>NC_071510.1:50074355-50377385 GCF_027887155.1 Malaclemys terrapin pileata | reverse complement strand
AAGTAAGGGTGGCAATACCGCAACACCCCTAAAATAACCTTGTGACCCCCCCCGCAAATCCCTTTTGGTTCAGGACCCCCAACTTGAGAAATACTGGTCTCTTCTATGAAATCTGTGTAGTATAGGGTAAAAGCACACAAAAGACCAGATTTTACGTGGGGGAGACCAGATTTCACGGTCCATGATGCGTTTTTCATGGCCATTAATTTGGTAGGGCCCTAGTGCAGGGGTCGGCAACCTTCGGTACGTGGCCCATCAGGGTAATCCACTGATGAGCCACGAGACATTTTGTTTACATTGACTCTCCGAAGGCATGGTTCCCCGCAGCTCCCAATGGCTGCAGTTCCTGGCCAATCGGAGCTGCGGGAAGCAGTGGCCAGCACGTCCAAGCAGCCTGTGCCGCTTCCCGCAGCTCTCATTGGCTGGGAACGGCGAACCGCAACCACTGCGAGCTGTGGGGGGGCCGTGCCTGTGGACAGTCAACGTAAACAAAATGTCTCGCGGCCTGCCAGTAGATTACCCTGATGGGCCGTGTGCTGAAGGTTGCTGACCTCTGCCCTAATGATTAAGAAACTGTGTGTCTGCAATGCTGGTTCATATTCACCTATAAGGTAAATAAAACAACAGTTATCATAGCTTTGCATAGGGTATGACTGACTGTAATCAAAAACTCATCAGTGACTCGGCAGAAGCATCATGGGTTACATCTGCATAGTCACTGGCCTATTTCCTTTCCTCTGCCAGGCTACTGCTCCCCTCGTATTACAGATAAAGTCATCTACACTTAACTGGAATTGCTCTTGCATAGTATATGTTTGTTATTTATTAACTATTATTATTTATTTGTATTGTGTTAGTGCTGCGAGTCCCCAATCAGGGTTTGGGCCCTGTTGTGCTTTGCACTGAGACTGTCCCAGTCCGGATCTTACAATCTAGATTGAGACAAGTTGCTGAAAGTGGGTGTGACAAATATAAAGGAGCAAAGGGGGAGTGAGGACAAGGGTCATGAAATAACATCAAATGATTACATAGGTAGCTAGTGCGCAGCCTGATAGGTTTCTGAAGGTACCAAATCTATTTTTTCAATATAAGTACATTAAGGTACCCTCAAATGATACACAACCAAATAATCAATGATCGGTTGATTTATTGTATGCAATTGCCATCTTTTTCATCAAGGGTGGCTGCATTCTGGTTGAAAAATGGATACTCCCTTTCCTTTTCATAGCATATAAAGAAGCACAGAAGTAGAAAAATGGCTATTGAAAATAGCTAAAAAGATAGCAAAAGCCATTCCACTCAATGCTGCTTTGTCATGCTAGTGCCAGGGAACAGCATGCCTTGCTGTCTCACCTGGAGCTTATTGTTGATCAAATCAACTTTAAGCCTCCCATTGTGGTATTATCCTTTGACAAGGGAACAGGAAAGTGCAGTCACTGTAGGAGAAAGTCAGTGTTGCACAGTAGGTGAGGGGGCCAGCTGTCAAAGGCTATAGTGCCTAGATCTGTGGTTCTCAACCAGGGGTATGCAGAGGTCTTCCAGGGGATATATAAACTCATCTAGATATTTGCCTAGTTTTACAACAGGCTACATAAAAAGCATCAGCGAAGTCATTACTAAACTAAAATGTCATACATAAAATGACTTGATTATACTGCTCTGTATCCTATACACTGAAATGTATGTACAATACACCGCTACCTCGATATAACGCGACCCGATATAACACGAATTCGGATATAATGGGGGTAAAGCAGTGCTCCAGGGGGGCGGGGCTGCACACTCCGGTGGATCAAAGCAAGTTCAATATAACATGATTTCATCTATAAAGCGGTAAGATTTTTTGGCTCCTGAGGACAGCGTTATATCGAGGTAGAGGTGTATTATATTCCAATTGATTTATTTTATAATTATATGGTAAAAATGATAAAGTAGCATTTTTTTCAGTAATAGTGTGCTGTGACACTTGTATTTTTATGTCTGATTTTGTAAGCAAATAGTTTTAAGGTGACATAAACCTTGGGGTATGCAAGATAAATCAGACTCCTGAAGGGACTACAGTGGTCTGGAAAGGCTGAGAACCCCTGGCCTAGATGATGTGTGGAAGGAATTAATCTAAAACTACTATGTGTGTGCCTCCCGAATAGTCCCATTGACACCAAATGAAATTATATCCATAAAGTACCTGTGTAAAGTAAGCCTTGGCTACTGGTTTGTCTATGACATCTAGTCACTGTTGTCTCCCAACACCTAGGCAATCTTTAGTGTGTTTGACAATTCCTTTCTTGTTTAGTATCCTCCCCCCCACCACACACTAGAGTGTCTCAGCTACATAACTTCATTCTATATACAGGAGATGACACAGTAGTCAGGGCACTTGTGAATATTCAGCAGGAGCAATCTTGCCTGGGTTAGCCAGGTTATTATACAGTGTGTGTGTGTGTGAGAAGAAAGACATCCAGGTTTATGATTCAAGGCCGGATAAAATGGCACACAAATGAGAGATAACGTCTGTTACAAGTGAAAAGCCCTCCGCTCTGGAGGTTTCCATTTCCAGCCCTGGTATTTTGAGAAGAAAGGTCTTCCTCTCCCTCTGTGCTTACAGATAGCAGTAGCAGCGTAGGGAAATGTAGCATGGTTTCTGTGTACAAACACGTCTGAATCTCCCCCCCGGACATGCAGCTAACACTCCATCATCATTTAGAGGCAGCGTTTGCAAGTGCTCTCCCCTCCCCCAGCCCGGGGCTAGCAGGTTTTTCTGTGCCTGCTTCCCCGAGCCATTGACCAAAATCTCCCTCTGAAAACAACTATCAAAATCTTCCTCGCTTGTCACAGCTTGAGCCTGGGCTGCCTACAGCTCCCCTCCCCCCAAGTCACAACCCCCAGCATCCCCTCCCCCTGGAGCTGCTCTCGGTAGGGCAACAAGCCCTCAGGCTGCTGCCTTGAGCTCCCTCCTCCTCCCCTCCAGCAGCAGCCGCCATACTGCGGGGCAACCCAAACTTGTTACACACTGGCACCAACTCCTCCTCCTGCTGCTGCCCCCTGTTGCAGGCGCCTCAGCAGCGGCACGCAGAACAGCGGGAGGCGGCCCTGGGAACTGGAGCGCGAGCGGAGGAGTTGCAGCCTTGCAGGTAGGAGCTTTTGCCCGTGCACGTTGCATGCCGACGGCTGCCTGGCCGAGCTCTTTGCAGCGCCGGGGAGACGCGGAGCAGCCGCAGCCGCCTGCGGGCTGAGTGAGTGGCCTCTGCGGTTCCAGGATTTGGGTTGGGGTCGGTGCCGCGGAGCGCCGGCCGGCCCGCCCAGGGCTGTGTTGCGGAGGTTGGTTGGCTGGAGGCCCGCGGGGAATTGTCTCGGGTTGCCGGGGAGGGTGTTTGCGGGGCAGGCTGGCAGCATCTGTGCGCAGGGCCAGGGGGGTGGTAGGTGGCTACGAAGTGGTTGCTCGCGGAGCTGGGGAGGGACCGGCTCTGTCTGGCCGCTTCTCTCGGGTGGGTTTGTTGCTTCACAGATCGCATTTTGCAACGCGGCTCCGGTTCTCCCAGGACTCGGCGTTTCCGCACCACCCTTCCCACTAAAACAGCCGCAGCTTCCCTCCCTGCTGTTGCCTATGCAAGAGCTCGCACTGCCAGCCGCCCTAGCTTGGCGGAGGGGTGGGATAGTGGGGTGACCCCCCCAGCCGCCGTGCCTCCTGGGGTGCTTAGTCCGCGCCGCGTGTGAACACGCGCACCTGCCCTGAGAGGGGAACCTGTGTGGACATGAGCCCACCAGAAGCCTGCAGACAAACCACACCTGCTTTGTGACAGTCCCTGTTTCATATAAAGAGGCAGGTTTTCTGCTTGCGTTTCACGGTCACAAGGGGAGAGCTGGGAAAGTGCTAATCCTCCCTGGGGTTACTTTCCCCCCATCGGATTGTGCAGCAGCTTAAAGGAGCCCAGAGGGAGGGTCTGGGAGAGGAGTGAAGGAAAGGCCTAGGCACGGCTGCTTTCTCCAGCTGTGACAAACTGAAGGCAGGAGCGCTGGAGAAAAATGAAATAAACAGAGAGCTTTAAGCTCTTATCAGACCCATTACAAAACTTCTGCCTTGGCGTGAGATGCTTTGGAAGAGACGCCTCCCGTCTCTCCTTGACAGCTTTATCAGTGTTTCCCCTTCCAGCCCTGTTTGCCTCCGCTGGCTGTTGTGCCCCTTGCTCCACCCCTGCAGTCCAAATCTGGTTCTCTCTCTCACCCGCTCCACTCCTGCTGCTGCCCAGCGAAAAGGAGAGGCTGCTCGTTTGGTTTAATGAGGGCAGGGCATAGTTTAACCTTGCACTGGGAGTCCTATCCTCAGGCAGTTCGGGTGGAGTAAAGTAATACGTTTTGTGTTGTTGTGTTTGTCTTCTGGTCACAATCATATTATTTGGTTTTGGTTTTTTTGAGGACGCTGTTGGTCTGTGCTGCACCTGTTGTAGCAGTTTGGCTGCACTGAGTTGAACCTCTTGGTGTGTTGCCAGTATCAACATGTAAAGGATATTTGAGCTGGCTGCTTGTTTTTGGTAAATACAAATCTCAGACGTTTTCATTGAACAGGGAAGTGGCTTGTTTACCTCAAAAGCTGTAGGTTGCTTGGCTCTGAACTTGTGGTATCTTGGTGCTTAAGTCAGCACTTCTGTTTAAAATCTCATTCTTATACGAAATAGAAATCAAGCCTGTATTTGATGCTTAATGTTTGGAAACTTGCTGCATATGTTTTCGAAGAACCACTCTGTATTCTTTTATTTCTCAGCTGTCGTAAGATTTTATATCAGCTTTTTGCAGAGGTGCTGAGGTTACAAAAGATGCATGAAATAGAGTTTCTTGTCAATTCTTATTTGCCCTCAAGCTAATTATAAATGAAAATCTTCTGTGCTGTCAGTCTAAGGTATATGTTATTTGGTAATGTGTTCTGAGGTTTAGACACCATGCAGCCTCCAGTGCATAATTCTTTTGCATCAAGATAATGCAGTGATCATAAATTTCAATGGTGCATACTTTGGCTTAGATCTAATGTATTGATATTAATATATAATGCATCCTGTGGAGGAGGACTGTACCTGCCCTAGCACATGAATGGATTATGTCAGTGGTTCTCAACCAGAGGTCTGGGGCCCACTGGGGGGCAGCAAGCAGGTTTCAGGGGGTCCGCCCAGCAGAGCAGGCAATAAACTTGCTGGGGACCCAGGCAGAAAGCTGAAGCCCCGCCGCCTGGGGCAGTGTAGACATATCCTTCGTGTCCAGCAGAGCTGAAAAGCTCATTCTTTGTGAAAGGAGCCATTTTCTTTCCTGCCCAGCTAAAATAACTATTATGGCTTTAGTTGTTCTTAAAAAACAAAGCAACTCAGAAAACACTGTTCTAAACTTACCTTTTGACTGTGTGCAGCTTTCTGCAACCATGTTTTGGAGCAGATCCTTAACCACTCTGCTAAACCTGAGCAAACAAACTTTACATAGGTTTGCTCTGTGAGAGCCAGAATTCTCTGCTTCAGGCAAATAGCCACTACTGAGGATCAATAGCCACTATTGAGGCCCTAGCTTATTCAACACCTGTTCCCCCCCCCCAGTGAGGCATTCTGACCAGACAACGTGTAGTGGTGAATTGATTACTTGCTTGCCTTCAAATCTTCCAATGCATTGCTGCAGGTACAGGAATCAGAGTGCACTCCTCTGATACCTGCAGGCAGTTCAGAGTACCTCTCTGCAGATTTGTAATTTGCTAACCCCACAAAGTGGAACCCACTGAGTTTAGGGTCCTCCTTTGATGCAGGGGATGTGGCAGGGGCACAGTTTTGCCATTGAAGTGCTACAAGGGGTTTCTGCTGTTGTCATAGTTGTTTTTTTCTCATTCAAGGCCCTCTCTACTAGGGATGTAAATATTGGTCAAAAAAGTGAATCGGTTAAACGATTATAATTATATTGTTTAACTGGTTAACCTTTAACTGAGGCCACCCCAGCGGGCCAGCGCCGGGAGGCAGGGGCTGAGGTCCTGCTGGCTCGGCACAGCTGGGGCTGGAGTCGCTCCAGCCTGCCATGGTCGGGGTTCTGTCGTCTGGCCAGCCCGCTGGGGCTGGGGTCCCGCCTGTCCATCGCAGACGGGACTGGGGTCCTGCCTGCCTGCCCAGTGTGGCTGTGGCTGCTCCGGCGCGAATGGGATTGGAGTCCTGCCTGCCTGGCGTGGACGGGGTCCTGCCGGCCCAGGCAGCCGGCCTGCCACCAGGGTAAATGGTGAAGGTCCGGTTAACAGTAAGCCTAATGCTTACCATTTAACCTTTTTACATCCCTACTCTCTACACTGCATTTACTAACCATGGCTCCAATTCTGCAACTGCATCCACACAAAGTGGATCTCTGTGCAGAATAATGCTGAAGTCAATGGGTTTCATGCAGGGATATGCTTGCACAGACACAGCTGCAAAATCAGGCCTTAAGTTGAAAGTGTGTTGACTTTGCCAAATTGTTTCAGTTAAAAAAAACAACAACAACAAAAAATACACATTTAAAAAAAAATATCAAACTGTTTTGTTTTGACAATTTCAAAATAAAATATTTTGATTTTTCAATTCAAAAAGGCTGTTTTTAGATTTCCTTCAATTTTATTTAAAATAATCTAAAAAAGTTTCAAAACGAAACAAAACATTTAGTTTCAGGTCAAACAAAACATTTCATTTGATCCAATTTTAAGAACTGCCAGCAAACAGAAAAATCAGTTATTCACACAGGTCTAGTTAGGTGTCAAATTGGGCATTTAAAAGTTAACAGAAAATCAGTGTTTACTTTGGAAAATTGTGGCCTTGCTATAGAAAAAAACTAAATTGCTGAGTGGAACAGCAGAATGTAGTGTAAACGTCAAGACTCCACTATTCTTTTGATTTTATTTATTTATTTTTTTATGACGGGCCAGGAGTTGTGGAACGAGAGGCCTAACAGGCCTAATGATCTAGGGGTCCCTGAGCCAGGACGTCTACACTGCAATTGTAGAGCCCCACAGCCTGAGACCCATGGGCCAACTGCAAGTGTCTTATTGCAGTGTAGACATACCCTAAGGATTCAAGGGAAGATTTGCATGGAGACTTACTTTCATTTAGCCAACTCTGTTGCTGCTTTCTGTTTCCTAGTAATAGATGGGTCACTTCAAAAATGTTTAAGCAACTATTTTATTATATAGACGTCTGTGAACAGTAATAATACGTTGTATGAGTACAACTGCCCTCTACCAAAGGAGAATGGCTTTAAACATTTTCTGGGGCTTTTTAAGGGCCCTGCCATAAAGACTGCCTGAGAGTTGCGTGAATCAGCGAATCCCCTGGATGCCCTGGCCCTGCCATTGCCATTTCCCTAAGGAGCCCTCCCCAGTTGCCATAGCACAAACCTTTTTACACTGGCTTCTCTGTGTGAATCCTATGAGGGAAGACTGTGGACACAAGGTCAGTAGGTACCAGCTGCATGGAGCCACTTGGCCATGATGTGAGGTTGCAGTGGGCTGCATGTGCTCTCTTTGCTCTGCTCCTTTCAGCTCTCTCACATAACCGCTTGCACAATTTCTGTTTACTTGAACATTTGTTGTAGTAAGAATTTTTGTCTTACAAGTTTCACTATAGTGAGGATTGCATAGTAGAATACAGCTTGTATTTTGTTACAAATGTTAGTGAAAATGAGTTCTTTGAATTACATGCAGTGTTGAAATAGTCTACTTGTATTAAAGCCAAGAGTTAATTACTGTAAGATCTAAGACGTGCCGTACATAGTCTGCAGAAAGTGCTGTGTAGATCAACAGATATGCATTGACTCTAGGAAATAGTTTAACCAAAGAGAGTCTTTTTCTTGTTTAGATCAATGAGAATGGTGCTGCCATAAGAGAATTACTCTGGAATATTATTTAAATTAGGGATGTAAATATTGGTTAAAAAAGTTAGCCGGTTAAACGATTAAAATTATATCATTTCACTGGTTAATCATTAACTGAGGTCACTTCGGTGGGCTGGTGGGCCAGGGCTGTGGTCCTGCCTGCCCGCTGCGGATGGGATTGGGGCCACTCCGGTGCGGCTGTGGCTGGGGTCCCACCTGCCTGTTGCAGATGGGGTGCCGCCGGCCACTGGGGTTGACAGTTAAGGTCCAATTAACGTTGAGCCTAACGCTTACTGGTTAACCGTTTAAGCTTTTACAGCCCTAATTTAAATTCTTTACTAGTCATAGATCTCTTATGATTTGTTTGTTGGCTTTAGAAAATAAGAAATTCCAAGAAGCAGTTGTTGTCATTGCTTTTTTTTGTCTAATGTAGGAAAATGAAACATTTTCTGATGAAAGAATACAGAGTATTTCAAATGTTCAAGGAAAATATCCTTTTTTTCAACAGTATTTGTTGGGCAAAGACATTGAAATAAGTGACAGTGACGGAGAGCTGTATTTATCAAAGTTGACTGACATAATTTATACACTGAGACTTAAATGTAGATCATTATAAGAACCAAAATTTTCTGTGATTTACATGAGTCTAAAGGGGATTTTTCAAGGTGCAAGGTCACTTGTGTTGTTTGTAAACTTACAAGGTTTTTCTAGTTTTAAATTAAACCTTAATTACTTATTCATGTGACTGATTTCATATTTCATGATTCATTTTTAGAGAATGCAAGAAGTAGTAAATACATAAGACGATACATAATGATGAGATGGTGCCATAAAGGAAAGAAATATGGATTTGTGTTCTATTTTGTTACTTTGTAGACTCATGGATTTCAAGGCCAGAAGAGACCACTGTGATCATGTACTCTGAGCTCTTGTATAACGCAGGACGTAGAACTTCCCCAAAATAATTCCTAGAGCAGATCTTTTAGAGATATCTGATTTTGATTTAAAAATTGGCAGTGTTGGAGAATCCACCTTGGTATGTAATGTTATGGTGTAATCAATTACCTTTATGGTATTGTTACACATATATACACACACACATAATTCTATTTGTGTTTCACATTCAGGTCTTCTCCATCTTAGAAAACTCTAGAAAGTTGTCTGTGTTCAGGGTGGAAAAAAAAAATCCCACCTATACTTCTGCCAGCTTCAGCTGCACTGAAAGGAGCACTAGTGTAGACAAGGTTCTGGTAACTTCCAGCATTTTTACCACCATTACGGAGTCCCATTTATATAAAAATCTCTACTATGGCTACCACCAGAAGAGCTGCGCTGAGAGTGAATTAAATGTCTATTTTCTTAGGGTAAATAAGCACTGTAAGGACTGGCGACTAGTGACATGACATCTCAAGAGTAAAAGCAGAGCGGGAATGGATTTTTAGTCAAATTGCTTAAAACATGGTGGCCTTTGTTCTTAACACCTATTTAACTTCAGTATCTGATTAACGTTTTGGAGAAAGTCTCTTAAAATTTCAAAGTTTATACCCCTTCATTTAAGCTGTGCCAGGGCACATTAAACATGCTTTGAGACAACTGTAAACCCAAAGGAAACCAGACTCGGCATTTTTGATATTTCTGTGGGGAGGGGGTAGAGAGAAGAAAATTAAAACTTAAAAAAATCTCACCTCAAAACCCTGCTTCTTCCAGCCTATAGAAGAAAGAATGGTCACAAGCCTAATTAAAAAAAGATCCTTTCTCACATTTAAACAGTCGTGTCCATTTCTCTACTTGTCTTTCAGAAGTTTCCACTGAATTTGTAAAGTATCATTTTCACATTTTATTCTACAGCAAAATTAGTAACACCAAGTTTGCAAGCAAGAGGGGGACAGTGTCTCGCTCATACGCACGCCCAGCCTTGCCTCCTGATCCATATGTGGGTGGGCAGGCTCAGCCTGGCGGATTCAACTGTGGAGCAGCTTAGTGTGGGGCAGTCTGGCTGCCGGTGGCTCGGCAGAGTGTCCAGGTGTGGAGGGGATCTGGATGCACAGGGGCTCATCGTGGGGTTCTGGGTGCAGGGGAAATGGGACTCTGCAGCGGGGTCCAGGTGAAGGTGGATGGGGCTTGGTGGGGAGGTCCGGGTGCTGGGGGTGTGGGGTGTGGTGGGGTGGAGGTCCAGATGTGGGGAGCTCATCAGAGTGGACCAGGTGCAGGGGAGTTTGATTGTGGGGGGGTTCAGTAGCGGGTGATCTGGGTGCAGGGGTGGGGGGTCTGGATGAAGGTGGGTGGGCTCAGCAGGTGGGGGGGTCCAGATGCAGGGGAGGCTCTGGATTTAGGGGGTGAGGCTCAGTAGGGTGGGAGTTTACTTGCAGGAGGCTCGGGAATGTGGGATCTGGGTGTAGAGGGGGAGTCTGTATATGGGCAGTTGTGGATTAGCTACTGGGCCAAAGGGGCCCATGTCCTGACGTGCTCCATCCTGCCCATGGGTGCTCCTGCCGGGGAGCGGGTTTTGCCGTGATCTGTCTGCCCAGGAAGTGGGGTTGGGGTCCTGGGGCTTGCCCCACTCCGTCCAGCACTCCCGCTGGGAAGCCTGTGCCCTGACCCTGCTCCCCAGCAGGAGTGCCAGGGGAGGGGTGGGGGGGACTGTAGGCAGAAGTGGGTGGGGACGGGCCCCCACATGCTCTGGCCCAAGGCTCCATGAAACAGTAATCTGCCGCTGGGTATGGGAGGGGGGTCCAGATGCACAGGGGATGGTGGACAGGGGAGCAGCTCCCCATACAGCAACCCCTTCCCTGCAGCTGAGGAGCGATGGGGGCAAGAAGCAGATGGGGTGTGTGCGGAGCTTCCTGCAGCTGGGGAGATTTCTGGGTGTGGGTCTGACCAAGCTACTCCTTGTAGGGGAAGAAATCTTGTTGTCCTCCCTTGCCCTCAGCCTAACCAGGACTAGCAGCTGAGCCCAGCACAGGGTAGGAGCCGCCAGCTGGGGCATCCCAGCCCAGTCCTCACCGCAGCGATTTACCTCTCCTCTAGTTGCTCTGGGCACCCGAAAGTAGGTACCTGTGCTGCTGAGGAAGGGTGCCTGACTGCTCTTGTGGCTTCCCTTTGCTTCCCCATCATTTTCTGTGAGGAAGCAAAGAAATGTCTGGGGAATGTGAATTCTGCACATACACACACTGGTGTAGAATTCTCCCAGGAGTAATGGGCTGAGCTGGCGAAGGCATTACACTTGGCAGCATTTCTCCATTTGTCTGTCTGTAACCTGATAATTGTTGAATGCTGCATCCAACCAGTTCCAAAATGTAGGGAAAGATCTAGATATCAGTGACCACAACCCTGTTGATTTTAGAGAAAACCAAAAGTCGGAGCACATGAAGTCCCTCCCAGCCAGTTCTTTAGCAAAGCTGCGGTTTCAAGCACTTCTGCCATAATCTGTAGATCTCACAACTGGTTTAATGCCTTCCAGCATAAGAGTACTCCTCTTTCATCTCTGCCTATCCTCCCAATATAGTTTAACATGTTGACACTTGGAATAACTTATCTACCAGACAGAAAAAAGAATAGTGGTGGGAGATAGTACCATGGGGGTGGGGAGGAATAGGGGCATGCCTCCCTGGCATAGGAGGCAAAATGAGGGACTCTGGTATAAGAGAGAGGGACCTACAGAACCTTTTGCATTGAGGGAAGGGGGCATGCACACAGGGACCTGGGGATGGGGAGGGGGGAAATGAAAGGATGGAAGGATCCCCTGATGTGTGTAATAACCTTAGCCTATAGAAGCTAGGAAATGTGTGACCCTGATGTAGGGGCATGGCTGCCCCCATAGTGGTCTCTGCTGGCAAAGTGGCACTGCAGCATTCCTTACCTCAATTTCCCTCTCCAAAGTAGGTCTCTTAAGCTCTCCTCACACCTGTCTGTGCTAGAGATTGGCTTAGCTCTCTGGCTAACTCCCAAACAAACACAACCTCTTCCAGCAAAAGTCCAAACTAAAAAAGTCCAAACAAATAAAAAAGGTTCCTTTATTCTTTAGGGCTTCTCTGCAACCCACCTTCTGGCTCCTGTTCCCATACCTGTCCTCTCTACCTATAAGTTGGTTCCCTTGAGTACCATTCTCAGATGCTGGCTTAGGGCCTTCTGCAGGAATCTGCCCATTCCCAGACTGATCCGTCTCAGGTCTTTTATAAGCTATCACCTGTGCCTCCTTAGTGGACCCTCTCAGTCTGGGAAGCAGCTAATTAATTATGCGACAGGTCTGGCTGGCCCTATCTCCCTATAAGGGGCCAGTCACTTGGCCATGATGTGAAGTTGCAGAGTTAGTCACCTAGGTTCCCTATACAATGCACGGGGGGAGAGAGGCATCTTAGACTGCAGTCCACAAAAGCCAGCATGCTTGGTGAGGAACCAATGGGAGATGCTGGTGAGAGAGCTCTGTCCTAAATCCTGGAGATAGGTGCCTAAGCCTGGGCTGCAGATCCCTGCTTAGCAGTCCAAAAACGCTAATTTGTCTCCTGGAGTCATGCTGTATAGGTGACTAAGTAGTGTCTTGGAGGAGTGAGAGCCACATAAGTGGGGAGAAGAGGAGGCGGTGAACGGGGACTGAACCTTGGGTCTCCCACCTCCCACATGGGTGCCCTAACCACTGGTCTGTCGAGTCTTTCTCTCTGGCCCAGTGACTATTCCACTGTGGATAAATATTTAAATGGTCACTGGGCCAGAAAGAGAGAGTATGCCTCTGTAGTCCAGTGATTAGAGCACTCTTCTGCCCCAGAGTCCAGTCCCACTGGAGCAGTGGCTCTTTTACTACTGTATTTTTCCACAGCTGGGTCAAGCCTGAAGTTGTTGCAGCTGCCTAGTCCCAAATAAATTGTGTGCACAGCAGGAGTTTGATGTTCCTGGGCACTGATGCTGCCTGATAAGCTCATGAATTCTCCTCTGCTGGTTGTGAGGGTCACAGAAGTAGCAGGGGAGAAAAAAACCCATGAAAAACATGATTAAAATAGGGAGGGAAAAATCAAAAGTATTTGAGGGCAGACCTCAATGTGCCTTTTGTTTTTGCATATACTAGTCACTTACATGCAGGTATTTTGTTTGCACAAATAATTGAATTTGCACATGCCAAATCCAGTTGTGTATGACTTCCCTGAACAAATGGTGCTGTGTGAATTCTGACTCACAGAAAGTGTGCATGCACAAGTGGAAGCTATATTTTTGAAAAATTGTCCCTATTATAATTCCCATTGAAAGAGACTGAAAATGTTTTATAGCTATTGGTGTGCGTTAGAATAACAATGCATCATGCAGCATAGGGGTTCAGAGATGTAAAAGGTCTTTGACAGATTTGTATTTGCATTCTTTCCCTTTCTGATTGTCGTGCATGATTCTTTAGGAATAGGATTATAAAGGAGCTGGACTGGGACTTAGTTGATGTATCAGAGCTTATGTATGTTTGTTTATTCATTTATGCATAATACATGGCTAAATTCAGAGTTGGTCTAAAAAACCCAGCTTTGATATGCTGCAGAGTGAACTAGCCATTTTTTACTTTATTTAGTCTAAAATAAAAAGAAGGGACTGTGCAAAGAATACACAGTAAGTACATAAATCTGGAAATTGACCTTGTTATAGCATACTTTATTGTGACTTTCTCTATGATGAGTCCTATTTTATGCTGATGGGCAGAGAAAAACCAGTATGTAACAATGTGTCTCAGTGCTAAGTATGGAACTCTCCAAGTCATCTACATAGGGGTGAAGCTAGTTTGTCCTTTGGGATTCTGATTGCTCATTCACAGGATCAAACTGTAAATAATAATATAAAACCTAAAAGTGATGCAGTATTACAGTACTGTATATTACAGTATTCATATTTATACTTATTCATAGGAATGCATGGTAATGTGCTCCTACATCTTTGCATAAGTGTTCTAATTTGTTCAAATCCCATTTGTTTAATCATACCATAGTGATTAAAAAAAGGCACTCAGTTCACCACAAGCAAAAACATGCCTGAAATCCTAAAACAAATCTGAATAAGATGGCACTCTGCTCCCTGACCTGATACTTGATTTCTAAACAAAACATGATATAACAAAATAAAAATGGTAGATGATTTATATTTTTGAACCCCCATTTCTCCCCCAAACCATTTGCTAATTTGCCTTTCCAGAAAAATGTAATAAAATCAGCTTATAAAGTTTCAGATGGATCATTTTTTATAGTGAAGCTGGAGCTGCAGCAGGAGTGTTTAAATAGGGTTTATATTTCCCAATAACTATATGGAGAAACAAGCATCTTTTAGTTTGTTAAAGTATAGTAGTTTCATGAGCAGTGAGGTTACATCTTTTAAAAATCTTTCCCTATGTAACAGATAACTTATTTATAAATTCTGAAATAATTTCTTCATGAAAATAGACTAGTCAGTTTCTAGTGAGTTCACTTTCAGATTCTCATGCTCTAAGAGCAATCAATCAATATAGATAAACCCAAATAATGTTAAAATGGATGTTGAAAAACTATTGGAAGGCTGACTTGCTATCGAAATGGAAAAAGATACTGCTTTTGCTCTCTGAATAAATGGAAGCCCTGAAAGCTCTAAGGTTTAGTAAATTAATTTCTTTAAATTGAATGAGTAACTAAAACAATAAAGAAGTAAAATAGCATTTGGTAGTACATTTCAGTGTAGAATAACCACATGGCTTTCATCTGCAATTAATTCACACTTCAGAGGAAATAAAAATATTATAACATTGCATAGAAAGTTAAATATAGCTAACTGAAAGTTTGTGTGTGTGTGTGTGTGTGTGTGTGTGTGTGTGTATTCGGATTAAAATGGTAAACGCCTTTTAAAATCAATACAAATATTGTCTGTGACTATCGCTGGCCAGATGCTGAAGCAGATAGGTATTAAATTACAGCACAATGATGTTTAGGGACTTCAGCAGGGTGTATCATTTCAAAGGCAACTTTAAACAAGTATTTATGTGGCATACACTAAGTAATTACCTCTAGTATTGGCAGTCTGCTGGCAAATAAAGTTATGTTATGGTGCAGTTAGAAACTTCATTTGAAAGTCTAATCTTTACGTTCTTCAACTGAAGAACAATGTCAAATTCATCATTCGTTTGTGCTAAATGTCAGGTGTCTGCTTAACTACATCTTGGCTTGGATTGGAAGTATGTGAATGTGGTTGATTCCTAGTGTACTGGATATTGTGGATGACTGATGGACATGGGTACAGAGGAACTTTCAAGCTCTTTCTTTGCATCTGGTCTTGTCACTGTTGGCTAGGCCAGGCTTGTTTGCCTCAGTAGCTAGGTTCTTGCTTCATAGGAGGCTCTTTCAGTACTTTCTTCTGTGGTCACTATTTTGGAGCCAGACGTTGGTTAAATCTGTTTTTTTGGCTAGAGTTTGTTGAAAATTTTGGACAAAAAAAGGGACATATTCTTCACAATAAATTCATTTCTTTTTGTGCCAACTGGCAGAGGGCATGGGGTGGGGCACACATTTCATAGAGAAATATGTGCACAATAATTCATCAAAGGGTGCATGTGAGGTCTCTACTGAGAGCCAATAGTCCACTGGTCATCATAATCAATGCAAAATGTATGTATGGATAATATTTAAGGAGTTATGTATCTATACTGGAAATTATGTTTTCAAAGCCTTGGCATTAAGTCAGGTAAACGGGGTGATATGACTCAGACTGGTTCTTTCCAGGCAGTAGATGCTTTTCTCCTTGGCTGGGCATTGTGTATTGTCTGTTTAACAATATAGGTCAGTTTGTATTTGGAGCCAAAATGCTCATTAAGAGATTGTGAAATCTTCAAGAGAGGAAATTTACAAGAAGAAATAAAAGTGTGAGGGGATCCAGCTTATGAATGAAGACAACAGATTGATGGAGTATGGGGGAGAGGTACCCCAGTGAATCTTTCCACTGAAGAGGTAAAAGGACAGTGTGACTTGTCTCACAAATGGAAGATCACAGCCAAGCCTGGCTGTAATATGCTGTAAGGATTTTGGACTGTAAGTGAGTTTTTGCTCTAAGTAAGTAATCCTAGAATGCATGTTATGTTTTATATGTAACCATTTTATTTCCAGTACTTCTACTTGCTTTCACTAGAATCTCTACTCTTTGTCAAATACACTTTTTCTTGTTTTACTGTAAACATTATTAATTGCAGCGTGTTAAGGGGATCTGTGATCTGAGGTGTAACAGGTAAGCTGAAGGGTCTGTTCCTTTGGGAGCAGGGAATCTGTAAATATTGAGTGTCCTGAGACTGGGACAGGGCCTGGACAGTCCAGGGGGATGCCTGGAGGGCTCAGGGGTTTGAGCGGCCCTATCTTTACAGTGGAGCCTGCGTAGGCTGAGCTCAGAGCTTGCGTTGCCTGCGACCAGTGAAGTTGGGGAGCTGAGCCACGGCAGGCGCAGACAACACTTCCTCACACTAAGCACAGGTGGTAGGTGCCCCCTGGGAAGCGTCACACTGACTACGGTATCTCTGGCCATTCAGGAATTGTGAGTAAATCTTTCATCCCTTCTTTAAGGATTGGAAAACTTTCTTTAGGCCAGGACAGTTTTCCTCAAAAGTGGGATTAGGCTAATGTCTGTTATCTCCAAAGTATTATATAATTTCTAGCGTCTCGCAGGAACGACTGTTGAATCTCCCTTTTTATATCAACAATTTTCTCTGTGTCACAAATGTAGCAGTATGTTGTCTTAATTAGCAGTATTTTAACTTTTCAGTAGGAATTCCTATATTTGTCACCTGTCCTAGATTTGTGTGTTTCAGCCTTTCTCCTTATATGTTGACTTAGTTCCAATGCTTCCTTCTCCACTTGGATCTTTTCTGACTTCTTATAGTTTTCTAACTTTACCTATATCTCTTCTGATGGTTCACATCTTTCTGACTACTTGCATTCTCCCATTCTCCTGAAGAGAATGGTGTAGGAGGGAAGGCTCCAGGCTCTTGATAGCCTAATTTTAATAAATCCTCAAATTGCTAATAAGGGTTGCCACTCTTGTTTTGTCCAGTTCATCCAGATTTGCATTGGTTTGGAAGAAAACAATTAAAGGAACATAAACAAGGACCAGGTGGACAGTTGGAGTGCTTTGCTGGTATAGATATACTGAACCAGTAAATGCTCCTAGAATTTATGCAGCGTATACTGGCAAAACTGTATGTACTTTTGTTATGCTCATACAAAGCACACGGGATCTTTTCGGAGGGAAAAGGCAAATACGCCACATTTATTGAAAATACAACAGTTAGCATATGCTTTTCAGACACACACACACACACACCACCCCCACCTTCTGCCAGATGATGTTTATAGTTACCAGACTGCTGTAGCTCGAGTCAATCTAATGGCCAGTTAGATTGAGCACGAGTGAGGAGCTGGGCTCTGTCGGTCGCGATCCGATGCTCCGAGGCTTTGCAGGACTGAACGCAGAGTTCCATGGTAAAACGCCCCTGCTTTATAGTTGTAAATTCCCATTTGAGTCCATGCATTTTGCAATGTCATCCTGTAATCATTAGTCCTTAAGTGGTGTTACCATTTGATGGTTATTGTCGGGCTTCGCATCGTTATCTCTTATTTGTTGTCTCGCTTTTGGGGGTGCCTGCCTCACCTCTGAGGTCGTCAATGCTGCTAACATGTTTGGCATGGGGTACAATGGATGTTTTCTGATTGTTTGTGTGAATGAGGAATGCATGCATCAGGAAAAGATAAGGTGTGAAATCCATCACAAATGTCCAGATGGTCAAGAAAAAGTGAGAGACTTGGAAAGACCAGGAGACAATCTCTTACAGAAACTTTCAAAGGTATGCAGACAGCAGTATACATTGTAAATCAAGCCTTGCTAAACCTTATAACTAAAACAATTCACATTGGGGCTTCAGGCCCTCAACGTTCTTCTAATCTATTTATCATAGACACAATACAAAATCCTGTCTCTTACTAACTAAACTTTATAACAGGTCCTAATTGTAATGTATATTGGAAACAGGATCCCAGTCTCAGATGGTCATTCCTTTCTGTTGTTCAAAAAGGGTGGCTGGCAGAATGAAATCAAAGTTTACATAATTCTTATAGTACAGTTAGTACAATTATAAAATCCTGCTCCTACACTTTAGGGGTTTTTGGTGGCATATGTCAGTCACAAATCACATCTCATTGCACCCCTGACCAATATTACACTTGCCAGCAAACATTTATAGTGTAGAGCTGGACAAAGTCAAATAGCCTTAGTTCACAGGCCTCTGCTTACTCACTGTCTTTCAATATATGTTTGATGACAGAGGTCAGTTAACTCTGCCAATTTTAACCCTTTGGCCCGTGAAAGCAGGGCAATTGTTTCTCTATATGCTAGTACAATATTTGGTTTGCAAACACTGCAGGGGGAATACTTGTTAAAAGAAGAAAAACACTCCTTTGGAATCAAATAAAAGAAATTCTTGGGAATACATATATTATGTCTTTAGACTTTGATAACATCTAAATGTTTGTGTCAAATTTAACTTGACATTGTCCCCTTAAGTGGTTTTATTAAAATCCTGGCATCCTAAGCATCTGCAGGAAATTCTTAAAAAATTAAATACATAACACTATTGCAGTTAAATGTTTCACTTTATTTCAATTTTGAAGTATAGTTTCACTTGTGATGTAAAGAATAAGTATTGTAGGCTGCTTAAGTAGTCTCTTAGATTGACCTCACCAAGTCAGCCTTGTGTTTTCATTGTGGGCATTTTTAGATCCTGATCCTGCAAACAGTTGCTCATGTAGGTAGTTCTATTGAAATCAATGGGGTTATTCACATGTATAAAATTTGACACATGCTCAACTATCTTGCTAAATTGGGATCTTAACATTACCAAAATGTGGCAAATGTACCATATTGATTATGTGGAGATAGATTAGAGTATACGAGTATGCTTAGCTTGCTAGAATTTGTAATCAACATTGCAAGAAGATTTTGTTTTTTTTGTTTTGATAAAGCTTGGTAAGAATAGTCCATTTTTATTGCGGCAAAGCCTGTAGGAACAGATTGGAAGATTGTGCATAGCTCCACACTGCATAAATTAATAGACATTGGCTCTGATCCTACAAGCGTGGGCAGATCTCTGCACTCACTCTGAGCCACACTGACCTTCCCACTGCATGGATTATCTTGCAGGATTGAGGCCTAAGCAAGGTCGTTGCTGTGATTTCGCCAATGGAAGTTGCTCCAGGAGGCAGTGAAATAATCCCCAAAAGGGTGGAACAGATGAATGGGTATGAAATGGGTGGGGGAGAGAGAAGATCAATTATGAAACAGGAATATTAGCTAAATACGTTAATGTACCTTGGTAGGACATGCCACGTGGTCTTCTCCTGATGAGAGAGAGGGAGAAGGAGTAGGTTTTAGAGTAGCAGCCGTGTTAGTCTATATCCGCAAAAAGAACAGGAGTACTTGTGGCACTTTAGAGACTAACAAATTTATTAGAGCATAAGCTTTCGTGGACTACAGCCCAAGAAGAAGTGGGCTGTAGTCCACGAAAGCTTATGCTCTAATAAATTTGTTAGTCTCTAAGGTGCCACAAATACTCCTGTTCTTTTTTTTTTTTTTTTTGGAGAAGGAGTAGTTGCACAAATCCCCAGGAGGCAAAATTATACATTCCTGTCTCCACACAGTAGTTGCAAAACTACCTCAGGGTTTGCTAAGAATTCATGCATATGTATTAGCTTTTCCTTTACTTAGCTGTAACTGGAGAACCCACTTATCAGAAACTTAACCCTTCTGTATTGCAGAAATGTAGTGTGGTGAAAATGAAAACATTGCTTAAAAATTTAAGTGATCATTAGGTGAATGAGAATAAATAGCTCTGCTAATTAGAACAGTATAGTTTTGTTTTTAAAATAAGATAGTGAAAATACTGTAAAAAATATAGTACTAGCTTCAGGAGAAGAGAGTACATATTTCACTTTTTTAACTTCAATCAAAATTAAGCCTATTTTCAGCCACAGTCAAGGGAACAGTGCATGTATTCACCTCTGTATATATAGAACCATCCAAAAAAATCTCTTAAAAATGAGAGGAAGGGGGAATCCTTGGTCCCACTGAAGTCCATATGAGTTTTACCACTCAGTTAATAGGACCAGGATTTTACTGAGAGTGTCAACAGAATTATTAGTGATATTCAGCAAGATGACAAGTGGATAAAGTGGATTGTCTCCTAAACTGAAGTGAGGTAGAGAAGATAGTGGTGTTTTCATTTCTAATGCATATATATTTACTTTGGGGGAATATTGTGTTGGATACATAGGAAAATGAAAAGTGCTTCTAGCTATAAAACCAGTCAGTATTAAACATTCCCAATTCGATCATACTGATATCTCACTTCACATGTGGTTGAATTTTTCTATCTAGATTCAAGTTTAGAAGGCTCTCCCTGCACCTGTGCTTTTTAAATGGGCCTCTTATGTACCTTGCTTGATCACACAGCTGATCATACATGTTGATATTTAGGAACTCCTTTTTCTCCTGCTTTTGAAATGGCAGACCCAGGGGGGAAAGTAATCACTGCTCAATGCATGTCTCCTGTTCTTTAATTCAATTGTTGGCTTTTATGAGCTTTATAGCCTTCTGGTTTTATGTCTGCCTGTATTTCCTTTCAAAGTCTTGCCATATCATCTGAAATAGAATGCAAGTTATTTTTGTTACTGTGTTTTGACAATTGTTTTGTTCTGAGATTATTAAATAATTAGCATCTGATTGGTTTTATACTCACTGATTTCTGTTTAATATGAACAAAAACCTAAGTCACATTTACCAGATGAGAACTGTCTCCTGGAAAGCAGCGACTATGAACATAACTTAGGTGTAATGGTAGATAAGTAGGCTTGGCAGAATTCAATTTTTACTTTTTTATAATTTTGATGGATAATATCGATGTTTATTTAAGCATTTTTTTCTATTTTATAGATCGAAAGTTTCATAGTTGTGGAAAATTAAAGGAGGGGTTAGACAATTTAATGACAGTAGGTGTTGATATTCAAAAAGTTAAAGCTTTATAACTGTTAAAACACAAATTGTCAACATCACGTGAAAATGTACAAAGTAAATATCCTTAAATCAAACTATAATAAGTTCTCAAGCAGCTTTTTTCGTACTTTGTCTGTAAATTTCAGTTATTATCTATAGAAATAATTTTTCCAGTTTGTGTGTGTGTGATTAAATCAATGTTTGCCAGCATTTACTGATAAAAATCTATCCTTCCAAGTCTCCTGATAACCAGTTGAACAGGAGCTGCTGTAGCTAAAAGGGCAAATGATCCTTGGATAGGTAAGCAGGGAAATACCAAATAGAAGTAGAGAGGGGTATTACCTCTGAAGATAACATTAGTCAGACCATTACTGGAATACTGTCTCTCTTTTTGGTGTCTACATTTCAAAAAGGATGTTGTCAAATTGAAAGGGGTTCAGAGAAGAGCTATAGGACTAATTCAAGGTTTGGAAAGCACATCTTTACAGTGAGAAACTAAAGAAACTTATTCTCTTTAATTTATCCAAGAGAAAACTAAAAGGTGATTTGATCATGGTCTGTAAGTACCTACATGTGAAAGAGATGCACTTTAATCTAGCAGATGAATGCATAAGGAGATCCAGTGGATGGAATTGGAAGCTAGACAAATTCATATTAGAAATAAGGTAGTGATTTTTAACAGTAAAGATAATTAATTATTGGAACAAGTTACCTAGGGACTTGGAAGTCATCTGAAGTATTTAAATCAAGACAGGATATCTTTCGGATGTGCGCTAGGTCAAACTGAAATTATGGGCTTGATGCAGATGTTATTGGGTGAGGTTCTATGGCCTGTATTATGAGGGTGGTTAAACTAGCCTACCATAATGGTCCCTCCTTCCCTTAAAATCTGTGAATCTTTTTACTTTTTTTTTTTTCTATGTAAACCCAGAACATTAAGTTGGAACCACGGAGAAGTGCAGTACAGGGAACTTTCTGCTGTATTTAGTTCAGATCTGTAGATGGAAAACTTGCGTGTATTTTAGTGTCCCTTTTCCATAAAAAAGCCGCTGGTTTTAACTCTTAAGATGTATTTCCCGCTACTCAGCCAAGCATAATGTGACGAAACTGGGAGTCTAATTCTCATATCAGTTATGCTGGAGTTAATCTCCTTTTAAAAGTGGAGTTACTCTTGATTTACACTGGTGTCCCTGAGCTCAGAATCAGATCCGAGGACTATTACTGTTGGGGACTCACGTCTCCAGCAACAGAGTTTGGCGAAAATAGCTATTCCCTTTTTGAATTAGCTGTGTTTTTAATATTAAAATTTTAGTTTCTTTCCAACCTATGGGTCAACAGTTTCCCCATTATGAAAGTGACATTTTAAAAAGTTTCGAGTAAAGAGAGAGGATCCGTTGCTGCCCTGAAAATGACAGGGGCCTCGCTGCTAATCCACGGGTTGTAATGAGGTTTTTGAAAGTTTAAGAAAAAGTATTCTCAAGGGGGAGGGGGGGAGGGAGAGTAGAGAAGCCTTCAGAATAAAGGTATATCTGAGAGTGAATGGCCTAAAATAACTCAGAATGAAATTTTGCCCTCAGTCAGTGTTCTCACGCAACTCTCATTTGTTTTCATTTGCAGTTGAATCTGAGGGCAGAATTTGTCATAGGTTAGCAGTTGGGCCAAAGAGAAGCCTCTGAATTTGAAGACTGTTAAATCCCTAAAAAAAAGAAAATATCTCTGCCGGAATAGCTTTTTGGGCTGTATGCTATGAAATGCTCTTATATGAGATGGTCTTTCTGGGTATCTGATCTATTTTAATGTGTTAGAAAAATCATTTATTTTAAGACTAGAAGGGAGTATTAGATCTGTAGACCACCTGTATAACACTGGTCACGGACATTCATCCAGTTACTTCTATTGAGCCCAGTAACTTGTGTTTGACTAAAGCATATCTTCCAGAAAGGCATCTAGTCTTGATGTGAAGACATTAAGAGATGGAGAATCCACCTCTTCCCTTGTTAGTTTGTTCCAAAAGTTAATCATCATAAAAGGGGAAATATTGCCTGAAATGATGCTTACCTTCATTATTTCATTGATTCCTTAAGGGGGTGGAAGAGATGGAATGGATTGTTCCTCTTAAACACCGGTGCCAAGATTTATGCCAAAGTAATAGCATGTAGAACTGGAAAAAATCTTGCCTACTCTAATTCGTGGTTAGAGGCCAAATGGGCTTTTGTCTATGATGTATATCTTGTGAATAGTATCAGAAGTAGAACTGGGCAAAATAACTGAAAACAGTTTAGTGAGCTATTTTGCCAGCTAGCTTTTGTGCCTTCTATACCTCCTGAAATTAAAAACTTTCTCAGTATTTCAGGGGACTGAAATCTCCCTGTTTGCACGCTTCACTGTATTCAAAAATCCAGTTTTGTGGTGGTGGTAGTGCCTCTGTGGAAGCCCCATGTATTACTTGATTGAGTGCAGGACTGTGAGCTAGAGGTTCCTAGTTCTATTCCCATCTCTGTTAGGGTCACAAGTTTTAGCATAAAGTGAAACCTGAAGAAATAAAAATACTTCACTTAAAATTTCCAAAATTGCATGTAGGTAGATATAGATGGGAAAATTGAGATGCCCAGAGATTAAGGGTCAGATTTTGAAAAGTGTTGGTTAGTTCTGGCTGTTTCAGTTTTTAGGTGCCCAATTTAGATAACTAGGCTTTGATTTCAGAGGTGCTCAGCACTCCAGTTAAAATGGAAGCAGCTCAGCACCTCTGAAAATCTGGCCCTGAAGCACTCTTGATGTCCAAGCTACACCGCTATCTCGATATAACGGTACCCGATCTAACACGAATTCGGATATAAAGCGGTAAAGCAATGCTCCGCGGGGGGGAGGGGAGGGGGGGGGAGGCTGCGCACTCCAGTGGATCAAAGCAAGTTCAATATAACGCGGTTTCACCTATAACGCGGTAAGATTTTTTTGGCTCTTGAGGACAGCATTATATCGAGGTAGAGGTGTATCTACATTCTGAACTCTTCGAGAATTTTTGATTTCCATCTCACTTTCTGTTCTGTCATAAGCTTCGACAGCACTTACTAAAATAGTGTGCAAGTTTCTCTCTGCCCTCCATTGTAAGGAAAAAATCATCTGTTTGCTCTTTAGGATTTTAATCTGTACAATTTAAATGATCTTTCACTAAGTATACTATAAAATCTCTGATTATACAGTCAAATTAATAATTTAGAATAAAACAGAAATGTTCAGCGTTGTTTTACCTTGGATCCCTGACCCCTCATGCATGTCTCCGCATGTTTCTCCATTGTTCTTTCATGCTCTTGGTCAGTGGTTCTCAAACTTTTGTACTGGTGACCCCTTTCACATAGCAAGCCTCTGTGTGCGACCCCCCTTTTAAATTAAAAACACTTGTTTACATATTTAACACCATTATAAATGCTGCAGGCGAAGCGCGGTTTGGGGTGAAGGCTGACAGCTCGCGACCCCCCCCCGCCCATGTAATAATCTCATGACCCACTGAGAGGTCCCGACCCTCAGTTTGAGGACCCCTGCTCTTGTTGAATTTGCTGCTTGGGTTACATCACATGCGTCTAAGCGGTGTATCAATGTTACCGAAGTACTGAAAATAAGGCTGTAAAATCTCGAGCAAAAATCTCTAGGAGTATGTGGGACAAGAATTGTTTGTTTTTTTTAATCTTAAGGTAATGTGTTATATTGCTTAGATTTCAGAAAGGTAAATGTCTACAGATTTCAGTACTTAGATGGAAAAATGTAAATAACTTTGTACCACTGTGTTAATTTCAGCAGGCCATGCTCTGGGAATAAATTTATGAGGTTATTTGTGCTCTTGTGTTCATGAATGCTGTCAGATGGCTAGTGCTCACAATGAAAAACAGCAGCTTTTTCGTCTCATGGCTGCTATTGCATATAAAGTCAGAAAACTGAGCTAAAACCAAGTGATGAAATTTCCTTTAATTAAAAAAACAAACTTTTTTGGTTAATTTTGAATGGCTTTTCTTTCTTCATTCATTATTTATTTATTTTTATATAACTGAGGAATGCCTACTGGATGGTGATCTATTTTATTTATAAAAACATACAAGCATATTTCCTTATAAAGTGGAGCTTTGACTTCATGGAGATGTTTAAAACTTTTTTTTTTAAATTATGTTACAGGTTTAATATTAGGTAGGCTGTTTAGACAGCTCATTCAGGCAGAGTCAATATTTTTTAGTTACCATTCATTTAACTATTGTAGTTATATTCTTGTTTGAGTTTTAACTACAATATTCTTTAATTTACAGAAATCCATAAAACTCCTTTTTAAATAAGTGTGAATGTAGTACTTTATAACTCCCATTAAGAGTACACAGATCCTATTAATCACAGTGATGAACTGTATGTAAAAGTTGCACATTTTAGGTTGGCTTAAATGGTGGAACTGCTACATCATTTAGGAGTAACAAAACACCCAGAGGCCATATTATTCACTGTGCTTGGTGCTGGTATGCGCTGTCACAGCTTAGGGCAACTGCACCTGTATTCCCCCTCTGGGGTCCAGCAAGGGCACCAACACACAGGCTTCTAGCTCCCCAACTGTCACCTCTTTTGGGCACAGACGTGTCTCTCTCCCTCCTGACTAGGGTATTTCCAGGCTGCAGTTCCATGCCTACACTGTGAATTCCCCAGCAAGTCAGACAGCCTCAGCAGGTCTGCTTTGCCTTTTCCTCAGAGGCTATAAACAGTGTAATTGGCCACAGTTAAGTTAGCACACAGGTGTTTCTAAGCAAATACATTTATTCTTAAGATAAAAGTATTATCCTGGTAGGTGAATATTTCATCAAACCCCAAGTAAGGGTTTTTCTGTGATTACTAGTTCGTAACTGCCTTGGCTCAGAACAAGCACACCCTGAATCTGAGAGTCACTCCTTTATACACTGTGGGCCTCTGATCTTGTTTTCATGTAATAGGTGTTCAGCTGAGAAAGGTCCCCTCCTCAGAGCAAATCTTCAAAACGTTGGGTTTTTGTATAACCGGAGGAGGGGGAAGTGCATTGTTTGAAAGAGTCTGTTGACGCTCATAACACTTGCCAGAGTTTACATCAGTCATCTCTTCCCCCTTGAGACATTACATAGAATTCCATAATAATATATAAGCATTTCCATTTTTAATACAATGAACACCTAAGATACTTAAACTTAATTCAATAAGTTTTGTCCAGGATACTGCAGGACATTGCCATATCTGCCACTTGCACATTGGAGCAGTGTAATAGGTCTGGAAAATCTATGCTATCACTAGGATGTGTGCCAAAAAATAATCTTCCTCCCAGTGTCGGGGGATAAGTAAAGAGAATTTTGTTACGTATATCTACTACTTGAACCAAATATTAGTCTTTACAAGGGCTTTGTGCAATTTATTATATTTCATGGTGATATTACAGGAGAACTCCATTAATCTGATCTAATTAGGACTGGAACCAGATTGGATAATCAAAAATGTGGATAATCTGGAGAATGGGAAGGTGCAAAGCTGCAGCGCCATATAGTGTCCACAGGAGAGATCACCAGCTTCTGGACCTGTGTGCGCTGATTATTCAGTTGATATGGAGAGCCGGATAATGGAGGGTCGAATAAATGGGGTTCTACTGTACATGTATTAAATTGTCTTTCTCAATAAAAAAAGTGCCAGGATGTTCTTAAATTATGTAGTGTAAGGCACAGTCCTGCAAACTCACATATGTACCTGTAGTATCAGTGGGGTTACTCACATGAGTAAAATTACTTGTGTGTATTGGCAGGATCAGGCTCATCTTATTTAAACATCATAGTTCATTAATTCCAGTTTATCTCTAGGTAGAGATTTTTTTTCTGTAGAGACTCTGGAATGATTATGGACTTTGACCGTAATGCTCTGTCTACCTCGCTGGCAGGAAGACAAAATAAATGTACTAAAAAGCCTGAATTCAACCACTCAAAAACCCTGTTTCTAGGATGGTCATATACTGTCAGAAGTCTATTTGAGGAATGGGGAAGAGCAGAAAAGCAGCTGTGGAGGTGGGAAGATCAGCAGTTGAGCATTTCTTTTTCAGCCACCTGCAGGATAGAAAATATGCCGGTGATTCTTAATCTATATCACATAACAGCTCTCTTGTGCATTAAAGTAGCTATCTAAATATTTGCACTTCACAGGAATAATTGTAAGGGAGCGCCATCTCCACTATCGGTAAAGTTGGTTGAGAAGTCCTTTTGTTAAGGATGACTCTTCGAAATGCTCTAATATCTGCATTGTTTTGAAATGTCTTGAAATGTATTGTGCCTCATGTGGGTATGGGGTAGGGTTAGTGATCCAGGTTTGGAGTTATTTGACCAAAGGGTTCCCATGGATCTGACCAGGCCCCAAAGGGTTTCAGTTGCTCAACATTTACTCCAGCTAGTGCATGGCACCCACTACCTCTTTGGGGAAGCAATATTGAAAATGTTATTCAAGAAAGTTAAGCTCTACAGGTTGAAACATGACCATTGGTCTTGATCCAGATGGATTACACTGCAGGGTACCAAAAGTGTGTCTAGCCAGCCAATATTAATAGGATCTGTGGGTCTAAAGGGACATGCTGTGGCCACTGAACCTGACTTGCATCCAGCCAATATCAATTTGAATCCTACCCATGGCAAAAATCTGAAAAGAGATTTTTAGGCTTGTTGCAAAAATCTTCCTCTGTTTGGAGAAGTGGGTGTTATTTGGGAGGGATATGTAATCTGAATAATCAGATAATTCAGAAGATGTTCAAGCTGTTCCCAAAAAGAGAATAAATTACAAATGTGAATGCTTGCTGGGAGGGCAGACAGATTAGCGGGTGGGGGAAATGGGGAATAGAAATTTGGGGCTGCAACAAGGTATGGGGGATAAATAGGGATGGGGGAGGGAAAGGGGTTTGGGATTTAAATCAAAGGGAGGGGTTGGGGATTAAGAGGAGTGGATGAAAAGGGGAGGGGTGGGACACTGGGAAGGGGGCATGGGTGTGGTTGGTGGGGAAGTGGGGGAGGTTGGGGGTAGAGGGGGCCTACCAATTCCACATTCTTCTCCCCCATGTGTGCTGGTATCTAAAGGTCTGAGCCCCTCTTCCAGCTCCCATGTGAGCCTGGATCAGGGGAAGCTCTGAAGGCAACACAAATTCTAATATCCGAAAACCAGAAAATACAGTTAAGGTACATGCCACTCCTGCATGGGGTAGGGAAGGAGGCTAGAGTTGTGGGGATGGGGCAGACTGGGTGGACATATCTAAAGTGGAGGTTGGGAGGGTACAGCTTGAAGGAGGGGGCATAGTGGGGGCATGGGGCCTGGCTTGGTATACAGCTTGGGTTACATAATCAAGGAAATGTGTGACCTTCCAGAAAAGTGCTGCTGTGATATGTACATAGCACCAGAGGTTGCCAGATACCAAAGAGCAATTTTTTATGTGCAAATGGATTGTAAAATGTTAATGGTTTAAGGGGATGAGAAGGGGAGGTAGTGAGTGTGGGAGGGGGTGAAGGAGAGGGACAACCAGTCTTTCACGAATTTAACATTTCTGTAACCACCATGTAATAAAACTGTCAATATTTTGGGACATAGCCAATATCTGTGATTTTTCCCACAGCCCCTTACACTCCAGACATTTCAAAGTATCTATATGACTATAATCCTCATTCCATTACAACAAAGTGTATCAGAGTGGGGAGAGCCCTTTGGAATCACTTGGTATCTTCTACCTAGCTACAAAATGAGATTAAACTAGCTAGAGACATAAACGGTAACAAGAAAATATTCTACAAATACATTAAAAGCAAGAGGAAGCCTGAAGACAGGGTAGACCCATTACTCAATGGGGAGGGAGGGGAACTATAACAGAAAATGTGGAAATGATAGAAGTGCTAAATGACTTTTTTGTTTCAGTTTTCACCAAAAAGTTTAGCAGCAATTGGACATCTAACTTAATGAATGTCAGTGAAAATGAGGTTGGATCAGCGATTAAAATAGGGAAAGAACACATTAAAAATTATTTAGACAAGTTAGATGTCTTCAAGTCACCAGGGCCTGATGAAATACATCTAGAATACTCAAGGAGCTGATTGAGAAGATATCTGAGCCATTAGTGATTATCTTTGAAAAGTCATGGAAGATGGGTAAGATTCCTGAGGATTGAAAAAGGGCAAATATAGTGTCAATCTATAAAAAGAGGAATAAAGGAAAACTCTGGGAATTACAGACAAGTCCTCTTAACTTCAGTACACAGATAATTGAGCAAATATTTAAGCAATCCGTTTGCAGACACCTAGAAGATAATAAAGTGATAAGTAACAGCGTGGATTTGTCAAGAACAAATCATGCCAATCCAATACCTTTGATAGTTTAACAGGCCTTGTGGATAGGGGGAAAGTGGTAGATGTGGTATATCTTGAATTTAGTAAGGCTTTTTGTTACTGTCTCCCATGACCTTCTCATAAACAAACTAGGGAAATACAGCCTGCATGGACCTACTATATTGTGGGTGCATAACTGGTTGGAAAATCATTCCCAGAGAGTAATCATCAGTGGTTCACAGTCAAGCTGGAAGGGCATATCAAGTGGGGTCCCGCAGAGATCAGTTCTGGATCTGGGTCTGTTCAATATCTTCATCAGTTAGATAGATAATGGCACAGAAATTATACCAAGTTGGAAGGGGTTGCAAGTGCTTTGGAGGATAGGATTAAAATTCAAAATGTTTTGGACAAACTGGAAAAATGGTCTGAAGTAGATAGGATGAAATTCAATAAGGACAAATGTAAAGTACTCCATTTAGGAAGGAATAATCCGTTGCATACATACAAAATGGGAAATGACTGCCTAGGAAGGAGTACTGCAGAAAGAAATCTGAGGGTCAGATCATAAGCTAAATATGAGTCAACAGTGTAACACTATTGCAAAAAAATAAACATCATTCTGGGATGTATTAGCAGGAGTGTTGCAAGCAAGACACGAGAAGTAAATCTTCCACTCTACTCCTTTTTGATTAGGCCTCAATTGGAGTATTGTGTTCAGTTTTGAGCACCACATTTCAGGAAAGATGTGGAGAAAGTCCAGAGAAGAGAAACAAAAATGATTAATGGTTTAGAAAAAATGACCTGTGAGGGAAGATTGAAAAAAATGGGTTTGTTTAGTCTGCAGAAGAGTAGACTGTGTGTGTGTGTGGGGGGGGGGGGGACATAATGGTTTTCGAGTATATAAAAGGTTATTACAAAGGAGGAGGTAGTAAATTGTTCTTGAGGGTCCTGTGGCACCTTTGAGACTAACAGAAGTATTGGGAGCATAAGCTTTCGTGGGTAAGAACCTCACTTCTTCAGATGCAAGAAGAAGTGAGGTTCTTACCCACGAAAGCTTATGCTCCCAATACTTCTGTTAGTCTCAAAGGTGCCACAGGACCCTCTGTTGCTTTTTACAGATTCAGACTAACACGGCTACCCCTCTGATAAATTGTTCTTGTTAACCTCTAGGGATAGGACAAGAAGCAATGGGCTCAAATTGCAGCAAAGACAGTTTAGGGTGGACATTAGGAAAAAATTCAGGGTAGTTCAGCACTGGAATGAATTGCCTAGGGAGATTGTGGTATCTCTGTCATTGTCTTACCTGCTCTTTAAAATCTCCAAACAACTGTCAGGGATGGTCTAAATAATACTTAGTCCTGCCTTTAGTGCAGGGGACTGGACTATAAGACCTCTCAAGGTCCCTTCCAGTTCTACAATTCTAGGATTCTGTAATAGCATCAACTGCATACCTGTGTTTTAACTACAAGGGGGTAAATGATCACTAACTCCTACAAAAACATTTCTCTTTCTGTGAAAAAAGGGAAAAAAAGAAAAACTAGCAAGTTCATAGGTGAAAAACTTTGTTAATGCAGAGATAATGTGTTCCACTGGTATTTCATGCCCTCCTTCCAGAAAGTTGAGTTCAGCCAAGAGTTCAGTTATAAGACTGAAGGGCAGATAAATGGGGAGGGTAGAAATGTGAAGGAAGAGTCTTGTGGTTGAGGACAAAACTTGAATTTGATACAGTGAAAAAAAGGGAGTCAGAGATAGGATTGAAATGTGTCACGATGGATGATCAGGGAAGATGATCACAACAGCTGCATATTTGTGTGGATGGGAGTGGGAATGTTGGTATCAGGGAAGAAGATGTTACAATAATCAAGATTGGGTTTAATGGGGTTGATTAGGATCAAGATGAATTTTTTTGGCAATGTGCACAATAGAAAAAGGTGACTGGATTTGTTTGAAGAAACATACCTGCAGAATAATCTCTAGATGTTGGCATTTCCATCTGGAATGACTGTACAGCATGTGCTGACTGCTATTAGTAGATGGCTGATCAATTCTTGTCACTTTGATTCAGATATTCCATTTCCTGGTAGATAAATAAAAGTACCATAAAGTCCACTGGTAACAACTTGCCTGTTTTTTCCTCCGTTAGCCAGCAAATATCTATCCAGAATTGTTTTATGAAGTATTTTCACCATGGTATATAGGAATGTAATTTTATGTTTTCATGTCCTTCATTGTAAATTGGGTCTCATTTTAAACATCTGTTCTAGTTTTATTGGTGTCTGGTATCACGGGTATGTGAGCTTGTAACTGTTTTGTCTTGTTATCCTGATGGAAGACCTAGGTACCACAATCCATTTTCCTACATGTTTTACTGTCATCAACAGTGTCACCAGCGTGTATGCGTATTTCTTCATAAAATGGCATTCTTTTTTTTTTGTTTTCCAAGTAGTTTTCTCTGATCTTTTATATAGATCAGACAATTTATTCTTTGGAATAAATTACTTACAAATGTAAGAGTCTTAATTGGTGAGTGGTCTAATGATTATAGTTTTATTATTTTTGGCTTATTGAAACATTGGACTCTTCCTTCATAGAGGTGAATACAATGTTTAAAAGTTAATTTTAATTCTTGACAGATAGTGCTGTGTTGATTAGGCAGTGTACTTACCCCCAGGGAGAAGTTGGAAGTGCCTTATATCACTCAACCATCCTTCCATTGATTAGTGAGTGACATTGACTACCTCCAAAGGGAGTCCCAGGCAATCATTTTCAGCCAGAAAGATGTTAACTGTGATATGGGGCCTTGCAGGAAAAAATAAAAAGTATAAGGCAAGGACAAAGAAAATCTTTTAACATTTCTCTTCCTCCCCCAGCAGAAATGCAGTCAATCCCATTCAAAAGGGTTTTCTGATTTGCATATCTAATCATTTAGTTTATGATTGATACTGTGCAAAGTTAAGATCAGATATAAAATAAAAAATGTTTTATTTCTACAGTTGGCTAAATAGAAATTAATCTAGTGTTACGCTGCATCATATTTTACAGTTATAACGTGAGGAGCATATATGTATTGCGGATGCCCTTATATGCAGATTGTACTTTGTCCTTTCTGAATAATATTGGATTTGTTTTGCTTTAAAGAATATAGTTTTGATCCTAAATCCAGTTTAGGCGCACAGGGACTTAAGTGCAGCAGGCCTCCACAGAGCTGTCAATCTTGTCTCGGAGGACTTACTACTTGATAACAAATCACTACGTTGCCTAGAGGCAAGGGAGACTTTTTGCTTACATCTGTGTGTAAAAGATATGTGAGAACAGCTATACAGCATCAGTTATATGAGGGAAATTAAGTTTTAGGCATCTGCATAAGTCTACATGAATTGAAAGATCATAGGAAACTGCTTTATCTATTAGGTTAGATCTGGCACAATAAGAAATAATTCAAGAGGCAGCACTAGGCAGATGTCTTAACTTGTAAAAACATCATATAATTTGGGCCTCACTGAAGAGAACCTATGTGCTGCTTTCACCCTCACTTAAATGGTTTCAGTAAAGTTGAGTCAATACACAAATAGGAAAGGGTAGCTACTAAAATAGAGTTGTTTAATCTGTTTAATAGATTTTAGGATCTGTTAAACTAACTTGGAGTCTTCAAATAGACTATAAATTGATTCAGTCCTCCAAATTACAGCCTGTTGTAAAGCACTCTGACTTTATCTTTGCGCATGTATTGGACTGAGATCTTTTTCCTCCTTTCACTTTTCATCTCTGTACTATTGTCTCTATTCAGAGGTCCATCCCTCTTCAACAGAGTACTTAAACACTCGCTTAAAGTGTAGCATGGGCTTAAGTGCTTTGCTGAATACGAATGGATTTAAGCATGTGCTTAAATTCTTTGCTGAGCTGAGGCTTATATGCATGTCTTTTCTATTTATTTTATATGACCACACAGTTTAGCATTCAGTACCATATGAAGAAGCTTTACAAAAATCATTCAGGGCGTGTATTGTATGAATTGGAATTGAATATGGAGTGGTTCAGTGCAGAGGTTACCTTCTGAATGTAACTTGTTAGGGATTATAAAATTGTTGTTTGTTCTGAACAGCAGATTCTAACTGAAAGAAATTAAACTTAATGTGGGTCAGAATGACCTATAACTGACACTTGAATATAATTATTTTAAAGGAAGAGAGTAGCCTAATGTAACGATGCTGCCTCTGGCGGGACACAACTGAGAATATCAATTCAGGACAAATTGCTTAGAGCAGGGCAGTTACAGCCCAAGGCTGGGTTTCCTTTATTATTAAGGCACACCAAACCAGCCAAACAGAGAAGACTTTGGTCTCACCCCACTGGCTAACCATAAATCATACAGGCAATTCCCTTAGACAGTCCAGTTTCCCATTATCACCATTCTTTATGGGGGTGAATGGTTATGAAAACCAATACCCCAGTAAAAGAAAAAAGGTTCTCTCGATCCCAAAGGACCAAGCCCCAGACTCAGGTCAATATTACAAATCAGATCGTATCCACAAATCACGCTGTTGCCAATCCTTTTAGAATCTAAAATCTAAAGGGTTATTCATAAAAAGAAAGAAATATAGTTGAGAGTTAGAATTGGTTAAATGGAATCAATTACATACAGTAATGGCAAAGTTCTTGGTTCAGGCTTGTAGCAGTGATGGAATAAACTGCAGGTTCAAATCAAGTCTCTGGAGTACATCCACAGCTGGGATGGGTCATTCAGTCCTTTGTTCAGAGCTTCAGTTTGTAGCAAGGTTCCTCCAGAAGTAAGAAGTAGGATTGAAGACAAAATGGAGATGCTGCTGCTGCTTTTTATAGCAACAAAACCACTGACCCAGGAACCTATCCTTGTAACAAAGCCCGATGCCAACTCTGTCCACATATCTATTCAAGTGACATCATCATAGGACCTAATCACATCAGCCATACCATCAGGGGCTCGTTCACCTGCACATCTACCAATGTGATATATGCCATCATGTGCCAGCAATGCCCCTCTGCCATGTACATTGGCCAAACCAGACAGTCTCTACGCAAAAGAATTAATGGACACAAATCTGACATCAGGAATCATAATACTCAAAAACCAGTGGGAGAACACTTTAACCTGTCTGGTCATTCAATGACAGACCTGCTATATTACAACAGAAAAACTTCAAAAACAGACTCCAACGAGAGACTGCTGAGCTGGAATTGATATGCAAACTAGACACAATCAACAAAGGATTGAATAAGGACTGGGAATGGCTGAGCCATTACAAACATTGAATCTATCTCCCCTTGTAAGTATTCTCACACTTCTTATCAAACTGTCTGTACTGGGCTATCTTGATTATCACTTCAAAAGTTTTTTTTCTCTTACTTAATTGGTCTCTCAGAATTGGTAAGACAACTCCCATCTGTTTATGCTCTCTGTATGTGTGTGTATATATATATATATATATATATATATATATATATATATATCTCCTCAATATTTATTCCACTCTGTATGCATCCGAAGAAGTGGGCTGTAGTCCACGAAAGCTTATGCTCTAATAAATTTGTTAGTCTCTAAGGTGCCACAAGTACTCCTGTTCTTTTTATAGTCCTTTTGCCATGTGGCTTGTGCTTTTTTCATTCCAACCACAATCACCCAGCACGTGGCATGGAAAAACCTTAGAGTTCTGTCCATAGGCATGTCCCTGCATGCCTTGCTGAGTCACAAGGTGTATCTGCCTTCTCTCAATGGGTCAATTGTATAGCTGATGGTCCTTAATGGGCCATCAAGCAGTCTAGGCAGTGCTGACGCCACATTGTCTGGGGTATCACCCAGAAGCATAGTACAAGTTTGAAATACAGATAGTATAAAGCCAATACTTATAACTTTAAATAGAAAAATGATACGTGCATACAGGTAGCAATAACCAGCAAATTGTAACCTTGTCATAGACACCTCACTTGACCTCCCCTGTACAAGAGTTGGTGCCACTATATGACCTTGGTTGCAACAATGGTCTATATGGTCACCGTTTGTGTCAATAATGTCACACCTAAGCATTTGCTTTAAAAGGTTAAGTGGAAAAGCCTTCTCTTAGCTATAATTGTGGTTAGAATATATTATTTTGGTGTGTGGTTACTGTAGCAAGTTGATGCATTTGCTCATACTGTACTGTAGATAGATATTGAATAAACAGGATATATATTTCTATTTTTAAATGTTTTAATTTGAGTACGCCTCGGTTATCAGTATAGTGCTGGAGCTTACCCTGTGCAACTATGATGCTAACGTTAACTCTACTTTAGTCATTTAGCCTTCTAGCTAGAGGAATTTGCCAGGATAAAAATTGTATTTTAGGGGCCATCAGAACCTTCTGCCATGTTACTAAAACATTTTTTTCTTCCCTTGCAATGAGAACCTATTAGACAATTTTAATATTTTATATTTGTCATCATGTTAATGTTAATGCATGTGATCAGTGCTAATGATACTGCATACCCACACAGTGCAGGGGAAACAGAATTAAAACAAAATTTACAAATGTTTTGAACAATTTAACTTTAAATTTGAACTGTGTAGCCTCAACTGTCTAATTAAAAATATTTTATTTTTTTCCACTTGTGTATGGTTCCCAGCTCAAAATATGAATGTAGATGTTAACTTTTACTAAGCTTTTCTGTTAGGTCAACTCTTCAAAATTCAGTCAGCAACAACAAAAATACAAACAATGACATACAAACAAGCTTGTGTTTCAGAGGTAGATTTGGTCAGTGATATAGTGATCGAATAAATGTGCTGTTAAATCTTGCGATGTTAAAAATTCCCTTTTTTGCTCTATCATTCTTCTTTAGCTCTTCATATTCTAGGGTTATCAGCAAGTGGTTGAGAGAAACAAACCCTTAGAATCCGGAACAATCTAGAGAAACTAAATTGACAGCTAAGTAATGAAACATTTCCTGCAGAGGATAGGTCGGATTTCTCTCTAGAGAGAACATATATTTATTCACAACAGATTTTTGCAAAAAAGGGTTTCACAATTTAATGTTATGAATCCTATGCAGTGAGTAACAGGAAATGTGCAGACAGGAGAATAACTCTTATCTGACTGTCTGAAGCTAATGTCTGTCTTCTAATTTGTCATCCTCACTTACTCAAATATTACACTGCAGCCGGAGTCTTTTTTTCTTTTTTTTCCTTTTTTCTTTAAGACTGGTATATTCCCAGTTGGTAATACCCATGGTTTGTGTGGTATACTAAAGCACTTGGTAACCGGGTGGGTTGACTTATTTTAAATAGAGATTGAATGATTTTGCTTAATACTTCGAGAGTATTTGTCCCAGCTTTTTGATAACTACACATATAATTGAAAATTGCAAAATGCGGTATTTTTAGAGACTGAGATATTTTATGATCAACTTGCTTTAAGTTGATATGGTGGTAACCTGATGCTCTGATTTAAAATCACTCTTCTTGCAATTATACCTCTTGATGTTGCCACAAGGTCACTGTATCCTCTTTGTCTGGGTATGCTGCTGTGCCTCAGTTTTCCTTCTTTTGATCAGTGCCTCGTGACTCATGTTAAAAGTGAGAGCCTTCTCCGCTGGGACCTGGTTTATTAATATAATTCAACAAGAAGTATTTACCCTTCACCTCTGTATCTGGGTTTCAAATCCTGACTTGTCCTTTGTCCTGGGATTCATAGATATCCTTACATCATGCTTCAGTCAACCTTGTCTCATAGGTTTACAGAGCGACCCTAGCAAAGCCTACCTACTAATCTTGCGGCTGCCCCAGTTCTCTCTGCATTGGAAGCTCCACTGGGCCTTGGGCCTGGCTTCAGTGGACCATCTCCTCCCACCTCCGGGCTCCCATACTGAGCCAAGAGCTTTGCTTTATAAAGTGCCCTTCTGATGACTAAAATGCCCCAAACTCTGTCCTTAAAAGGGCTATGCTCCGTAAGAAACTTGCTGGGCCGCACATGTCACCACCTGTATGGGTGGCAGTAAGGAGAAGTAGGAAAGTAGGTCCTAGTGGGATTCAGTTGTTGTATTCTGTTTTTGAATTGAAAAAGTGACTGAGGATCAGGGACAAGTTTAGTCCTAGCTGACAAGCTAGTTAACCTGGTCCAAGTGTGACCTCTATGTTGGGTGATAGCGATTAGAATGAAAGTAGCAAAGAGTCCTGTGGCACCTTATAGACTGAGCTGTTAGTCTATAAGGTGCCACAGGACTCTGCTGCTTTTACAAATCCAAACTAACACGGCTACCCTTTTGCAGCATCTGCAGAACACTTTCATTCTATCAAAGGGATTTTCCAGTCTCCATGGACAAAAATTGTGTGGATTTCCATCCCTTACTTTGTTATTTTAGTAGACTATTGCTGCTTTAATGTTCCACCTGTGCTCACTTAAATTAGTTTGCTCTATTCACAGAAAGCAAATTTATAGCCTGTTGCTGAAAATAGTCACCTTTATGAAAGATTTTACATTTTCTCCTTGTGCATTTTATCACACTGTGTATTGACTTTTTTGTCATCTTGCCTAGTCATGGAAACTTTCTCTGTGAGATCAGAGGGATAAATATTAAAAAATGCAAAGTGGATTTGTCTTTTTTTAATCTCTTAATCAGTTTTAACAGTTACCATGATGAGGGGATTGACCCAAATGTGAACATTTGTGCAAGCTCTCTGCAGAGAGCTCTTTCTTAGATAAGGTAATATACATGCTGTTTTCATAAATAAAGCGAGACCAAAACCACCAATAACTCTAATCTGCCTCATAACGAGATAGTAAAAGAAAATGAAGGAAAAATCTAGGATTAGTTCTACAATTTTGCATTGTATTGAAATTAATTATACCAAAATTAAGTGTACCAAAGGGGTTAAAAATCAGTAATTCAAAATGGTCCAGACAGCTAGTATTGTTCTATTGTGTAGATAAGGTAGACATTGTTATTCCCACTGTTTGCCTTCATCGGTATAAAATAACATCCAGAAGAACTGCCATGAAACTAATGATGTCCTTTGAAAGAATCCCAAATGTTTGGGATTAGTCTGTCTTTGCTTTAACAGTATGAACAAGGACCAGATGGGGATGTAAAACACAGCATGCCAAAGCAGGATCCAGTGGTGCATGCTGGCTTTAATAATTAAAATGGCTTGTAAAAATAGTGCTGACATGGTCACCCAGTTGTGTTAGCTTCCAGAGATGCAAATGAGCGAGTCCTGAGAAGAGTTTCATTGGAAATATGTATTGCATTATTGTTCATCCCTCTGGGAGAACTACAGAATGGCTGGATACAAAATGAGAAAGATGTTTAAGTGCTTTACAGGGATTTGAGGGGCTGCAACATATTGTTAAGTTAAATTACACAAGATATGCTGCTTTAAATTCTATTGAGTTTGGGAAAAATCCTCAAAAGCACAAAAAAGGAGTTAGGTCCACAACTCCCAATAAAAATCAATGAGTTGGGTGTCTAACTCTCCTTTGTGCCTATTGAAAATCTCTTTAAATCTAGATATCCCTTAACTGACTGTAGGTTTCTAAGGTATGGGTTTTTAGGATTAGTTTTCTATTCTTGAAGGTATTTTTATTTATACTAAAATGTGTTTACAAGTAACTCCAGCTTAATATGTTTTTTTGGGGGGCGGAGGAATCTAGTAGAGACTGGGGCTTTGGCGAGAGCTAATTGGCTGAAGATGGGAAGTGATGATATTAAGACCAGAAAAAACTTCCAGAGTACGTAGTGGAAGTTGTATCTGCTACCTTGATTTAGAAGGATATGCCTACTTTTTGTTAACAAGCTTTGGAATATAGGGTCGTCCACTTCTCATAGTTTCACATACAGCAGACGTGAATATATATATATTAAGGAGTAGACAAGAAAAATATATTTATATGTGCATTATTTCTCATCATCTTGTGGTAAAGAGGTGGGTTGCGAGCTCTCCTCTGGAATGCAGACCTCTTCTCAGCTGTTGGACGTTTGTCACCCCCAGATTGGACTACTCCAGTGTGCTGTGCATGGGACTATCCTTGAAGACCTTTTGAAAATTTCGTCTATTGCAGAATGTAGCTGGCGGCTTACTAAAAGTACTTTTCACACTGAATATTATGCCAGTAGACTGGATTGGCTTCCGATTTGTTGATGGGTGTGTTTCAAGGTGTTGATTTTAATCTCCCAAACCTTACATGGTTACACTAGCATTTTTTGGGGAAATCTGCTAGCGTTGAATTACCCATGCATTTCCACTAGGTGTAATAATGATGGGGCACAAATGCCTGAGCTCAGCCTATACTAGTACTTCTATTGATTCATGTAGCGATGGTGAGAGATTTCCTCAAAAATGTTAGTGTAGCAAGACTTATATACTCCTCCTCTCCCTATGCTGCATTCCTGCAGCTGAGTTCTGCTAAGGCATTATGGAGACTGTCACAAAGACAAGTAAAAGTTTGGGGGGGCTGGTGATAAGCATGCTCAGGGTGTGTGTGTCTGGACAGCCCTCAACTCTGAACTTTGCTTTTGCATTGGTTTGACAGAATTTTTTTTCCCACTTTCCTAACATATTAAAAGGTCTTTGTCCATTCAAGATTTTTCTTAGGTGCTTTTAATTTTCTTTGGCAGTGTCGGAAGTTTCCCTCCAGCAGACATTTCTATCAGAATACTTATGTTGTATTATTTTATAATTGCCATTTATATGCTCATGGTTGTTTATAGGTGCATTTTACAAATTGAGAAATAAATGACATGACACAGTGTAAGCACAGTGTTGAAATAGATATGCAATGAAAATGTGTATGCACATTATCTTTAAATGCATCTTGTTAAAACATTCAGAGAAAGAGAACATTGTATGATTATGCTGAACAGTAGTAGTACAGAGAACCTGTATTGAAATATATTAAAACACTGTAAGTCAGGCCAGCATTGGAGATGCGTATTTTTAAGATTCTTCTTTACAACTTCTTATTAAATCTGGAATGAAATTTCCAAAGCAGTTTATGCAGGTAAATAGGGACTTAAATCTAAGCAGGCCTTTAAGGGGAATTTATGTACCTATGGAGTTTTCAGATAGGCTGAGTAGAAGGTGGAGGTGTGCTTTGGGAAGAAGGTGCTTATTTTTTGATCACTGATGTGTGGCCATGGAGTTAGCAGCCTGCATGGATTTTCAAATTTTATGTTATGTGGGTTGAGAGAGCATAGTGGAAGTTACTGCTAAAAAAGTAGGCCATTCCAGGGTATGCCTAAGTAATTAGAGGCAGGATGACGTAGCTGCATGGTGCCAGGTCAGTGCTGCAGAAGCTGCCTGTAGAGAACTGTGAAAGATACCCACTGAGAGAGGAAAGAGTGTTAGTCCAAGAAAACACATGTAAAGGTGTGTGATGACAGTGGTTTTTGTTTTTATCAAATAAAAGTGTGAGCCAGAGGGAGGGAGGATACAGAAACGGGTGGGGTCAGGGTTAAAAAAGTCTTGCTTTCCCTACAATGGGGGAGATTGTGAGAGATTGTGGTGCCATCGGAGCATGAGATGTGCCCATTGGACTGCACTGTGGAGTATGCCCTCTTCAGCATACCTTGCCTCTCCCATCTTTTGCTATGTTCTGCAGCTTAGAAACTGTGCAGTGGCATTAGAGGTGGGGGAAGGCTTGTAGTGACAGCCAGGTATGCTGGAAGCCAGTTTGCTTTTACAAGCATGACATTTTTAACTGACTCTGGATAAGGTAAAATTATATGCAGTCCAATTTAAGAAGCCAACACCACGAGGGACTATTGTGATGAGCATCGTTATAAGAACTCAAATGAAATAGATTATTGCAAAGGGACTGGAGAAAAACCCTCAACTATTAAACCCTAGAAGAAGGCAAAAGTCTCAAAAGCAACATCCTCCCTGATTCAGACAGGAACTCAAAGGACTCAGGACACGTCTACACTGGCAGAGTTACAGCGCCGGCAGTTACAGTGCCTCTCAGAGAGAGCTAAAAGGAAACCGCTGTTGTGTTGTGTGTTCACACAGTCAGCTGGTATTCGGAACGGTGCACTCTGGGCACCCATAGAGCATCTCTTCCTCTTCTGCCGCTAAGAGTTGTGGGAAGGCAGAGGAGGTCGCAGGGCATACTGGGTCCTGTCCCAATGCCCCGTGATGAATTACTTCACATTCCAACAATCCGATCCCTGTGCTTCCGTCCGCATTTGGTGCCATCTTTCAATGGCTTATGTACTGCACGCTCTGCCTCGTACGTCTGCAGGAATGGATCCCACGCTGTTGACCAGTATGCTGCTGCTCGCTCTGACTAACACGTCACGAGTGGCAGTGAAGTTATTCGTTAAACTACAAAGGCAAGAGGAGTTCGACATTGATCTCGCCACACGTAGTAGCTACGACACGAGATTGCTTGTGACATTCACAGAGGTGCTGACTACAGTGGAATGCCGCTTTTGGCCTCAGGAATCAAGCACTGAGTGGTGGGATCATGTAGTCTTGCACATCTGGAATGACAAGCAGTGGCTGCAGAACTTTTGGATGAGGAAAGCCACATTCATGGGACTGTGTGATGAGCTTGCCCCAGCCCTTTGGTGCAAGGACACGAGACTGAGAGGTGCCCTGTCATTGGAGAAGCGCGTGGCGATTCACTATGGAAGCTGGTCTAGACTGCTACCAATCGGTCACTAACCAGTTCGGAGTGGGAAAGTCGACTGTTGGATGCATGTTGATGGAAGTGTGCAGGGCCGTTAATCGCATCCTGCTCTGAAAGACTGTGACTCTGGGCAACGTGCGTGACATTGCAGAGTACTGGGAGTCCTCAGGGCTGGACTGTGATGGGGCAGGAGTGGAATGTAGCGGGTACAGACTGAAGCCAGGCGGTTGATAAGAGTGTGTTGGCAGTGTCTCGTGGCACATGGGAAAGAGTTTTGTGACCGCAGTTGCAGGGGAGGGCGGGCGTGGAGCTGCTCAGTTTGCAGTGCTAATAGCTCCTGGAGCATGTCTGCTTGGCACGCCTAACATTTAAGAGCCGCTCCTTGGCTCCAGTGTTCTCCTTTTGGCCCCTCTTCTCGCTGTCCTGCCACTCCTTCAATTCTTGTTTCTCGGTGGCAGAGTGCATCATGACATCACGCAGAAAGTCCTCTTTAGTTCTTCGTGACCGCTTTCTAATTCTGCACAGCCGTTCAGCTGGCGATAACAAAGAGGGAGGCTGGGCTCCCAGGGTCATGTCTGTGAAGCCAAAATGCAACATTTTACAGAAGCAGTATTGTTTGCAACACACAGACCATTGGTTCAATGATTTAAAACACAGCCACTATTCACATACCTGTCACTAGCTGGCTGACCCCAGGCAAGCACACATAAGCCACAAGACCCCCAAAATGGTGAGTAACCACAGGGGCAGGGGAAATCAGTGTTCCAGGACCGTACTGTACACTGGGCACGTGATTGTTGGGGAGAGCCAGCACTGTAAAGGGGGCCTTACAATCATTACTGTCCCCACATTTTCCACAGGCTGTGTTCATTATGGAAGATATCTTGCTGCTGAGGGTGAGCAGGGAATCAAGGGAAGGTCTTCTCCAAGACTGCGGCTTCTGCCCTGGCCCTTATGTGGCTCGCCTGTGTACAGCAATGGTCCCCCTGCTCCCCCATGATGGCAGAATGGTGTGGGAAAGTTACCCTTAATGGAGCAAGAAACAAAGCAGCTCTGCCAAAGAACCTGCGGCAGAGGATTGCCCAGTATCTCCATGAGAGTTTTGTGGAGATCTCTGAGGCAGATTCCCATGAGGTGAGGGAGTCAATCAACACCCTGTTCTACTGCTCAGAGTAGGCCTGTGGTGGCACGAGCATCATACAGATGCAAGCCTGCTTTCTGCAACTCTCCTGTCCCCAACAGCTCATCTCAGTGATTCCCAAAATCAAAGCCACTTACCAGGGGCCTCCTCTCCTGTTTGTGCTTTGCCAAGCTCCAACAGCTGACTGGCAAGCCTCCTCTGGGGTAGAGAAGAGCTCCTGACTGCATGCATCTCTGACCTCCGAGTCATCCTCTGCCTCTGGGTCCCACTCCCCCACCACATCCTCGTCCAAGATTTCCTCCTCCTGGTTCGGTCCACTCTCGACTGGCATGCAATCTACCAAAGTATCTTTAGTGCCCTTCGCAGTGGAGGTGGCGTCACCACCGAGTATCGCATCCAGCTCTTTGTAGAACTGACAGCTCATGGGCGCAGCACTGGAGCAACGGTTTGCCTCCCGCGCCTTGTGGTAGGCAGTCCACAGCTCCTTCACTTTGACCTTGTACTGCAGTGTGTCCCGGTCATGGCCCCTTTCTGTCATGCATCATGAAAGCTGTCCGTAGGTATCATAATTCCTATGGCTGGAGCGCAGCTGGGACTGGACAGCTTCCTCTCCCCAAATGCTGATGAGATCCAGCAGCTCAACATTGCTCCTAGCGGGGGACTTGCCTGGTGCATGGAACAGGCATGGTCACCTGGAAAGATGCGCGGAGACCACTGCACACGTCACCGAGCAAACAGGAAGGGGACTTTCAAAATTCCGAGCGAATTTAAGAGGTGGGGCTCACGGTTGGTCACCTGAGGTCAGGGCAGTACAGTTCAAACTGATGACCAGAGAGGTGAGAACAGGCATTGTGGGACACCTCCAGGAGGCCCATTGCAACACTGTAATCAACCAAGGTGTCTACCCTGGCACTGAGGCACTGTAGCCCTGGTGCAGAAAGCTCTACGCCTCTCATCGGGGTGATTTTTTTTACAGCGCTGCAACTGCACAGTTTCTGCGCACTAAGCAGCTTAGCAGTGTGCACACCTCGGGAGTTACAACGCAGAAAGCTGCTTTACTGCGCAGAAACTTGCCAGTGTAGACAAGGACCTCAGATTCAGCAGAATGCAGTCAAATGCAAAGATTAAAAGCTTTTGCTTCTGGTGAAAACTTGGGGTAAAAGAATGATCTTCTTTTTCATAGTTCTAGTTTGAATGGCAGCGGGAAGACTTTCAGTTGCAGACTGGATAAAAACAGAGGGAAAATTAGCATTTATGAAGGTTCTTCTCCGCTGATAAAGGAATATTACTCAAAGGAACAGAGCTGCTGTGGCTGCTTATTTGCTGATGAAGTAGGGAAAATGAGTTAAAGAACGGAGAAGGCAACTGAGAAAGTTAAGACTGGTTATTGTTGTCTACCTTGAAAAACAGGGAGGAATAACCCGTGAGTCCAAACTAATGGACTTGGGGATGTACACACATGCATTGTAGGAGTTCAGTCAGTCCAAGGCTAATGATTGCAAAAGGTGCATGGATGGCTCAGTGAGGATGAATATGTATTGCTCACTTACACTACAACATATATTAGGTTTTGTCTTCATTAAATTAAATGTGGGGTTTTTGTGTGTCATGTTTTTTAAAGCAGGATAGCTGATGTTTTAGCTAGTCCACTGCAAAATCTAGTAGACAGAAGGTACTGTGGTTTTTATTACTCAGTAGCTAGATGAGATGAACCATGGGATAAATATAGTGTTGACTTTGCCTAGCTGCCTTGTGATAAAAACTACAGAGCCTTGTCTCTACTGGGCTTTTACAGAGGGTTAGCTAAAGCTAGCAGGCTGTTAGTTATCCTTTACTGACAGTGAAGACAAACCCTTAGAATACCATGGTAATCTCAGAAGGAGTTTAATTTTATTTTCTGGCTGACTAGCCACATACTGCTGATTAAAAATGAAGGGCAAGCAAAGGGTGTGGAGCTAAAATAGTTTTAAATATCTTTTTTGAAACAACCACCAGCATAACATATGGATTACAAATAAAAGACACTATTTAAAAAAAAGATTGATTCTGTGTCTGTTTGTATCAATTTTTTATTTAACATGTGCTCAAAGAGTATAGATTTTTTTAAAATTAATTTTCTAATCTGTGTACCAGATCTAAAGAGTTTATTTTCTATGCATTCCTATGGGAGAAGGGTATAGAGAAAAATCTTCCATTTCTCCATGCATTTCCCAGAAGACCTGGCTAATGCAAAAGGAAATGTATCCGGAGTCTTAACTGAACAAAGATTAACACATTCCACTGACAGAAGAAATAGAAAAAGCAATTCAACCTGAGCAATTAAACTCATTTCTTTTGTGAAGCTAATGAGATGGCTAAAATCTCTTTTTCTATACACCTGCATATTTTAGTAATTATCAAGATAAATTGCACTGAAGTACACAATGTATTTGACCAAAAGCCCTTGTGAAAGGGGATACTTAAGACTCCACATGTCTCATGAGGATTAACATTTAGGTTCATGGCGCTGAAGTATTTCTTGTATTAAGAACATAAATACAAGAATATATACTTTTACAGTAACTGATCATCATCTAAACTGACATCTTTGATTGTTAGCAATAGGTATCCTGTTCACAAAAAATTATATGAATTCCTGACTCACCAAGTTTTACAACATTGATTTTATTAGTGGTTAAAGACTGAAGCATCTTAAACAAACAAACAAAAAACCTGTTTATTTTCTGAAAGTCAACAAACCAAACCTATCATCAGAATTTAGTCATCAAGTTCAAAATGTTACCAGGTCAAAAAACAAGAGAATGAGGAGGAGAGATAGGAAGGTACAAAAAAGACACTAATGTTATATTTTTGCCTATCTATATCTAAAATAGCAAAGTCATGTCTTTTCAGATGTTCTACAACATATTGGCTTGTAAAGTAATTATATTTCCTCTCCAAATCATGTCTTTATAATGTTTAAAAGTTGTGCATCTCTACTTTAATAAAGAAGTGTATTAGGAAATGTTTGCTATGCTAATGTTCCCATGCTTGAGGTGAAATCATTTAAATAACAAACTTTTATTATCAAAAATGCATGTATTTTCCCCACTTAACCATGTTTGTTTAAATAAGAAGGAATTCAGAATAAAGGTTATTTCTTCAGCCTTAAGACATGCAGTTTAGTTTAGATTACTGCAAAGACCTCCCTTTAGTGAGTGAACTCATCTAGCATGTGCACATTGACCCGCATAAGGAGGATGTAGTGAGAGACTTAATTCAATCTAACTGCATTTATTGGCTCAAATTACAACCTTTCCTTTATTTAAGCACTGTTTCCATGTTTAATTTACCACGCTAATGATGCATTGGATCTTTGCATGTGATGGGGGAAAAAAACAATGCTAGGGCTTTATAGCATAATACACTTTATAAAGTAAAGAAGTATTAGTTATTTAAATAGTGCATTCCATCACAGCTCACCACCAACCCTCTCCCACATCCCTCTATCCAATCTTCCTGTAGAAGTTTAAAAACACATCTAGAAAGAGTTTTGTTTTGAGAAAATAATTAAGTCCATCTTTTTAGGACTATGTACTTAAACTCAGAGGTACTTGGTATTTACTTAAAAGCTCTAGTAAGTCAAGTTTGGTTGCTTTTTTTCTTGGAGTTTTTTAAAAAACAATCTCCAGATTAAACTTTTACTGAATCGCGTTGATTCATAGATTCCAAGGCCAGAAGAGACCATTGTGATCATCTCGTCTGGCCTCCTGTATAACACAGGCCATAGAACTTCCCAAAATAATTCCTAGAACATATCTTTTAGAAAAAATATCCAATCTTGATTTAAAAATTGTAAATGATACAGAATCCATCCCAACCCTTAGTAAATTGTTCCAATGGCTAATTACTGTCACCATTAAACATTCATGCCTTATTTCCAGTGTGCATTTGTCTAGCTTCAACTTCCAGCCATAGGATCATGTTATACTTTTCTCTGCTTGAAGAGCCAGTAATCTGGCTCCCATATTAAATATCTGTTCCCCATATTGGCACTTATACTGTAATCAAGTCACCCCTTAGTATTCTCTTTGTTAGACTCAAAGAGCTCAATCTATTTAATTGATCACTGTAAGGCATATTTTCTAATCCTTTAATCATTCTCATGGCTCCCTCTGAATCCTCTCTAATTTATCAACATCCTTGAATTGTGGGCAGAAGTGGACACAGTATTCCAACATCGGTACAGAGGTAAAATAACCTCTGCACTCCTCCTCCAGATTCCCTTGTTTATGCATTCCAGGAGTGTATTAGCTCTTTTGGCCACAGTATCATACTGGGAGCTCATGTTCAGGTGATTATTCATCATAACTCCCAGATCTTTTTCAGAGTCACTGCATCCCAGGATAGAGTCCCCCATCCTGTAAGTATGGCCTACATGGGTTGACATGCTTTGCTGTTCTCTATAATCTCATTCTGCAGCTTTTGAAATCTTTCAGCTTTGTAAATCTTTTTTTTAATAATAATATCAACGTGTAAAGATAGAGCTATATCTGATAGTAAAGAGGTCTAATCTAGCAGACAATAACAAGACTCAAAAGCTGAAACTAGACAAATTCAAGCTGGAAATAAGGGACATTTTTTTAACAATGAGAGTAATTAACCACTGGAACACACAGGATTTGGTGGAATTTCCATTACTTTAATCTTTAAATCAGGACTGGATATTTTTCTAGAAGTTATTCAGATTGGTCATCCACAAGTTACTGGGCTTGAGTCACAAACTGCTGGGTGAAAGGCTAAATGACTGTAATGGTTCCCTCTGTCCCTAGAAATCTGTTTCTTGTATCATATGTTGTCTCAGACCTTTGGCAGTAATAGAATCTTCAGCTCAGTTTCAGGCTTGGTGTAAGTGATTGGTCTCTGTCACTGAGATCCAAATTTTGCCACTCTTACTTGCCTTGAATAGCACCTTACTCTGCAGGTAACCCAATTTTAAATCAAGGCAACTCTTCATTGAGTGAGGTGTTACTCAAATTGAGTAAGAGTGGCAGAATTTGGCCTTTAGTGATTTGGCGGGATTTCTCACAATAAAGTTATAGCTCTCTCTGTTTGGCTTTGATTAATCTCTTTGGTCCCAATTAGATGGTTCTGTTTTTTGTAATCTGTTGTCCATCATTAAATGCACTATACAGAAAAGTTAGTGTGTTACTTGTACAATGGATTTTTATTACACCATTTAACAATCTGGAGAAAGACCTTCATGGTGAACAAGTGATTGTCTTTTGGAAATTACTTGGAAGGAAGCAGCTGGTTGGTGAGCTTGTGTTTTTCAGAATTCTACTTGCTTTTTATCAGTCTTTTGTGTGATTAACCCACACTTTGGATGGAGAGTCCTGTCTACCTGTATTGGTCCATCTGACTTGAAACAAACTCATTATTAGGTAAGCAATACACAAGCTAATTTTATAAGTTGAATATGAAAATTGTTATCCTGATCTGCACTGAATTTCTTTAGATTTGTATTATTTTTTCATCAAATCTTTATGTAAGATACTGGCAGTTTCATTTAGAAGCAATATCCGCATTTGGACAGTGAAGAATGTAAGGGCTTTGCTAGCAACAAAAGCCTTGTTCATTTTGAAAATATATGGGGATGTTCTCTTAGGCTGGTTTAGAATGAGATTTCTGACATTCATACGACCAAACAAATATCACTGTATTACATGTTTTGCATTACAGAGCCAGATCAGAGCATCTGGTTTCTAATCTTTTTTCTGAGGAAGAGAGGACATTTTAGGCATGATGGGTCTTGAATTTACCTGATGAGGAATGCCTGAAGAATAAAATGTACATAATTAAGTTGAATATGTGATTCTCCAGCACTTTAAACTTTTAAGTGGCATGACCTGTGTAATAAAACAAGGTTTAAGGAACAAATAATGCCTGTAGGATCAGATTCCAAGTTGAGGGTTCACATTTGCAGATTTTGTGGTAGCTCATCTGGTGCATGAATCTCTGCAAAAGGTATATTTGTTTAAAAAAAGTGAAATTATATATTTGTGACCCAATTTGAACTTTGCATTTCTGGCTTCTGGAGAGCAAAGGGAGTTATGGATCCTCCCTGTTGATAAAATGTATATGCACTGATTTAATTTCCTACTCATTCAAAGAATAAAAGCCTGAACACAAATAGGAATTCCTTTGTGAAAGAGTGTGGTTTTAGACTCATATTTCTGTTTCTTTCACGTTGTCTATAAGAGTATACTCTCGAAGCGTTTCTCTTTTAAATAGGTACACAATATTTTTGTGTGTGTGTGGGTCAGATGAGCTCAGGTCAGTTCATTTTCTGAGCTATAATGTGTGATTTATTGCACTGGTTGAAAGGGCAAAGAGAAACAGTATCTACTCTAGAGAAACTTGTGCACACAGCATGTAGATATTTTATATATAATAGAATTTTTAAGTAAATTGTGCTACTTTCTATTTGCTGTGTCTTTGATTTGTGTGTCTAGAGCAAAAAGGAGCTGACCCCTAAGTCAAACAGATTGATCATTTAATGTGTTCAGCATGGGTAACATACCTTTTAAGTTTTAGATAAATCAATTACACAGTTAATGTTCAACAAAGACAGCACTTCTTAAAATTATAACGCTGTCTAGAATTGTGCATTAAATTATTTATAGTGGATACCTAATGGTAGGATGATAGATGCTAAGCCTGTGTGTCACCTTGATTTTTCAGCAAGGTCTCTATAATGATATTTACCTTTCTTTCATTTTTTTTTTATATAGAAAAGTTCACAAAGAATATTTACGTGGTTATTCCAATAGATGTTATGACAGTATCACCATGTCTGCAATATTCTCTGTAACACAAGCACAGAGAATTTTATTTAAATATTCAAATTCATATAAAATATGAAAGCCACATTTGTGGCTTAATGTAGCCTTCAGTTATGTGTAGATCCATTGCTATTTTTAGTGTGCTATCTGAAGCCACCACTCTCAATGGCTTCATATAAATGTTGAATGGAGACACATGATTGAGCCCTATGGGACTCTGTAAGTGAGGTCTTTGAAACTGAGGGAACAATTGCCCATAACAGCAACCTGGGTTTAGTTTAAGATGTCATTTCAAGGTGTTTCTATGAACCCAGGCAGCTTCCCGGGCAGGTACATTTGATCAACAGTTTCAAATGCTTTGGAGAGTTCCAGGAAGATAAGTATGGATGTACTTCTTTCTGGGGACATAAGATCATCCCACCTGAGCAACAAGTAATGTCTTGGTACCTGCTCTGACCTGAAGCCTGACTGGGAAGGACCAGGGTACACTATGGGCCGTGGATAGGCAGGGTTGGAGAGTCTCGTTTTTGCTAGTTTTCTGGTTAGCTTGCTTAAGAAAGGGTGGCTCAACACTAGGTGGCAGTTTGCAAGGTTCCTAGCATCAAGAGATGATCCTTTAGGATTGGTTGGACTACTACGTGGTTTCAGATAGATGGCAGCAAAGGAGATGTTTGAGAGGTCTGCACAATTCCAGGGGTGGCATTCCGGCCACATTTTTTTGGCTTGGGGTGGCAAAAAAACCTAGAGCCGGCCCTGAAAACAGGTTGTCATCATTGCTTTTATGACTATAACTTGTGTGAATAGGCAAATTCTTGGAAGAAAGCCATTATGCTTCTGGTGTGTGTTTGGCCTCTCGCTCTTGGTGGCCCATCTGAGGTGTAGGTGATTTTTGTGAAATATGAGAATTCCTTTCAGTGAGAGCTGCTGGGAAAGAGTGAAAGCAGTGTGGATTTCACTTAGTGATTTATAGTCAGGAAAAGTTTTGTGGGGTGTGATTTTTGGCAATCTCTATGGCAGAGGAAAGGTAATAATAATACCTAGTTCTCAAGCCCTCCCTGCCTCCATTACCACAATGGCATTGGTCTGTAAAAATTCTTTGTTTGAGTTTGTCTGTATCAAACTGTGTTTTCTGCCACCAATGTCACTTCCTTCCCACTTTTTTTCCCCCTGTCATAGGTCATCTAAGAGCTATGAACTGTTTGAGGAGTAAGGTACTATTTGGTACTGGTGAGAGTGGCACAAACAGGCCCTAAATGTTTAAAACGCACGTCTAATTTCTTACTTTCACTTTTATTCTGGAAATGATTTATATGAGGTTGCTCAGGTTTATTTAGTTAAGTTAAATTCTTTATTTACAAATATTGACACTATACTAAGCATAGTGTAGAGTAGGTTAATGTGTAATCCAGTTATAAGGCCATTATTTTTCTCTTATAAGGATTTTTTTCAGCTGCACATGTGGGGTTTTAGTTGTGCAACTGTCACTACAGCTTGAGTTAAGACAATGCCTGTTAGTTTTTAATGAAGAATTTCTAATTGCCACGAAGTCTGGCTGTTCAGATATTACAGTTCATTTTTGTTTCCCCTTTTGATAGTATACTGGTTAACAAATATGATGCATTCATATCTAACCAAGCAATGATGGGATCAGTTACAGGGAGGGGGCGGGGGAAAGTAGCATTTAGGATCTGTTGTTTTCACAATAACGATGTTAACTAATGAATTAATCTTTAAGAGGCGAAGGGATGTCACTAGTTCAGACTTTGTTCATTAATATATATATTTGTTCACAGATTATTCTCGTACTGGAATTTTGTGTCATCCCTCCCACCCTACTTTTGTAATCCAATGAACATAAGAATGGCCATATTGGGTTAGAGTAAAGGTCCATCTAGCCCAGTATCCTGTCTTTGGACAGTGGCTAATGCCAGGTGCTTCAGAGGGAATGAACAGAACAGGTAATCATCAAGTGATCCATTCTCTGCCGCCCATTCCCAGCTTCTGGCAATAGAGGCTAGAAACACCATCCCTGCCCATCCTGGCTAATAGCCATTGATGGAGCTATCCTCCATGAATTTATCTAGTTCTTTTTTGAACCCTGTTATAGTCTTGGCCTTCACAACATCCTCTGGCAAAGAGTTCCACAGGTTGACTGTGTGTTATGTGAAGAAATACTTCCTTTTGTTCATTTTAAACCTGCTGCCTTTTAATTTTATTTGGGCTAAATTAAGATTAATTTGTTAGTCTACTTAGTGTTTCACTTTTCCCCCTTTAGTATCATAAAATGTCCTTAAATCAAGTAAATTAATTTTTGTGCCACATCTTTTTGTAAGGTATTACTGTCATAACTTGAGTACTTCCAGGAATAAGGGTAGTAGCCAGATCCTGGGCTGAATATACTCAGAGACTTAAATATTTTTCCTGTGAGCATGTCAGATTTCCTTAGCCTTTAGCTTCATTGTATATTTATTATTGAGTTGAGAGAGAAAATCAAATTACTGTAATGACAAATTTAACAAAATATTCACATTTTAAACAATTTTTTACAGAAATTGAAATGGTCTGTCACACTGCTGAAAGATAATGTTTAAACAAAACTGTCTTTTTCTTTATTCTTCTTTTCCTCACTGCCTTTCTTTTATCTCTTTTTTTCCTTTACAAGGCTCTTGTGTCCAATAGAAATAGAATCTTTTTTTGTTTACGTCGTGTTTTGAAATGAAATTGAGAAGGCGGTATTGGGATTCTCATAGTGTAAGCAATGTAAACAAAAATATAGTTCATTGACTTTAGGAAGTGCAGATAAGAGCCTTTCTCATCTGTAGGTGGGGAAGAGAGGAAAAAGATAAATTAATCAAAAGGTTTAACTTTTTTTATTAGTCTCCTGGACTCTTCACAACCCCATTTTCTTTTCTCTTTTGGGAATTTGTCATGTACATTTTTGAAACTTTACTGCTTCAGTTGAAGAGAATGAAGATGAAGTGTTTGTTTTTGTTGCTGTCAAACAACTTAATTCAGAATACTAAAGCCAGTCCTAGTAGCGAAATGTGCATATGTTCAGTATAATTGAAAAAGCACCATAGAAATGATTATGCAAGTCAAGCACCAAGTAACAATCAAAGGTCAGAGTTGCATAACTGGGAAAATCTGTAGTTATGCTTCAGTAACTGTCCAGTACATGTGCACTCTGGCAGAGATCGTTGTTTTGCATTATAATCTCTTATCCAGATAAAGACATTTCTTCCCTGGGAGACAAAATAAAAAGCTAGATCTGGGTATCCTGCCAAACTATATGCCGTACAACTTGGGAGCAATGGAATGCAAAGATGTCATAAAACTTACCTTTGGATGTCCCCAGTCCTGAGACCACTTTGTGCTGGGTTTCTCTCTCCCCCTCCCCCCCAACTTGCATCATCTGCCAATAACCCCAGGGTGCTGAAACAGCAGTGGAGGTTCAGTAGGCCGTAGGGAAGCTCTGTCCAGGCTCGCTTTGCCAGCAGCCAGGTGTGTTGTAGTTTAGAGGAGGGTGGTGGTGGTGTAGGAATCAGTAGGTTTGCTGTATGCATATTGCTGTACTGCATATTTCCCCTACACTGGGGTAATTCTCCCAGGGCATGTTAGTCCAGTTTTACAAGAAGATTCCATCACCAGTGTGGCACAGCGTAGCCACCCAGCTTCCCAGGAGATTGGCCTCAAGTGGCTGTTGTTTTCACACATCATAAAAGCTTCCCCAAAATTTTCCTCTCTTCAGAAAAGTGCTTTGAGATTTGTTGATGTAAAGTGCTGTATAAGAACTATTACTATTACTTTGTTTCTCTGCTCAAGTCCAGAGCCAGTTTTTCTGTGTAGTATGGAGGTGCTGCTGCATGATCCCACATGCTCTAATCATATGCAGCATTTGGTCTGTGCCCTGGAAAGGCAAAGACTTCTTGAAAACACAAGTGTAAGAAGAAGAAAAGCAATTGGGAAAGGCAAAAGGAAAAATGGTATCTATGAAATATTATTGAATAAAACCACTTTGTATCTCTTTTGTCTTCTTCTCAGTCTGTTTTGAGGGACGAGGAGGAAATCTTTATAAGTGCAAAGAGGATCTTCAAGAAAGTTCGAAAAATGTAATAAATTCTAAGGAGTTGTTAAAGATTTCATCCATCTTCTTGAGACACACTGTCACTAGACAGTTGACATCAGTGGAACAAGATCAGTATCATTAGTTTAAAAAACGATCCCCCCCATGTGCAGTCATGCATCAGCCTGCCCTCAGAATGTAACCTGACACTCCCAAGCTGTAACAGAATAAATCAATACCATTAGAAGCACTTCTGTATCTTAGTCTGTTACATTCTTAGGCGGGGGATGGGGATGGGAGGGGGTGCGGTTTCTTTCTCTGTCTTTTCATTCTTTGACTCTCCCTGTAATTTGGACATTATTTTTCTTTCATATATTCTTCCTTGATACACCCTTCTACACGGAGATAGGGACGGTTTTGCAATTCTGAATTGGATTGTACATTACAACAATCATGACTATTGTTTAGAAGTTAGTATTTTTAATATTCTATATAAGCATAAAGATGATGAATTTAAAAAAAATTCCACTGATGTTCAAACATCATATTATACAAAATATATGGAGCAACATTACATATTAACCCTCCCCAATCCCTTGTTACAGGGCTTCTTGTTCTGATCTTGTCTTATATAATGCTACAGTAGTCTTGACTTGATACTCTTTATAAACACATTCTAAACACTCTGGAACAAGTGAATTGCTCACAAGGACAGCCTTTTAGAAAAGGATAGACTAAATTTGAAAACTTGCTGAGGAATATTGTATGTGAGAACTGAGAAAGAAATAGAAGGATAATAAAATTATCCTTTCTAGCACGTGTATTAAATACTATTGCTGCTGTCATCAAATCACTCACTTGGCTTGTGGGAAAAAGCTGTTGTTTAAATGATGAGGTGGAGGGGCACTCTTTTAAATTCTTGTTTAAAGCTTCCACTGGTGCCTGCAACAGCAAATTCTTCTAATTTTAGACTTGTTGAAATTACACAGTTCTGCAGTGGTGTAAATCTTATTCATTATATGATTGTTACAGTGGTTCTGCAGTTGTATCATGTATTGTTAAATAGCTCCCAGTAAATGATTGATACACATTTCTAAAACCCGTTAGATTTAGTTTGCTCCTTTTCAGAGCTCCTAACAATCCAGGACAGCTTTGTTTAAAGGCTGTATAATCCAAATGTGGAGGACGGACTGACTGGCCTTATCTTGGAAGAGATTGTTTTTCAATTGTGAAATTGATGGTCAAAGATACATGCAGTGTTATTGTAGCTGTGTTGGTCCTAGGACATTAGAAAGACAAAGCGAGTGAGGTAATATCTTTTATAGGACCAACTTCTGTTGGTAAGAGAGACAAGCTTTTTAGCTTACACAGAGCTCTTCTTCAGGTCAAAAACATCAGTTTTAAATTGATCAGATATGAACTACTTTTTCTTCCATTATTCATTTGAAGTGAGGTAATGCCCATTGACCAGTTACAGTCAGGGTCCCATTGTGCTAATATACTATGAATTCATAGGAAGATAGGGTCCTTTGCCTCAAGGAATTCACAATATATTTACACTGTATGACATATAACCTTGTAAATCTACTATGTTACAGAATTTTGGCTGATGCCTGTCATTTTGTGCCTATGTTCCTTCCCATGGGATTTTATTGCCCATTCTTACAGTTTTCAGCACTGTGGTAGGCAAGTGAAATGTTTAATTCAACCAGCATCTGAATGTAAATTGTGTGTTCTATGCTTTAATCTGATTTCAGGGTATACCAAATTTTCTGATAAATGTGAATGAAAATGATAGAAACTTTACCTGCTAAAACTGTAGTTCAAGGGCTTGATTCTCATTTACCCTACAGCAGTTCAAATCAAGATTAACAACATTGAAGTCAGTGAAGTGGGAAGGCAACAAAGATAATATAAAAGCACAAAAAAGTTCTGTCCCTCATTTTCTAATCACTTGTTCCTATAACTTTTTGTCATTGATACATCAGGATTCATATGGCTCACAAGTGATATTTTGTTTATTATTCTCACTCTTTGCTAACACCACTAATGAGTATAGATTTATTCATCTCAGTGTCTTGAGTCCAGCATTCATTTAAGTTCCCACATTGCCAAAATAATTAACTTGCTAGGATTTCACCTCTATTCTGAGGTTACTATCTCTGACCCACGTTCTTTCTTTTCCCTCCCTCCTGCTGAGAATCGGGTTTACCTGTCCTGACAGAAATCCTCATTCCTGCTCCTGTTCCTTTCTGCTACTCTGGCCCTTTATTCACTGTAACGGGGCTATAAAAGTCCCAGTTCTAGCCAGGGAGGATTCTCCCAGCATAGGAACTGCAGCAGATAGCAATAAGAATGCCCTGCAAGGATGCCCTCATAGTCTTCTATATGTAGGACATGCCAGAGGGAGGGCTGAGAGCAGGAAGGTCATGCCAGAGGCGACAGCTACTTGACTTGATATTTCTGTTATTCTATGAGTAGTGCTCTCTGTAGGTATTCATTGTGGGTGCACCTGTGCTCCATGTGCCTGATATCAGAAGTTTTTCACTAGCCATATCTGTTGGTCTGCGCCAGTGCCCTGGATCTCCTCATGCTCCAAACTGAGGGTATAAGGCACAGTATGGATTGACCACTTCTCCAGTTCTTTTCTACTGCTCATGGTTTGAGATGGAACCACTCAGTGTCTTCAGACTTTGCTAGCATTCCTGCTCTAATGCAGCTAGAGTTCCTGCTCTGCATCTTCAGAGGTCAGACCCAAGGACTCATCCAGACAAAGATGTGATCAGGGTAAGGGCAAACACTCTTATAAGAAAGGGAAGAAATCCCCTCCCAAATCCTCTAAGAAAAGGGGCTGCTTCCTGCTACATGGTGACTTTGGTTGTTATAAGATAGGCTTATTTCCTCAGGGTTTCCCAAGTGACAGGATCTCCCTTTCGAGGACAATAATCCTTTCAGTGAGAAGACAGACAAGTCACTGCATACTCTTAAAAAGTCCCGCACCACTCTCCATTCTTGGGAATGCACGCCTTGTCATCTCAGAGCAAGTACTACAAACCATCTCCTTATAGTCACCATCTTGATCTCCAAAGAGCTGACAGCCTCAGCAAGCACTCCCACAAGTATCACAAGTGGGACCTCTACAAGTCAGAGAAAACTGAAAGAATATGCACTCCCGGTTCTTAATTACAATTAATGAGCATAGTGTATTGTACCATCTTGCCCTTGAGTGCCGGGGACTGGACTAGATGACCTCTCGAGGTCTCTTCCAGTCCTACATTTCTGTGATTCTATGATTATTTTAAAAATCTGGAACAGTTGAAATTAAGGAATCTATTTAACATGCTGCTTAAACATTTTTTCCTATCATGAAATTAGTGCTTTCAACAAAGGCTTAAATTGTTGTGAGAGTCTAATTTTTTTTAACATCTACATACTGAGACATGTTTTTTTTGTTTTTGTTTTTTCCCCCTATTTTGGTTTTTCTCCTATTTAACAGATTTTTTTGTTGTGAAACAGTAATATGCAATAAAGTACCGGTAAATTATTGAGGATAAAAGTCTTGTGATCAGTGACAGACTAAATGTATGTAATGTTTAACTAATGTATATTCACTCTGTTTCTTGGATTGCTGTTTGTGAGAAGTGCAGCCTTGAGATGCTAGCTAGTGGAATGTGAAAGAGAACCGAATACAGGATATTTTTAGTTTTCTCTGAACAGTGGGGCAGATGGCTTTATTAACTTTTCTTCATGAATAAGGACAGCAATTGTTGCTTGGGGAAGAAAACTGGCCAGATCAAACTATTTTACACTAGTGTTCTGTGGCTGAAGGAGTGGGATGTTTCAGCTTTTTGTCTTATGGCAATTCTTTCATAAAATTTGCCAGAAAAAAAAGTGCCCTTTGTTTTTTGTTTTATTAAATATGGAGTGAAGAAGCTATGATTTGTAAGATGATAGCCTATTTCTTTAATTTCACTTCTGTACATGTGTTGTATATTATGAAAGGAGATAATAGATTCTGACAGTTTTATTTTTGGCCTCCTTAACCCTGAATAATTTGTCAGGGAGACAAATTACACTGGTCTACAATTTTTGAGAAGTCGTCTGCTTCAGAGATAAAATGTGCTATTTATTATGTATTTTGATGTGCTGAATTCAAATGTGACAATTAAAACAACTGATTGGCTACTGTTTCTAAGATATTTAAGTTTTTACATTTTATGTCTATGTATATTGTGTAGATAGTAGAGTTTTAATCATAAATTGTAAACCTAGGTCTTTTCATGTGTTTATGGTTGCTTTACATGATAATATTTCACCTGTCCTGTTTATGTAACACTTTAAAAATCAGCAAAAGGGTTATATAAATAAAATTTATTATGAAACGAAAGGCAAAAAACTATTCTGTACATAGTTTAGTCCTATTCAGTGTCTACTCGGCGCTTCTTGGCTTGTCTCTTGTATTCATTAAATGGAGCATCTCTTGTCACTGTCCAGCAATAGTCTGCAAGCATTGATGGGCTCCATTTGCCCTGATAGCATTTCTCCATTGTTGCAATGTCCTGGTGAAATCGCTCGCCGTGCTCATCGCTCACCGCTCCGCAGTTCAGTGGAAAAAAATCTAGATGAGAGTGCAAAAAATGTATCTTTAGTGACATGTTGCAACCAAGGCTTTTGTATGCCTTGAGGAGGTTTTCCATCAACAACCTGTAGTTGTCTGCCTTGTTGTTTCCGAGAAAATTTATTGCCACTAACTGGAAGGCTTTCTATGCCGTCTTTTCCTTGCCACGCAGTGCATGGTCAAATGCATCATCTCAAAGAAGTTCACGAATTTTAGGACCAACAAAGACACCTTCCTTTATCTTAGCTTCACTTAACCTTGGAAATTTTCCATGGAGATACTTGAAAGCTGCTTGTGTTTTGTCAATGGCCTTGACAGAGTTCTTCATCAGACCCAGCTTGATGTGTAAGGGTGGTAACAAAATCTTCCTTGATTCAGCAAGTGGTGGATGCTGAACACTTTTCCTCCCAGGTTCCAATGACTGTCGGAGTGGCCAGTCTTTCTTGATGTAGTGGGAATCTTTTGCATGACTATCTCATTCGCAGAGAAAACAGCAGTACTTTGTGTATCCAGTCTGCAGACCAAGCAAGAGAGCAACAACCTTCAAATCACCACAAAGCTGCCACTGGTGTTGGTCATAGTTTATGCACCTCAAAAGTTGTTTCATGTTGTCATAGGTTTTCTTCATATGGACTGCATGACCAAAATCCCAAATCAAGGGTCGTATATACTGACCCAATAGCATATCTTGAAAACTACAGTCAATCAACAATTTTAAGCATCATTTTCGTTCTCAGTGACACAGAATTAGTAAAGTTTGACTACATTTATTTCAGAAGCATTTTGGCTGTAGAGCAGTGTTATCTGCATTTTCCTCTGGTTGTTTTGATCTTCTGCTGTAAAGTTTTTTATATTGCCTTCCTTTTCTGGATAACACCAAGTAGTGCTGTGCTGTACCCTTCTAGTTATGGTAAGAATTTAATTTCTGAGGATGAGAGGACAGAATCCAAAGGGTAGTTTTTCCTCCTCCTCCTTTATATTCCTGCTATATGATACTCTAGTGTATTTATCTAGACCGCTGATGAAAAATTTCCATAGTGGTGGGGTCTTATGGACTTGATTTCCGATGCAGCAAAGCACTGAAACAAATGTTTAACTTTAGGCACTTGAAAGTTAAGCATGTTCTTCTCTTGGAGCCAAGTCTCCAACCTGAACTATATAGTCTTATTGTGTTTGATGTTTGAAAATTGTGATGGACAAATAAAGAGAGACTCAGATGTTTAGTTTAGGTATCTACCCAACAGTCATTCTGCCTAGAAATGAGCTGTACTAACAGCCTTTCTTGTGATATTACAAGGTGCTAACCCCACTGAAACCAGGAAAGGAACACTGGCCATTACAGATGGTGCTGGATTGAGAGGACTTTGAATGGGTGGGCCTCATCCTTGCAGATGGGCCAGTGGTGGCCACTGGTGGGTGGAAGTGGGCCCCTCCCTGCACCACCCTCCACAGATTGTATAGTTCAGGGGTGGCCGACCTCTGGCTCCAGAGCCACACGCGGCTCTTCAGAAGTTAGTATGCGGCTCCTTGTATAGGAACTGACTCCGGGGCTGGAGCTACAGGTGCCAACTTTCCAATGCTCACTACTCAACACCTGGCTCTGCCACAGGCCCTGCCCCCACTTCACCCCTTCCCGCCCTCTTCTCTCAGCCTGTCATGCCCTCACTCCTTCCCCTCCCCCCCAGAGCCTCCTGCGGGGAGGACTGAGCTCTTATGGTGAGGCTCCATGGTTGGCTCATGCTATAACTTGCCCAAGGCTGTGGGCATGGGTTTAAATGGGTTGGGTTATGCCTGGGGCATTTTAAGACGATCATCTGAACGTGAAAGGGGGCCAACATCAGTGAAAGGAGGCAGCTATTGCACCAAATATCATGTAAAGATTTCATATATAGCTATGTACACCAGCTAATTGTGGACCTACCCACCTATAACAATATTACATCAAATACTTGAGTATAAGAATTCTACAGCAAGTACTGTATATGCTGAAATACTGTACCACACCTAAAACCGGTAAAGCAGATGTGCTTTACTGGTGCACTTATCTGAAATTTCCAAAAGTTTTTTTTTAAAAAGCCATTTGTATTACACAGAAAGTAGTATTAAAAAAAAGTGGGGGGGTTTCAAGGATGAATTTGCAATGCGTGCATGAATTCCGGAAACCCTCTGACCCAGACATTACATTAACCACTGTTGCTGCAGGAGACTGTGTGCTTAATTAGAATCAATACATTCCACAATCTGAGAGGAGAAAATGACCTTGTATTTGAAGGATAAATTATCAGGATATTACTAATCTCATTCTGGGAATTCCAACACTCCCCTTCCTCCTAGTTTTCTTTGAGAAGTCTTATGGATGGATACTTAGTTTGTTGCAATTACTGTAACTTTAAATGAAAGCTATTCTGTTTGCTATCCAGTAATATGTGGCATTAAGAGCTGGGTGGTATTATTATTTATTATTATAGTAGAATTAAAAGTGTGGCAAAATGCTAAAAAGACTTCCAATATTATGAATAATATTTTATATTAAAATATATTTAGTGAATCACTTTCTCCCTTCTCTTTCTAGAACAAATATGATTTTTTCAGGAGCTCTTGGTTAATGTGTATCTTAACTAAGTCGATTCTTATCTTTATGTGCAATTCCATATATAATTGATATGGTTACAGACTGTATCAGTGTGGTTTCATCCATTAAACTGGACAGAATGTAGAAGTTTCCTGTGAGTTTACAAAAAATATTTTTTCTGTTGTAAGAGTCAAATATGGTCCACTTGAAGTCAATGGGATTTTTGCTATGATTTTGCTTGATGCTAAGATTTGACCTTAAGGGTAGAAAGAATTGGCTGATGTAGAAAGGAAGTTAAAGGAATTAAATTTTTATGCAAAAATTGCTGTTTGCACTTTCAGAAATAAAATTCTTTAAAATTTTTCCCCATATCTGGACTGCAAAATGAATTTAACTAATCATGGTACAAAATATACAGATGCAGACTCGGGTCTGCAGTTTGATCTCCATCCTCACTGCAAAATGACAGGGCTTGGACTAGAGTCACAATGGGGACCCTAGGGTGACCAGATGTTCTGATTTGATAGGGATCGTCCCGATTTTTGGGTCTTTTTCTTATATAGGCTCCTATTACCCCCCCACCACTGTCCCAATCTTTCACATTTGCTGGCAGCTCACCCTAGGGGAAACCCCCCACAACATTCCCTTCCTCCACCCCCCCCTTCTGCCCCATCCCCAATCAGGGTACTAGGACCTGGGTTCTGAGTGCTTGCTGACCTAAATCAGACTGATTTGTATGTGGATGGAAGGGGAACTTGTGCTCAAACCCAAATCGGAGTCTGAGCTTAGTGTGTGATGTAGACATACCCTAAGGGTCCACACCCACTTTAGGGCCCCTTTATACTGCTAGAATGGTTCAAAGTGGCCTTAGTGTAAATAAAAATCTGTCTCTAAGCTTTTAGTGCTTGTCTGTCTCTCTTTTTGGGACTTCTTTATCTGTCTTTGTTCCTAGATCAGTTTCCTGCGTTCCTATCTCTGACGACTGAGAATAGAGCTCCTCCTTTAGTTATGATCTATGAGCATTTGGTGCAGGGCTGGGTTTTGGAAGTCGCTGATGGTTTTGGAGAAGAGGGTTGAGTAGACTGTTATGTCTATGGAAGAGAGAGAACTTAGACATTTTGTGCATTGAGTGTCTCTATATTGTAGCTTATTAGTGTCATAACCTGAATCAGAGATTTGCATACAGGATTGCCTGCTAAATGTTGTACTCTTTTTTTTTTTCTTCCTTATTTTGAAAATTAATTAGGGTAAATAGTGGCAATAAATGGCATGTAAAGGCAATTACACTGCTTAATTACTAATTGCCAGAAGACAGGTGTTCATATCATAAAAGCTACCACCACAACGGGCCTTAATTGGTACACTTATTTGCAGTATCAACAGAAATACTGAGGATTGAAGAGAGCATGGAGATGGAGGCCTTATCTACACACACAGGTTGTACCACTTCAACTATACCAGTATAGTTGAAATAAGTGGTGCAACACATGCTACGCCACTCCTACTGTGTGGACAGTTATACCAGTATAAAAGTACGTATTCTGGTATAACTTATTTCCATACAGGAAGGGGAATAAGCTATAGTGATATGAGCAGCTTTATACTTGTATAACTGGGTCTGTTGTAGATGTACCAGTATAATTTTTTTGGTAAAATTACATTCCTAAATGATGTAACTATATCAGTACAAAAAATAGGTATAGACCAGGCTCGAGCTACCCTCTTAACCCCAAAAGGGTTGTCCAACTCAATAAGGAACTCTGACTGATATACTCTCTTAAAAAGGAACTTTAATAGGTTTTGATTGATTGTTTTGCATAATCATTCAGTGTCTGTTTTAAACTGCATTATAACTTGTTTTAGCCCCTTTTCTTTTACATATCTTAGTTAATAAATTTCTAAACCATGGCATAAGTTTCATGTATGTTTTCCATAAAACTAACAAACCAAAGTCTTTGTATGCCAAACCCCAAACCTGGTTTAACATTATTTAATACTAACTATTAACAAAGTAATGTTAATACCTTTAACTCTTTGGGCCCATTCCATCTAAATTAATGTAACAGCGCTGCAATGAACTGCTCCCCATACTGGTCCAGTTTAGAACTCTTATCGTCTATTTGTATTTTCTGTGAGCAAAACACTCAGTGCAACATTGTTTTAATCGTGTTACTATGCTATAATTATCACTGTATGCTAGATAGAGAAAGACCAGTATGAAAAATATGGCCTCATTCTTTCACAGTCCTATGCATACATTGTGTAGGAACCTTGTGATATGATGGTGTCTGTATTTACTTTTTGATAGTTTGTAAACATCTCCTAACAAAGACTGTTTAAGCCATTGAGACATCTGGGCTGAATCACATTTAGCCAGCTTATGTGAGCAAATATTTCTATCAGTTCACATAATGAAATGTTAGCTATAAAGTAAGCTGCATTCTTCCATAAAGATGAACAGCTTAGTATGGTTATGATTAAAAAATTCATTAATCATATTCTAATTTTTTTCTGCCCACAAGTATAGAAGTGATGATTGAGACCCATCGAAATCTTTAATTTTTGTAATTGCTGTATTGAGCATTTGTGAACTATAGCATCTGTATGTCTGAATAGAAGGAAGGGGGTTAGTGAGTATGTGTGTGTGTGTGTACTACATGTCAGACACTTCTTTGTACATACAGTCAGCAATGACAGGAGGCTTGTACATTAATACCTAGGGCTTGAAAATTCCACATGCCTGTGGCAATTATTTTTCTCTTCCAGATAAATGTCGTCCACTTTCACAGAATCTAAATGTTCATTAAAAAGTGTTTTTGGCCCTTACAGTTGTAAATATAATGTTCCCAATATTACCTGAGTGTAAAGTGTCTGCTGACAGTTCTGGTGTCTCTCCTGCTCCTCATAGCTTTTCTAATGTGCAGCAAAGAAAAACTGACCAGAATCTTATTTGTTTTTAACTAACCCAGTGGCAGCAATGAAGCTTACAAGAATCGGGTCAGTTTCATGCTGCTGCTGATAGGAGCTGTGAGCATTGAGTTGGGTTTGCTTCCAGCTAGAGTCCTTGGGGTTTGTTCCCACCTCAGCAGTCACCAGGACCCCAACATTGTTTTAATCGTGTTACTATGCTATAATTATCACTGTATGCTAGATAGAGAAAGACCAGTATGAAAAATATGGCCTCATTCTTTCACAGCCTTATGCAGGACCCCAACTTGCAGCTCCAGAATACATGTCTCTGTGCCCCTCTTCCACTCCATTACAGCCAGTTCATGCTTCTGGGTCTTAATTGCTTTGTCTTTTAAGTCCAGGGTTTGCTGGTGGGCAGCCTTTTCCCAGGCAAATTGCACATCAATTTCCATTTGTCTTCCCTGGAGACCATCACGCCTTGAGCTGGGATACCACAGAGAACCCCCTCCTGCCAGAACAGGCACCCATCTGCTTCTGTCTTGCTAAGTTAGACACTCCAGTCAGCTTCAGCACAGACAGAGTGGTTGGTCCACACCCATCTGCAGTTCACTGAAACTGGGATGCACTCAGCTCAGGAGATTCTTAGGGCTTGGCTACATTGGCGCTTTACAGCGCTGCAACTTTCTCGCACAGGGGTGTGAAAAAACATCCCCCTGAGCGCAGCGAGTTACAGCGCTGTAAAGCGCCAGTGTAAACGGTGCCCCAGCGCTGGGAGCCACTTAGTCTCTAAGGTGCCACAAGTCCTGTTCTTTTTGTGGATACAGACTAACACGGCTGCTACTCTGGAAGCTCCCAGCGCTGTAAGCTAATCTCCTCATGGAGTTGGAGTACCTGCAGCTGAGTTCTGCCAGCGCTGGCATGCGACCACACTCGCACTTCAAAGCACTGCTGCGGGAGCGTTCCCGTGGCAGCGCTTTGAAGTTTTGAGTGTAGCCACGGCCTTAGTTAACAGAGACTTTCACAGTGCCCAGTGTTCAGCCTTTCTGGGCAATTTGCACCCTGTGCAGTTTTAGCTTCTTCTGATCTTCCGTCTTACTTATTTTGCTTCCTTTTCTGTCCCTACTTCCCTTACCCGAAATAAGCAAACAGAAAACAACAAACCAGTAACCACTTTCTGTTCTCCAGCCACCACACTTAAAACTCACTTAAAATCACTACCAGTATCTCAAAGCAATCAGCTGTGCACAGACCCTGCTCGCTGTTCCACTGTAACGGGTTGGATCACAGAAACCCCCTGGGAGCTGCCACCTGATGTGCCAAGACTACCTCTGCTCCTGTTTTCCCTGTCTTGCTGAGCCAGGCACTCCCGTCTGCTCCAACACAGACCCAGGGTCTGAATTACTTGCCCCAAAGCTGCAGGTTTACCTGAAAACAGCTCACAGAAATGTGCTTCTCTTTAGCACTCAGATGCCCAACTCCCAAAGGGATCTAAACCCAAATAAATCCATTTTACCGTGTATAAAGCTTATGCAGGGTAAACTCATAAATTGTTTGCCCTCTATAACACTGATAGAGAGATATGTACAGTTATTTGCTCCCCCAGGTATTAATACATACTCTGAGTTAATTAATAAGTAAAAAGTGATTTTATTAAATACAGAAAGTAGGATTTAAGTGGTTCCAAGTAGTAACAGACAGAACAAAGTAAGTCACCAAGCAAAATAAAATAAAATGCGCAAATCTATGTCTAATCTAACTGAATACAGATAATCTCACCCTCAGAGATGCTTCAGTAATTTTTTTCCTCGGACTGGACACCTTCCAGGCCTGGGTACAATTCTTTCCCCTGGTACAGCTCTTGTTCGAGCTCAGGTGGTAACTAGGGGATTCTTCATGATGGCTCCTCTCTCCTCCTTTGCTCTGTTCTACCACTTTATATATCTTTTGCATAAGGTGGGAACCCTTTGTCCCTCTGAGTTTCCACCCCCCTCCCCCACTGGAAAAGCACCAGGTTAAAGATGGATTCCATTTCGTGTGACATGATCACATGTCACTGTAACACCCCAAGCCTTCATTCCTCCCAGCCTGACTCACAGGAAGGCTTGCTTGCAGACAGAGCCCCAGTCAATTGTCCTGGTTGATGGGAGCCATTAAGATTCCAAACCACCATTAATGTCCCACACTTTGCATAATTACAATAGGCCCTCAGAGTTATATTTCTAGTCCCAGATACAAGATTGGTACATTTATACAAATAGGGTGATCACACTCAGTAGATTATAAGCTTTGTAATGATATCTTACAAGAGACCTTTTGCATGAAGCATATTCCAGTTACTCACTCATTACCATATTTTTTATAAAACTATATAGACGATGCTCACCTTGTGAAGTTGTGCAATCCATTCTGTGCAATGCATGAGACTGGGGTCCTGTGAGGAAAAGAGTATATGATCATATATTTAAAGACTGTATCAGTGCATATGTACAAGTGGGCCAAATTAAGCTTCTACAGGCCAATCTTTAATTCTGGCATTTTACTGACTTAGATGTGCTTTACTTTGTTCTTTTAACACTGTGTGTGTGTACACATGTACATCTATAGAGAGAGAGAGTGTTGAGGCTGAAAAGAAAGGAGGAATTAAAAATATATAGGAGATAACACAATGTAGGGTGGGGGGAGAGAAAGTAAAGAGGAAACAGACTGAAACTAATGGAGGAGAAGACAAACTATGATCTATTCTCTATGAAGGGAAAGAATGTATGAGAACAGCAAAAGGAGATTGTTACATTGAAAAATAAATAAATAGAAGGTTGACTGGCAAGATGTTACAATTAAATACATGTACAGAAGAAGCAGTGTACAATTACTTTATTCCTATAACTAGCCATGGCCTTGAGGGATTTCACATCACAGGTATTTTTCTTTTCACAGGTATTAAGCAATTGGTTTAGCCTTTGGGTTGGTAGATGTTCGAGTAAATTTTTCAAGCCTGCTCAGTATACCTACAGAGAAATTCTGAACAAATGCACTGAATTGTATGCCTGCGTTGTCCTAGTATTCAAACAGTGGGTGTGTTTTTATGGGTTTGTATTTTTTCTTTTTTTTAAATTCTAAAACATGCTCTGCTGATAAAAATAATGATTTATGGTATTTTAAAGAACTAAGTGTGTGTGCTTCATACTGCTTAGTGATTGAAGAAGAGCATCCCTTATTTTAATTTAGTTTCAGAGTGAATGAAAATATTTTGGCAGAGGATAGCAAGCTCTCCTAGGAGGAGGTGGCCAGAATATAGTGAGAGCTGGCTGGAAATGAATACACCTCTTACCCATTCCTTCACCAATTTGTTGCCATGCTAAAGATGGAAAATGGAAATAACCTAAAGATTGACACTATTCTTCCCATAGCTATGGTAATTCGGAGTATAAAGTGTTTGCCACTCAACTCAATAAGCCACTGTTGCTGTATTTTAACATTGCAGTGCTCTTTTCAGTGCTGAAAACTACCAATTCTCCAATTTCAACTCAGTTTCTTCTGCTAGAGATACCCCTGCTTGTCTTATGGCTATAACCTTAACTGGGAGGTTTTGTAAAAGATATGCCACTTCTGTTAATCTAGCACAATAAGATAACCATCTTTTGAAATATGAGTAATACTTAGATAATTCAAAACTGCCTATTTGCAAGACATTGAAAATAAAGTATTTGCAAACTCCCCAAATAGCTCAGTAGTGATTTTGTATTCAATTTAAATGGAATAATTTAATAGAAGAAATAATCCATTGCTCTGCTTTTACTTTAGAGTCTTGGGCATCAGTGAGGAGAAATTTTAAAGACCGTTTCTCTCTGCATTTGTGGATTAACAATATACTTCTCTGTTCAGAAATAATAATCAAGTTCTGTATACTCCCAGGATTTAAGTTGTTCTGATAATACATTGAAATATTCATCAACAGAGGGTCCTGTGGCACCTTTGAGACTAACAGAAGTATTGGGAGCATAAGCTTTCGTGGGTAAGAACCTCACTTCTTCAGATGCAAGCTATTATGACTATTCTGTGTTCTTACCCACAAAAGCTTATGCTCCCAATACTTCTGTTAGTCTCAAAGGTGCCACAGGACCCTCTGTTGCTTTTTACAGATTCAGACTAACACGGCTACCCCTCTGATACCTGAAATATTCATGTAGTCTGCCCCAATGGATTACTTTAATGGTTCATAATCTGGTTATTTGGCTCTGTTTAGAAGGTCAGTGCGGCAGTAATTGAAGGACAATGGGATTTTTATTGTGTAAGGCTGTATTCACAGTAAGATGGCCTGCCCCCTTGTTCTTTGGAATGCATGTCTGTCTTGTATATGTACACACACTTCTGGGTGGACACACACATCTGGGTGGTCTGAACGGTCATATGACTATTCTGTGTTATTTTGGAAGTCATGTCTCTTCGCCTGATAACAGCATACAGGAGGATAGAATAGGCTGTAGTTAACCAGCCTGCAGACTAGTACAGGCGTGAGTGGGCGGCAGTGGCTGCTGCTGTTGCTGCTTGTCAGTAGCTCTGCAATTTCTCACCAAGCCAGGAGTCAAAACTTGGAAATGAGACACTGAACAGCGGTGGGAGATGGCAGGTTACCTGGCATTAGTCAGCCTTTGGATCTGAGTGAGTGAAAGGAGTGAGTGGCGCCCTTGCTTGCACCTGTGTCACTCATTTATCTAAACTGCATAGAGATGTTTTATTTACAGCACTGTGTGAGTTAGTTCTTTCTGTTTTGAACCGTAGCCCTTTGGGAAGTGGATAACTTGTCATTTTAGCTGCTCTGTTTAGATGTATATATTGTATAGATTGACTGACTGAGGAGAAAATAAATGAGACACCCACTCAAGGTGTTCCAGCATAATTTCATCTCATGCTACTTAGGTATATTTTTGAACCATATTATGCTGCACATAGTTTGATTTATGTCTGTCTATAAGCAGTTAAGGGCCCGATACAACAATGAATATTACTAAGATATGAATGTTGCAGTTTAGAAGATGGGGTGTGTATAAGACCCTCATCCCTAAAATTTTACTGTTTTCTAGCCTTTTTATAAATGTTCAAAGTCCAGTCTTGATGTTCTAAAGCAGACTTTTTCTATAAATTGAAAATATATTTCATACCCTAAGCGCAGTATGTAACTCTTTATTTTTATTTTTGAAACGGCAAAAAACATAAAATATTTAGAAAGAAAGTTTAACAAATCAGTACAATACACACAAACACTCCTTTCAGTATACAAACATAGCCGATCTATTAGTTTTTCCATCTCTTGTTGCTTCTCTGTAGTAAATTGGTGTAAATTTTACCTAAGTAAATTGGTGTAAATGTTACTATTACAACATAGAATGCACACATCACCTGCATTGTTCCTAAAAATGACAAGAAAAACTGTAGTGGAAAACAGAAATAATTTAATTTAATTTAAATGTGTAAGGGACTAAGATAAAGTCATGAGATTTACAGCAGGAAATGAATGACTGGCGCAGCCAGAATTTTTCAAGAGCATAGTCACTGTAGAAATATTAATGTAAAGTGTTCATTAAAATTTGATCCTGTTGCAGTTAAGGAATATTACTGGTTGAATAAGATGGAAGCACAACCTAAACTCTAACCATCAAAAGTAAGCCTGGATTAATTATCCCTGCAGTTTAGTCTCACTGTTACTAAAGTTTAATTATGGCTGCTATATGTCATGTCTTAATTTTTCAAACAGTTTGCCATATCCAGTTACTATGACTGCTAAGCGCCAGTATATAGATTTCCACATAAACTTTTTTTTTCCCTAGGCCCAGTTGCTAGTCTTTGTTTTGGACTTTTGATCAGAAGGCGATAGACATTCTGGCCTTCTCTGCCAAGCCAAATAAAAATGTCCTATGTGTTAGACAGAAGCAGGAATGAAAAGGCAGGCAGCCGAGATCACAAGGTGACCAGTAATGTTTATTACTTGTATTGGACCTACCACTTTAAAGTAGAGTTCCAGCCTGAGCTGCTGCCTAGCTATGTCCAGAAGTCCAGGAAGCTGGGAAGGGAGATATAAAAGGGGACACAGCACTTCAAAGCTATCTTCGATTTTCAGGTGTTATGTTATGCATTTTCAGTGGTACATTAATATTTTTGTGTGGCTTTAGGCTTCTCCTGTATAAATTCTGTGTTTAAAAAAATATTTTAGTAGTAGAGCATTTTCTGGTTGTGGAGGCGACTTCTCTGTGTTGATTATGTTGTCCTTATTTGAGGATGTTAATTGTGGATGGGATGCTTGGAAGGAGGGTTTAGCAATTTTTATAAGACTGCAAGAGGTTTTACTGTTTGATATAACTACACATTAAAATTTGGGGGAAGATAAGGGCATATCTTTCTTTAAAATCAGATAATTGGAAGTCCAAAAGAAATATTATATATCAGACTAAGATTTCTTTTTAAAATTATTTTTTTAAGGCTTAGTTAACTTTTAAAACATTTTGAAGCCTTTCCTCTCTCTATAATTGACATGCAAATTCTTGAAATTACCAGTGATTTTAACCTTATTAAAAATGTTCATATTCTGGAATTGTTAATAGAACACTCTATTTAGACAATGCATTTACTAAAGTTCTAGAAATCGTTTAAGATGTGTGTGAAACTTGTTCTCAATGGAATTATCCAGTGTATCTCAGTTGTGGCAACGAGAATTGAAGTGTTCTCCTAGGCAAAATGTAGAGTAGTTATTTAGATTTTGGTGGAAACTTCTGATTTCTTTTTTCTCCTCCATTATTGGCCATCTTGTGTAAGACTGTTTTTATATTTGTTCTTTTATTTTTAACTATTTTAATTATTAATTTTTTTTGTGAATAACATAGAAACCAGATAGAACAGCTTGTACCTGATTAGGTTGAAGCACTGTAAACCTACCTTGTTTGCTCCTCTAATCTATTTTGTACATTTCATTATCTTGCTAATATTTAGTTTAAAAAATAAATGCTGAAATGTTGTGGATAGTTGAATTCCTCTCTATAAGCTCCTTAAGAATATTTAAGCAAAGAATTTTTATTTATCTATTTATTGCTTTCAACAAGTTGATGTCAAGTAACGTTATCAGATATACATCCATCTGACAGTAGAGTTGCTAGAAGCCTTGAGAATAGGGTCTGTTTAAGTGCACTTGCATAATAGTTGTCAATTTAACATGTATGGTTTTTAGGATGGACTTGCAGGTCTTTCAAAGCATAGTATATAGTTAAAATGTATAGTCAGTTTTGAGGTTTTTTAAGTGTCCTTGCTCAAAAGAGCTGGTGGTAAAACACATAGTTCTGGCCTGGAAAAGCAATGAGTACATGGACAGTCAGTTTTCCCGTTGAACGGATATTTATTTGATTTTTGGGCCTGATCCTGGAGAATCTGAGAGCCTTCTACACCTTCCAGGATTGGGCTCATTATGAGCAGCTTGCTTCATGCATTCAGATACTTAGGACCCTCTGTCCTTGCTACTAGGCTACTAAATCTCTTACACACTGTAATATAAATGTTTTTCTGACTTAAAGGTGAACCAAAGATGATAAACAGCTTTTCCCAGTGGAAAGAACAAGAAAGCTCAAATGAAGCTTACATTTTAAAAAGTTTTATACTTTTATCTACTACATTACGACCATTGAAATGCAGTCAAATGGATGAAGGGTCACCTAGCAACAAGTGGTTGAAAAATGGTAGCCTGGTTTTGACTGGTATTTGTTTTTGGGTGGTTGAACATAAGAACGGCCATGCTGGGTCAGACCAAAGGTCCATCTAGCCCAGTATCCTGTCTTCCGACAGTGGCCAATGTCAGGTCCAGAGGGAATGAACAGAACAGGTAATCATCCATCCCATTGCCCATTCCCAGCTTCTGGCATACAGAGGCTAGGGACACCATCTCTGCCCATCTTGGCTAATAGCCATTGATGAGCCTATCCTCCATTAATTTATCTAGTTCTTTTTTGAACCCTATTGTAGTCTTGGCCTTCACAACATCCTCTGGCAAAGAGTTCCACAAGTTGACTGTGTGTTGTGTGAAGAAATACTTTTGTTTGCTGCCTATTAATTTCATTTGGTGACTCCTAGTTCTTGTGTTATGTGAAGGAGTAAATAACACGCCTTTATTTATTTTCTCCACACTACTCATGATTTTATAGACCTCAATCATATCCCCCCTTAGTCGTCTCTTTTCCGAGCTGAAAAGTCCCAGTGTCTAAGGATGGAGATTCCAATACCAAATCTATCCCTTTCTTAATGATTTCCAACATTCTGTTAGCAAGGTTGGTATTGGAGCACAGTTGTTCATCTAGAAGAATGATCAATGTCCTGCCAAAAGGAAGTGAAGAGAATATGAGAAGTTGACATGTCCACAGCTGAAAAACAAAGATTGACTCTAGAAGCTCACATTTAATTTATGTAAACTATTTTGATTTGGCATTCTGCAAACTAGTCATAATTAAAGCTAATGGTTCCAGTGACTTGAGGAAATATGTTGGGAGGGGACGCAGGGGAGGGTAATTGAGTTAATAGTTTATTGTTTTATGCCTTTCTGTTTGAGAGCTAATTATATTTTTGAGAACTTGAAGACATGGTAAGTTGTGAAACTGTTTCAGAAAACAAACTGTAGAGCACTATGAAATTTAACCTTGGTGAAAGAAATATTCCCTTAACATAAAAATAAATATACCTTTAATAAATATAAGTCTGTAAGGCAAGAATTTAAATTGATTTGAATTAATGTAAGGTGACAAATTTTGATGCATGTATCCTATTCCTAGTTTTACTACCCACCTGGCGGTGGCCGAGCACAGCTGGCCCCAGCGGCTCCAGCCCAGACCCAAGCCCCACGACCCTTCTCTATTTTCCCGGATACATCTGGCTTTTTGGAATTTCCTCACGGACGGGGATTTGAGGACCAAAAAGCCGGACATGTCTGGCAAAATCCGGGCGTATGGTAACCCTAGCAGAGTATATTAATATTGTATGTTGTAGGGTTGGCCAAACTTACTGACCCTCTGAAGTTCGAGAAATCTTCAGAAGTTCGAGAGCCGGGCATGCCTGCCAGGGCTCAGGGCTTCTGCCTTGTGGGCAGGGGAGTCTTGGGACTTTTGCCCCATGGGAGGCACCTGCCAGGGCTAGGGGCTTCAGCCCCACATCAGGGTGATGAGACTAGGGGCTTCAGCCACGTGGGAGGTGCCTACCACAGGGCTGAAGCCCTAAGACGCCTCCTCCCCACGGGGCAGAAGCCACGAGCCCCACCACCCTACTGCAGGGCTGAAGCCCCAAGCCCCAGCAGTTGCCTCCTGCACGTCTGAAGCCCTGAGACGCCGCGCACAGTCTGGTCGGTGGAGAGTGGGGGTTTCTGTGAGCCACACTTTAAGTGTAAAAGAGTCGCAGTTTGGCTACCCTTGGTATATTGGCTGCATCTTTACGTTTTAAAAATTACAAGGTTTATAAATCCCGAAAATTTTAGATATCCAGCCATTACTACATTGTGTGGAGTTTTTTGATTTGCCATTAAAATATATTCTTTAAAAAATTAATCTTGAACAATATAAGAATGGGCATACTGGGTCAGACCAGTGGATCCATTTAGCCCAGTATCCTGTCTTCTGAGGGTGGCCAGTGCCAGGTGCTTCAGAGGGAATGAACAGAATAGACAGGCACTGAGTGATCCATGGCTTTTTGTCCACTCCCAGCTTCTGGCAGTCAGAAACCAGGGCCACACAGAGCATGGGGCTGTGTCCCTGACCATCTTGGTTAATAGCCATTGATGGACCTATCCTACATGAACTTACCTAGTTCTTTTTTGAACCCTATTATAGTTTTGACCTTAAAACATCCCTTGGCAATGAGTTCTACAGGTTGACTAAAATAAGTTTATTTTTTAAATGGATTTGAGTTTTCTGACAGGTCTGTCTAGACCACAATTTATTTTTGCTTATGGGTTGGTTATGAATCTAGTCACACTTCTGCTTTCTAAGCTTGCCACTGAAACATGACAAATTGCAGTATTTTCACTTTGAGATAAGTTGGGGCCAGAATATAGTTCTGATGTCTTCTCAGCTTTTTATATCCCACTGTTTGATTTTATATCTGTAAGGAAGTATGTGAACACAAGTATGCCTCAATTAATGTTTGCATATATTTGCATGGTTCTTCTCACATTTTGTAATTCTGAAAAGTTCTTATTTCTCTTCCTTTGCTTGGCATTCATGGACTAGAAAATTAAAGTGGTCAACATTTCCTGCAGAATGACAAGTTTCAGAGTAACAGCCGTGTTAGTCTGTATCCGCAAAAAGAAGAACAGGAGTACTTGTGGCACCTTAGAGACTAACAAATTTATTAGAGCATAAGCTTTCGTGGACTACAGCCCACTTCTTCGAATGCATATAGAATGGAACATATAATGAGGAGATATATATACACACATACAGAGAGCATAAACAGGTGGGAGTTGTCTTACTAACTCTGAGAGGCCAATTAATTAAGAGAAAAAAAAACAAACAAACAAAAAAAAAACTTTTGAAGTGATAATCAAGCTAGCCGAGTACAGACAGTGTGATAAGAAGTGTGAGAGTACTTACAAGGGGAGATAGTCAACGTTTGTAATGGCTCAGCCATTCCCAGTCCTTATTCAAACCGGAGTTGATTGTGTCTAGTTTGCATATCAATTCTAGCTCTGCAGTCTCTCTTTGGAGTCTGTTTTTGAAGTTTTTCTGTTGTAATATAGCCACCCGCAGGTCTGTCACTGAATGACCAGACAGGTTAAAGTGTTCTCCCACTGGTTTTTGAGTATTTTGATTCCTGATGTCAGATTTGTGTCCATTAATTCTTTTGCGTAGAGACTGTCCGGTTTGGCCAATGTACATGGCAGAGGGGCATTGCTGGCACATGATGGCATAGATCACATTGGTAGATGTGCAGGTGAACGAGCCCCTGATGGTATGGCTGATGTGATTAGGTCCTATGATGATTTACGGATATCCAGGCTGGGGGGACCATCCAATGTGAAAGGTGCCTGCTGGTGGAATCTCTCAGGCAGCAGGTGAGAGAGCTACAGGAGGAGGTGGCTAGGTTGAGGAGCATCCGTATCCACGAGCAATTCCTCGACAGTGTCCATGTGGAGACAGCTGAGGTAGCTGTCCCAGTACACAGGACTGCTGATACACCACTGGTGGAGGAGGAGATGGCTCAGGGTGGACGCTGGCAGCTGGTTACTTCTGGCAGCAGGCAGTGCTCCACCCTTGCTCCGAACCCTCCTGCCGTGGTTATAGGTAACCGTTATGCTCTTCTTGATACAGGAAAGAAGGAATCACTCCCTACAGTAAAGGAGGAGAAGCCTCGTACCCCTAAGGCTGGAGAGTCTGCTGCCACCACTGCGAATAGGAAACGTAGGGTAGTGGTGGTCGGAGACTCTCTGCTGAGGGGGACGGAGGCGCCCATCTGTCGCCCTGACATTTCATCTCGAGAGGTATGCTGCCTGCCGGGGGCCCGTATCCGAGACGTTACGGAGGCATTGTCGAGGATTATCCGGCCCTCTGACTACTACCCCATGCTACTCATCCATGTGGGCACAAATGATACTGCGCGGTGTGACACTGAGCGGATCAAGAGTGACTACAGGGCTCTGGGAGCACGGGTGAAGGAGTTTGGAGCACAGGTGGTATTCTCTTCAATTCTTCCTGTTAAAGGTAGGGGCCCGGGCAGAGACAGATGCATCATGGAGGTGAATGCCTGGCTGCGAAGATGGTGTCGCCAGGAGGGCTTTGGCTTCCTAGACCACGGGATGCTATTCGAGGAAGGACTGCTAGGCAGAGATGGCGTTCACCTTTCGAGGAGAGGGAAGACCCTATTCGGACACAGACTGGCTAACCTAGTGAGGAGGGCTTTAAACTAGGTTCGACGGGGACAGGTGAGCAAAGCCCACAGGTAAGTGGGGAACATGGAGACCGGGGAAATGAGTCGGAAACAAGAGGGAGTGTGGGCTATATTGGCAGAGAGAAAGGAGAGTCAGGAAAAAACTGGGAGGAAAGATCAAACCAGTATTTTAGATGCCTATATACAAATGCGAGAAGTATGGGGAATAAGCAGGAAGAACTGGAAGTGCTAATAAATAAATACAACTATGACATTGTTGGCATCACTGAAACTTGGTGGGATAATACACATGATTGGAATGTTGGTGTGGATGGGTACAGCTTGCTCAGGAAGGATAGACAGGGGAAAAAGGGAGGAGGTGTTGCCTTATATATTAAAAATGTACACACTTGGACAGAGGTAGAGATGGACATAGGAGACGGAAGTGTTGAGAGTCTCTGGGTTAGGCTTAAAGGGGCAAAAAACAAGGGAGATGTCATGCTAGGCGTCTACTACAGGCCACCTAACCAGGTGGAAGAGGTGGATGAGGCTTTTTTCAAGCAACTAACAAAATCATCCAAAGCCCAAGACTTGGTGGTGATGGGGGACTTCAACTATCCGGATATATGTTGGGAAAATAACACAGCGGGGAACAGACTATCCAACAAATTCTTGGACTGCATTGGAGACAACTTTTTATTTCAGAAGGTTGAAAAAGCTACTAGGGGGGAAGCTGTTCTAGACTTGATTTTAACAAATAGGGAGGAACTCGTTGAGAATGTGAAAGTAGAAGGCAGCCTGGGTGAAAGTGATCATGAAATCATAGACTTTGCAATTCTAAGGAAGGGTAGAAGGGAGAACAGCAAAATAGAGACAATGGATTTCAGGAAGGCAGATTTTGGGAAGCTCAGAGAGCTGATAGGTAAGGTCCCATGGGAATCAAGACTGAGGGGAAAAACAACTGAGGAGAGTTGGCAGTTTTTCAAAGGGACACTATTAAGGGCCCAAAAGCAAGCTATTCCGCTGGTTAGGAAAGATAGAAAATGTGGCAAAAGACCACCTTGGCTTAACCACGAGATCTTGCACGATCTAAAAAATAAAAAGGAGTCATATAAAAAATGGAAACTAGGACAGATTACAAAGGATGAATATAGGCAAACAACACAGGAATGCAGGGGCAAGATTAGAAAGGCAAAGGCACAAAATGAGCTCAAACTAGCTACGGGAATAAAAGGAAACAAGAAGACTTTTTATCAATACATTAGAAGCAAGAGGAAGACCAAAGACAGGGTAGGCCCACTGCTTAGTGAAGAGGGAGAAACAGTAACAGGAAACTTGGAAATGGCAGAGATGCTTAATGACTTCTTTGTTTCGGTCTTCACCGAGAAGTCTGAAGGAATGCCTAACATAGTGAATGCTAATGGGAAGGGGGTAGGTTTAGCGGATAAAATAAAAAAAGAACAAGTTAAAAATCACTTAGAAAAGTTAGATGCCTGCAAGTCACCCGGGCCTGATGAAATGCATCCTAGAATACTCAAGGAGCTAATAGAGGAGGTATCTGAGCCTCTAGCTATTATCTTTGGAAAGTCATGGGAGACGGGAGAGATTCCAGAAGACTGGAAAAGGGCAAATATAGTGCCCATCTATAAAAAGGGAACTAAAAACAACCCAGGTAACTACAGACCAGTTAGTTTAACTTCTGTGCCAGGGAAGATAATGGAGCAAGTAATTAAGGAAATCATCTGCCAACACTTGGAAGGTGGTAAGGTGATAGGGAATAGCCAGCATGGATTTGTGAAGAACAAATCATGTCAAACCAATCTGATAGCTTTCTTTGATAGGATAACGAGCCTTGTGGATAAGGGTGAAGCGGTGGATGTGGTATACCTAGACTTTAGTAAGGCATTTGATACGGTCTCGCATGATATTCTTATCGATAAACTAGGCAAATACAAATTAGATGGGGCAACTATAAGGTGGGTGCATAACTGGCTGGATAATCGTACTCAGAGAGTTGTTATTAATGGTTCCCAATCCTGCTGGAAAGGCGTAACGAGTGGGGTACCGCAGGGGTCTGTTTTGGGACCGGCTCTGTTCAATATCTTCATCAACGACTTAGATATTGGCATAGAAAGTACGCTTATTAAGTTTGCGGATGATACCAAACTGGGAGGGATTGCAACTACTTTGGAGGACAGGGTCATAATTCAAAATGATCTGGACAAATTGGAGAAATGGTCTGAGTTAAACAGGATGAAGTTTAACAAAGACAAATGCAAAGTGCTCCACTTAGGAAGGAAAAATCAATTTCACACATACAGAATGGGAAAAGACTGTCTAGGAAGGAGTACGGCAGAAAGGGATCTAGGGGTTATAGTGGACCACAAGCTAAATATGAGTCAACAGTGTGATGCTGTTGCAAACAAAGCAAACATGATTCTGGGATGCATTAACAGGTGTGTTGTGAGCAAGACACGAGAAGTCATTCTTCCGCTCTACTCTGCTCTGGTTAGGCCTCAGCTGGAGTATTGTGTCCAGTTCTGGGCGCCGCATTTTAAAAAAGATGTGGAGAAACTGGAAAGGGTCCAAAGAAGAGCAACAAGAATGATTAAAGGTCTTGAGAACATGACCTATGAAGGAAGGCTGAAAGAATTGGGTTTGTTTAGTTTGGAAAAGAGAAGACTGAGAGGGGACATGATAGCAGTTTTCAGGTATATAAAAGGGTGTCATAAGGAGGAGGGAGAGAACTTGTTCACCTTAGCCTCTAAGGATAGAACCAGAAACAATGGGTTTAAACTGCAGCAAGGGAGGTCTAGATTGGACATTAGGAAAAAGTTCCTAACTGTCAGGGTGGTTAAACACTGGAACAAATTGCCTAGGGAGGTTGTGGAATCTCCGTCTCTGGAGATATTTAAGGGTAGGTTAGATAAATGTCTACTAGGGATGGTCTAGGCAGTATTTGGTCCTGCCATGCGGGCAGGGGACTGGACTCGATGACCTCTCGAGGTCCCTTCCAGTCCTAGAATCTATGAATCTATGAATCTATGATGTCACTTGAATAGATATGTGGACAGAGTTGGCATCGGGGTTTGTTACAAGGATAGGTTCCTGGGTTAGTGGTTTTGTTCAGTGATGTGTGGTTGCTGGTGAGTATTTGCTTTAGGTTGGGGGGTTGTCTGTAAGCGAGGACAGGTCTGTCTCCCAAGATCTGTGAGAGTAAAGGATCATCTTTCAGGATAGGTTGTAGATCTCTGATGATGCGCTGGAGAGGTTTTAGTTGGGGGCTGAAGGTGACAGCTAGTGGTGTTCTGTTATTTTCTTTGTTGGGCCTGTCTTGTAGGAGGTGACTTCTGGGTACTCGTCTGGCTCTGTCAATCTGTTTTTTCACTTCAGCAGGTGGGTATTGTAGTTTTAAGAATGCTTGATAGAGATCTTGTAGGTGCTTGTCTCTATCCGAGGGATTGGAGCAAATGCGGTTATATCTTAGAGCTTGGCTGTAGACAATGGATCGTGTGGTGTGTCCTGGATGGAAGCTGGAGGCATGTAGGTAAGTGTAGCGGTCAGTAGGTTTCCGGTATAGGGTGGTATTGATGTGACCATCGCTTATTAGCACAGTAGTGTCCAGGAAATGGACCGCTTGTGTGGATTGATCTAGGCTGAGGTTGATGGTGGGATGGAAATTATTGAAATCATGGTGAAATTCCTCAAGGGCTTCTTTTCCATGGGTCCAGATGATGAAGATGTCATCAATGTAGCGCAAGTAGAGTAGGGGCGTTAGGGGACGAGAGCTAAGGAAGCGTTGTTCTAAGTCAGCCATAAAAATGTTGGCATATTGTGGGGCCATGCGGGTACCCATAGCAGTGCCGCTGACTTGAAGGTATATATTGTCCCCAAATGTGAAATAGTTGTGGGTGAGGACAAAATCACAAAGTTCAGCCACCAGGTTAGCTGTGACATTATCAGGGATACTGTTCCTGATAGCTTGTAGTCCATCTTTGTGTGGAATATTGGTGTAGAGGGCTTCTACGTCCATAGTGGCCAGGATGGTGTTTTCTGGAAGATCACCGATGGATTGTAGTTTCCTCAGGAAGTCAGTGGTGTCTCGAAGATAGCTGGGAGTGCTGGTAGCGTAGGGTCTTAGGACAGAGTCTACATAACCAGACAAGCCTGATGTTAGGGTGCCAATGCCTGAGATGATGGGGCGTCCAGGATATCCAGGTTTATGGATCTTGGGTAGCAAATAGAATACCCCTGGTCGGGGTTCTAGGCATGTGTCTGTACGGATTTGTTCCTGTGCTTTGTCAGGGAGTTTTTTTAGCAGATGGTGTAGTTTCTTTAGGTAATCCTCAGTGGGATCAGAGGGATATCCTGGACGCCCCATCATCTCAGGCATTGGCACCCTAACATCAGGCTTGTCTGGTTATGTAGACTCTGTCCTAAGACCCTACGCTACCAGCACTCCCAGCTATCTTCGAGACACCACTGACTTCCTGAGGAAACTACAATCCATCGGTGATCTTCCAGAAAACACCATCCTGGCCACTATGGACGTAGAAGCCCTCTACACCAATATTCCACACAAAGATGGACTACAAGCTATCAGGAACAGTATCCCTGATAATGTCGCAGCTAACCTGGTGGCTGAACTTTGTGATTTTGTCCTCACCCACAACTATTTCACATTTGGGGACAATATATACCTTCAAGTCAGCGGCACTGCTATGGGTACCCGCATGGCCCCACAATATGCCAACATTTTTATGGCTGACTTAGAACAACGCTTCCTTAGCTCTCGTCCCCTAACGCCCCTACTCTACTTGCGCTACATTGATGACATCTTCATCATCTGGACCCATGGAAAAGAAGCCCTTGAGGAATTTCACCATGATTTCAATAATTTCCATCCCACCATCAACCTCAGCCTAGATCAATCCACACAAGCGGTCCATTTCCTGGACACTACTGTGCTAATAAGCGATGGTCACATCAATACCACCCTATACCGGAAACCTACTGACCGCTACACTTACCTACATGCCTCCAGCTTCCATCCAGGACACACCACACGATCCATTGTCTACAGCCAAGCTCTAAGATATAACCACATTTGCTCCAATCCCTCGGATAGAGACAAGCACCTACAAGATCTCTATCAAGCATTCTTAAAACTACAATACCCACCTGCTGAAGTGAAAAAACAGATTGACAGAGCCAGACGAGTACCCAGAAGTCACCTCCTACAAGACAGGCCCAACAAAGAAAATAACAGAACACCACTAGCTGTCACCTTCAGCCCCCAACTAAAACCTCTCCAGCGCATCATCAGAGATCTACAACCTATCCTGAAAGATGATCCTTTACTCTCACAGATCTTGGGAGACAGACCTGTCCTCGCTTACAGACAACCCCCCAACCTAAAGCAAATACTCACCAGCAACCACACATCACTGAACAAAACCACTAACCCAGGAACCTATCCTTGTAACAAACCCCGATGCCAACTCTGTCCACATATCTATTCAAGTGACATCATCATAGGACCTAATCACATCAGCCATACCATCAGGGGCTCGTTCACCTGCACATCTACCAATGTGATCTATGCCATCATGTGCCAGCAATGCCCCTCTGCCATGTACATTGGCCAAACCGGACAGTCTCTACGCAAAAGAATTAATGGACACAAATCTGACATCAGGAATCAAAATACTCAAAAACCAGTGGGAGAACACTTTAACCTGTCTGGTCATTCAGTGACAGACCTGCGGGTGGCTATATTACAACAGAAAAACTTCAAAAACAGACTCCAAAGAGAGACTGCAGAGCTAGAATTGATATGCAAACTAGACACAATCAACTCCGGTTTGAATAAGGACTGGGAATGGCTGAGCCATTACAAACGTTGACTATCTCCCCTTGTAAGTACTCTCACACTTCTTATTACACTGTCTGTACTCGGCTAGCTTGATTATCACTTCAAAAGTTTTTTTTTTGTTTGTTTGTTTTTTTTTTCTCTTAATTAATTGGCCTCTCAGAGTTAGTAAGACAACTCCCACCTGTTTATGCTCTCTGTATGTGTGTATATATATCTCCTCATTATATGTTCCATTCTATATGCATCCGAAGAAGTGGGCTGTAGTCCACGAAAGCTTATGCTCTAATAAATTTGTTAGTCTCTAAGGTGCCACAAGTACTCCTGTTCTTCTTATTTCCTGCAGACTTGCTGAGACAAAACTTCTCCAGTGCAGCTGACTTTCACATCTACCCTTCCCCTTTAATAATGTGATGATCACTGCACCAGCCAGATTCTAAAAAGTTAATCAGCTATAATAATGACTCTTCTCGTGGCATAAAACTCTTCATTTGGCATAAGAAAAAAGCCTGTTTTAGGCTTGGCAGGAGTTAGGATCCTAGTAATGCCGATGAGACTGTTCAGCAACCAGAACTTCTATTAATCCCATATGCTCACATAATTTGACTGAAATTTGAAGTGCCTATTTTGAAAGATCTGCACCTGTGTTTTTGAACAGAGTGAGAGTTTGTAATATGGTACAAACACACTACAGATTTCTGATACACAGTTATTAGTGTAAAGGTCACAAAGTGACCTTCACATTGTTAATATCAACACACAGCCTTGCACAAAGATACAGATAGTTCTTCTGTAATTGTAGTGATTTATTTTACTTATCATTAATGGGACAAATACATTAACACTTGACAGAAAACATTGTGTTTTTAAGTCCTATAAGTATACACTAATTTCAGCATTTGTTGTCTGTGATTGTGTTCACTTAGTTTAGTGTTGACTTGGATATGAATGAGTGTATGCACACAGGTGCGTGCTTGCATGCACACACACAGTATATGAGAGAGAAATTTTAAAAGAAAATACACATGATAGTGGAAAATGAGTAGTGATCAGTATAAGATGGTATACTTACAGTATAAGATCAGTGTACTTACAGGCCTCAGTGAATCTGGCTCAAGTTTGAGTTAGGGATGACCATTCATAACTAACTAGAGCTTGGGGCAATCCTTTGTTTTTTGTTTCTTGGGATGTGAGAGGTTTGTTTCTTACAGGACTTAGGTAAATTCCATCCTTAGACTGTAATCACATTTTTAAAATACTGCTGCAAGGTTCAGCTGTTCTGAAGTGAGGGCAAGGTTTGTCCATTACATATAGCCAAATAAAGTAAGTTATATTGCTTACCTCTTTGAAGAACCTGAAGCAAATTCTTTGCTAGTGTACGATGGTAAAGATCCCTTGAAGTTGGTGGAGCTACACCAACTTACACCAGCAGAGAATTTGACTTCATGGCTTTAAGTTGTCTGTTTTAACATATTAAGTGGATCCTTGAACTTGGGTCTGAGACATGTCCTTTCTTTGAGGAACTAAAACTCTTCACTCCTTTACTTCTTCACATTGAAATTATTTTTTGCCCTCTCCTTCTTCCCCCACTCTCCACAAATGCCACGAGGGCACTCCAGACTTCAGGGAGTTTTTCACACTGCTGCAGGCATGTTCTAAAAGTCATCAGAAACTTCAAGGTCTCTTCATCTTTTCAGGCAGAGTGGGCTCGTCAGGGTCTTTTCCTTGGTGGGATTATTTTTGTTTTTGTTATTGCCCACTCACCATCCCTACTTAAATTGGTTTCATATCGCTTTTCCTGGAGGGGGAAGGCAGTTTATTCAAAGTGGATTTTTGTTTTCTTTTCATTATTGCTATTGTGGTATGTGCATTTTTTTTTAATACAAAAAATAATGTCCTTTACCAGTAGAGTTGTCTTCAAGGGCAGACTGGTCTTGGACGCTGGGGTACTGAAAGCATTCTGATCTACATAGTAAATGGTTTGTGTGTTTGCCTACTGTGAAGGATGTGAACAATTTAGGGTCCACTAACTCATGAACCACTGGTATAATACTGTACAGCATTTAAAAACCTGGCATCTTAGCTGTCTAATGATGTATAGCAGTTTTTTCTGCCCTTGGTATTTGATAAAATATTGAACCTTTAAAATTACAAGGAAATTCTTTATCTTCCCCCTCCCCTCATCTTAAGAAAAAGAACTCCACATACTTTTCAGCTCTGCTATTACATCTGTTGCTTAAATTTTAGCACCAACAAATTATTTTGGAGTCCTTCCATTGATAGAAGGAGAGGATGAGATTACACTTTGGAGGATCTCCCAAAATAATAAACGGTGTGTGTATGGTGAGGGAAACGGTATTTCTCTGTGTATTGATTGAGATATCAATTTTAAAAATGTGCGGATGGTATGTTATTCGAGCATTCATACATGTAGGTGGTTGGGTGCACAGATACTCCAATACCTTTTGTTCCTAATGAAATGCATTGCTTAATTACCACAAAAATGCTTTATGACATTGCTTCTGGAAGAGCATCTGCTGCTCTAAAGTGTCCGTGCCCTAGTTCATCATAGTTTTTTGGGAAACAATTTGTATAAGTCCAGAAAATGACAGTTTTATTTTAAAAGTGGAATCTGAAGCTAAGTTGGATTTGTTCTTTCATTTGCTCAGTGTTGGACTGATCCTTGACACACAGCCTTCTTCCTGCCCCCGACAGTTGGAATTCTTGTTCTTTGCTGGACTTCATGATGAGAGACTTACTAGTATGCTTTAACTGAAATGGTATTGAACTGTTGGAGTTAATATTTACTATTGCATGTTAAAGTTTAATTAGTATCATAATCACTCATTTAGGCAGAAAATAAGATGAAATCTCCTGTCAAAGGAGTTTTAATAAATATATATCACCAAACACACCACTCTGTTAATAAAGAGTTCAGGCTGCTCAAATATATTTTCTATCAACACAGTCACTAAAAATCAAGGAAATCTCTAGTTAAGTCTACATTAATATCCAGACCAACTTCAGCATTCATGCTTTATCACTCAATTATGGCAATTAGAACATTCATAGACTTTTCAGCTCCACAGTAACCTCTCTTTCAATTCCAACATGTAACCATTCATAATGCATATGTTCCTTTCCTCACAAATACTCAAATGCCCAAGATAAACTCCAACTTCATATTAAGGTTTATTTTTATTTATACATATATATAGATAGATGATAGATAGACACACACACACACAAAAAATGTGTGGTGGTAAACTACGTAATGTTGGAGTTAAGGTTTTTTGTGTGAGTGCAGGAATTGGATATGTCCTTTTTCGGACACTCACTGACAGACCTTACTGAAGTTTGTGGGAGGCTGGGGAATGGTGGGGAGTGAAAAGTGAAAATCAGTTTTGGCCATGCTAAATTTAAATTGAGAGCAAGACATCGGGAGGAAGTGTCACAGAGGCAGGATGAAATGCAAAATAGGACTGAGGGAGTAGAAAGGTACGATAATTGTTGAGGCTACATGAGAAGATGCAGTCACCCAAACACAAAGTGTGGTTTGTTAGTTATGAGCAGGAACTTTGTGCTGCAATTGTTTGTGATGCTGTGTTCTTTTGTATTCTTTTTTAAGGTTATCTTGGCCAACTGATAGGTCTAAAATGTAACTGTAAATGGGGAATCATCATTGAGCAGGTATATTTCCAGTAGGATCTCACAGGGACCACTTCTTGCCCTATTCTATTTAATATTTTGATCAATGGCCTGCAAAAAACATAAAATCATCACTGATTTGCAGATAGCACAAACATTGGGCTAGTGGCAAATGAGGAAGAAGACAGGTCACTGATTCATAGCAATCTGGCTTGCGTGGTAAACTGGGTTAAAGCAAACCATATGCCTTTCAGTAAAGTTAAATGTAAATGTATACATGTAGGAATAAAGTACATGTAGATGGTACTTATGGAATGGGGACTTTATCCTCTGAAGCAGTGACTTTGAAAAAGATTTGGGGGTCATAGTGGATAATTAGATGAACATGAGCTCCCAGTATGACGCTGTGGCCAAAAGGGCTATTGCAATCCTGGGGTGCATAAACTGGGGAGTCTAGAATAGGAGTGAAGAGTTTGTTACCTCAATATTCGGCACTAGTGCAATCTCTGCTTAAATAATATGTCCAGTTTTGGTGCCCACAATTCAAGAAAGATGTTGATAAATTGGAGAGCATTTGGAGAAGACACACGAGAATGATTAAAGGATTAGAAAACATGCCTTATAGTGATAGACTCAAAGATCTCAAGCTATTTTGCTTAACAAAGAGAAGATTAAGGGGTGACTTGATCACAGTCTATAAGTGCCTATAAGGGGAACAAATATTTAGCATTAGGCTCTTCAGTCTATAAGAGAAAGGTATAACATGATCCAGTGGTTGGAAGTTGAAGCTAGACAAATTCAGACTGGAAATAAGGCATAGATTTTTAATAGCGACAGTAATTAACCATTGAAACAATTGACCCAGAGTCATGGTGGCTTCTCCATCATGGAAAATTTTTAAATCAAGATTGGATGTTTTTCTAAGAAATATGCTCTAGGAATTATTTTGGGGAGGTTCTATGGCCTGTGTTATACCTGAGGTCAGACTTATATGATCACAACGGTCCTTTCTGGCCTTGGAATCTATGACAGTATGGGAACAATAAAAGAGAGCATTCAGTGCAGTTTAAGAGCTGAGTTTTGACTAAAAAAAAAAAAGAGAGTATTTGAGGAATGGTTTGAAGAAATATAAATAAATTACTGAATTATAGTAGACTAAAGTAGCTATCAATACCCTTTCAAAAACAATTCATTTACTTATCTTTCTTACTAAATCCATAAAAGGAAAATTTGAAGCACAGGATTTCTGCAAGCTGATGGCTGTCCACAGAAAGTCATAGAATCATAGAATATCAGGGTTGGAAGGGACCTAAGTAGGTCATCTAGTCCAACCCCCTGCTCAAAGCAAGACCAATCCCCAGACAGATTTTTGCCCCAGATCCCTAAACAGCCCCCTCAAGCATTGAGCTCACAACCCTGGGTTTAGTAGGCCAGTGCTCAAACTACTGAGCTATCCCTCCCCCATCCCATAGATGTGAAAGCTGTAAGTTGTTGTTTGTAAGTCCATGAGTGATGGTACCAATTTCTTCAAATTGTTTTCTTGTTTTCACAGTTGAACGGGCTTTCCAAAGTGCTACCTTTTAGTTTTTTGCAGGCCAGGATACAGTTATATGAACTAAAATATAGCCAGCATAGCAGATATGATACTAGATACTGCCATGAAAACAGAAGCTTCAGGAGCAGTGAATGGCCAGATTATTTTTGCATTGATCTTTATTTATAGCCCTAGCCCCTTTGCTGCTCTACCGTTCTTGTTTTCTTTCTGCCTCTTGGTGAATCCTGCTATGCACCAAATTAGGAGATGTCATAGAACTCCAGCATAAGGGCTAGTACCACGGAAACTGATACAGCAGCAAATATTATTTTGATATGTTAGATATCCACATTACTAAAACAAAATGCTAATTATGTGTATTAAGATATTTCAGTTCAGAAGCTCTAACCTACCTTTTTATATACTGAGTTGTTCTATTTTAGAACTCTTGAACCATACAGGCTACTCATGAGAATGTATTCTGAAAACAATCTCTGGACAGCATGTGCAGTTTTGGCAGTTCATTACTATTTGGCTATTTAACATTAACCTGTGGTTTGTGTTTGTGTGTGTTAAAATAAATTCATTGATAAAACTAGACTATACTGAGGTGGTGTGGCTGTTTTTTGTATGAGTGAAGTGTTTGCATTAGCAGCAAGTGTATATACGTTTTACAGCAGCAGACCACTGGAATGGAAACTATATTTTGGTGAGAAAAGTGAATGTTTAAGCTAGGATGATACCGTTCCAGGACTTAAAATAATAAATAATTAATAATAATAAAAGAATGGGGTGAGCTACTTTTAAGTTTGCTTGTCTGGAGGCTTTCTTCTAAATTTCTTTCCTTTCTGTTGTTCCTTCAACAACTGTTTCAGTTTCAAAAGGCTAGTTACAGGAAGGAGTAAACATGAGTGAGGTTAGGTATATATACATCTGTGGTTCTACTGGTAAATGATATAAAGAGGAAGTAGCGCAGTTATTTTTAGTCAATTATCCTAAATTCTCAGTAGTACATTAGTAGGTTAATGTTTCATACAGTTTGTTTTATAGTAGAGGTGTGATCATTTTCCCTTTTATAATGCTGAAGGATTTATGTTCAATTTATGTAAAAGAATTACAGTAAAATTAAAGTTTCCTTTGAAGATGAATATAATGAATTTAACTTCTTTCCATTCTTTCATTCATCTGTAATCTAGTGGATGTTTTCTTTGACCTTTGATAATTTAGTCACAGTTGTCAAAATAATTAGCTGGAAGTTTTTTATTGAAAATTTACGAAGAGTGATTGTTCAGACTGTAACTTTTTGGGTTTAAAAAAAAAAAGTCACCATACTTAAATAACTTACCAAAAGAAACCATTTTTCAGTATGGGCTTTGAAATCTTAGCTGGTATAGAAGAATGTAATTTAATATTTTAACAGGTTGAAAATATAAAATATTCTCTATGGAACTCCTGCATCTTGTGGTTTTAAGGCTTTTGTGAAAGATTTAGGACAGATGGTAGATCCTGAGGGATGCTTGGATTTGTTTGAATCTGTGGAATTGATGGGAATGTCAATTTGATATTCAAGTCTCAGTGCTCTAATGTGTGTAACTGTGTCATAGCTATTGGCAAACTATGAACAGCAGTTTATTTGCGTGGTATTACTACAGATGTCTCCTGGACAGGCAGGCAGCCAATAGAAATGGGATTAAACAAGAAAAGTCCGTGAAAGCTCCTGTGGAATTAATCCTCACCACTGCTCCATTGCATTCAGAATACTGTTCTAAATTGATAGACTTCAATTTAAAATATTATTACATTATTATTAAATTGAGATTTTTTTCACCTTTACCCCAATGAAGTGCCTCTATGAAATCATATAATTAAACAATTATCATGAAAAATACAATCTGTTGTATTCAGTTGTCTTCAAAGGCTACAGTACTTACTTCATTCTGGCTGATTGGGAGAAGATTTCCTGGCAGCTAGTGTCAGGCTGGAGGAGATGCTCACTTTGAGGCCCTTAACCTCACTGGCCAACAACTACCTAGGTATGCCCATTGTGAAGGTCATTGGTGCAAACGTAGAAGATATAAAAATGTAAAGGAAAAATTAATCACCTTCCTATGGACCAGAGTGATCCTTTAGGGTCAGCCCAGAGTACATGGGAATTGTGGCTCCCCTCCATCTGTGGTGATGGTAGTAGGGGCAGAAGTAAATAACTGCAGCCCTGAAAAAGGTGAATGGCGTACCACCTCTTTTTGCCTCTGTTGGGGAGAGCGGTCATGGCTCTGCCCCCTCTCCTCTCACTTGCTGTGGAGGGACCTAGAGCAGCTGTCTTCCTTACACCCTGCATGGCCATGTTAGAGAGAGCAACTATGTAGCCCTAAATGTTGGTGGTTAAATTTTAAACTACACATTGGCATGTACGTTACAAGACTCTGTTTATAGTCACGGTCTTTCCATTAAGTAGTCAGTCACAAAATGGACCACATCTTTGGTGCAGCATAGAAAGGAGAAGTTGTTTCATGGTTATTAAAAAATGTAATGGAAATTGTTTATTTGTTGAAGGGACTCTTTAAATCCAGTGTTTGCAACCCAAATATTTCAGTATTTTTCTAGTTTAGGAGACCTTGTAAGTGAAATTGATCTGAAACAAATATGAGCCTGACTGTTCTATTTCCATCCTCCGAGATTATTCAAGTGGAAAAGGAACCACACAGTGCAGTATACATAGTAAAAGAATAAAAATACAAAATTGTATTTAAACAAAACAAACCACCATGTACCTCAGTGTCAGATGTTGTGAAGGCTGATGTAATCAAGTATGAAAGAAACCTGAATCAGATGCAGTTAGCAGAACTATTGTATGCTTTTTCACAGTTCAGATTCTCTGATGTATTCTGAAAATTGATTTAAATTTTCAAGCAAATCAAGTTGAGCAAGCTGTGTTTGTAATTAAATATATGTAATTGGAAAAGTTACCTCTTGATTAAAAAGCATAAATTAGAAGTTGGATGGATATTAGTCATATAATTTTTCCTGGAAGGTTTCTTAAACAAATAAATTAAGTCTTGTTTAAAATTTGATGGAACATTTCCAGATTCATTATAACCTGAATTATCATAGCCATAGCCGGCAAACATTCCCCATAGCCACTAAGTAGAATTGGATTTGAAGCACATGTTGGCCTCGAATCCTGTATCATGTCAACAATATCTGATACAGATACCTGAGGCCTTGTCTACACTACGAGAGTAGTTCGATTTTACTTAAATCGAATTTTTGGAATCGATATTGCAAAGTCGAACGTGTGTGTCCACACTAAGGACAGTAATTCGACTTTGTGAGTCCACACTAACGGGGAAAGCGTCGACATTGGAAGTGGTGCACTGTGGTCAGCTATCCCACAGTTCCCGGAGTCCCCGCTGCCCATTGGAATTCTGGGTGGAGCCGCAAATGCCTTCTGGGTAAAAAAAAATGTGTCCAGGGTGCTTTTGGGTAACTGTCGTCATCCGTCCATCACTCCCGCCCTCCCTCCCTGAAAGCGCCGGCGGGAAATCAGTTCGCGCACTTTTCTAGTCAGTGACAGCGCGGACGCCACAGCACTGCGAGCATGGAGCCTGCTGCAACCATCACTGCAGTTGTGGCCGCTCTCAACGCCTCGCAACTTATCATACACCTTTCCCTGAGGCAGATGCAGAAAAGTCAGGCGAGGAGGCTACGTCAACGCGGTGATGGCCTGAAGTCTGAGAGTAGCACAGACCTCTCAGAAAGCAGGGGACCCAGCGCCGAGAACATCACGGTGGCAATGGGTCATGTTGATGCCGTCGAAAGGAGATTCTGGGCATGGGAAACAAGCACTGAGTGGTGGGACCGCATAGTGCTGCAGGTCTGGGATGAATCCCAGTGGCTGCGAAACTTTCGCATGCGGAAGGGAACTTTCCTGGAACTTTGTGAGTTGCTGTCCCCTGCCCTGAAGCGCAATGACACCCGGATGCGAGCAGCCCTGACTGTCCAGAAGCGAGTGGCCATAGCCCTGTGGAAGCTTGCAACGCCAGACAGCTACCGGTCAGTCGCGAACCAGTTTGGGGTGGGCAAATCTACCGTGGGGGTTGTTGTGATGCAAGTAGCCAAGGCAATCGTTGATGTACTGCTGCCAAAGGTAGTGACCCTGGGAAACGTGGAGGCGATCATAGATGGCTTCGCAGCGATGGGATTCCCAAACTGCGGTGGGGCCATAGATGGAACTCACATCCCTATCCTGGCACCGGAACACCAGGCCAGCCAGTACATTAACAGAAAGGGCTACTTTTCCATGGTGCTGCAAGCACTGGTGGACCACAGGGGACGTTTTACCAACATCTACGTGGGATGGCCGGGCAAGGTTCATGACGCTCGTGTTTTCAGGAACTCTGGTCTGTTTAGACGGCTGCAGCAAGGTATTTACTTCCCGGACCACAAAATAACTCTTGGGGATGTGGAGATGCCTATAGTCATCCTCGGGGACCCAGCCTACCCGCTAATGCCCTGGCTCATGAAGCCCTATACTGGCACCCTGGACACTGAAAAAGAACTCTTCAACTACCGGCTGAGCAAGTGCAGAATGGTGGTGGAGTGTGCTTTTGGACGTCTCAAGGGGAGATGGAGAAGCTTACTGACTCGCTGTGATCTCAGCGAAACCAATATCCCCATTGTTATTGCAGCTTGCTGTGTGCTCCACAATCTCTGTGAGAGCAAGGGGGAGACCTTTATGGCGGGGTGGGAGGTTGAGGAAAATAGCCTGGCTGCTGATTACTCACAGCCAGACAGCCGGGCGATTAGAAGAGACCAGCGGGAAGCGCTGTGCATCCGGAAGGCTTTGAAAGCAAAGTTCCTGAGTGAGCAGGGTAACCTGTGACTTTAAAGTTTGTGTATTGAGAAGCTAAACCTGCCCCCGTTTCTTTACCCAGTTAATGTTGACTATCCTATCCAGTTACATACCCCCTTCACCCCACTTCCAACACACGTTTCAAAATAAAAATAGTTCTACTTTGTTAAAGCACACCGTTTTCTTTAATACTGTATTCGCGGGAATTTTTTAAAACTGGGACGCAGACTGTGGTGCGGAGCGGGTGTACTGTAGTGGCGCGAATGCAGCTTCTAAACTCAAGGATTGACAGGCTCCGCTGCGGTGGGATGGTTGTTTCAACGGAGCCTGTCACCCCTCCTGATAGGGACTGTGTGTATGGGGGGGTCTATGTGACTTTGTGGCAGGGGGAGGACGGTTACAGATCCCCTGCTGTGTGGCTCTGTGATCCTGCCTAAGGACCGCCGCTTAAGATCTGTAACTGCCCTCCCCTGCCACAAAGTCACAGAGCAACCCACCCCCCACCACATAACATGAAAACAACCTCCCAGACTAACCAGGGTAACTAGTCACTGCATCACTGCACTATGTATGTGCCCTGCTGCTGTGCCTGCCCCCGACTATATACCCTGCCAAAGGTGACTGTCCTGTCGAATTACCAACCCCCTATCCCCCCCTCCTCCAAAAGAACATGATGGAAACAGTAGTTAACAGAAACGTATTTTTTATTATCAACCAAACATGGAACTGGGAAAGTGAAACTTGGACGGGGGCTTGTGTCAGGCGGGAAGGAAAGAACTTGTCAAATTTTGGGGAATGAGAGCCTTCTGCTGCTCGAGCTCTCTGCAGGGGTGGAGTGAGAGTTAGCAGGGACTCTGCCGCCTCTCCTTCTGTGCACTTTGGGTGAGGGGAGTATGGGACTTGGTGGCGGGGGAGGGCGGTTAGAGATGGACTGCAGCGGGGCTCTGTCCTCCTGCCTCCGTTCCTGCAGAACATCCACAAGGCGCCGGAGCGTGTCCGTTTGCTCCCTCATTAGTCTAAGCAGGGTTTGAGTCGCCTGCTGGTCTTCCTGACGCCACCTCTCCTCCCGATCCATGTTGGCTTGGTGCATTCGGGTCAAGTTCTCCCGCCACTGGGTCTGCTGTGCTGCCTGGGCTCTGGAGCAGGCTATAAGCTCCGAGAACATGTCCTCCCGTGTCCTCTTCTTCTTATGCCTAATCCGCGCTAGCCTCTGGGAGTGTGATGACAGGCTAGGTTGTGAGACAGTCGCAGATGGGGCTGTGGGAATGGGAAAAAGGGAGTGAATTCCTCAGAAAGATAAATGTAGTTGTGAACAAAGAACATAGTCTTTCTCTGTGAACAAGACCATGCACAGCACCTATCACATGCGCACTCAGCACAAGGTCGAATTCTCGGCCTTCGCATTCAGTGCCTGGGGTCTTCTACAGCACATTTGAGAAGCCTCTCAGGAGAACGGAATTTCTGTTGCAGGCAGACATGGTAAGCCGTAGACTTGTGGCAGCTTAAAACTTTAATATTAGCAATGGCCTCATTTCACATTGAAATCAATGTCGGTCCCTGCTGCCAGCAATTCGGCAAGCAGGAAGTCTGCTCCTGTCCCACACCCTCGCGGCTGTCCCCGGGAACGATCCCTTTCGGCTGCCCCTCTCCCGCCTCCACCGCGTGGCTGCAAACCAGCGGTTACAGTTCTGTAAAGGAACGGCAAAGCAGTCCCAACACTAACATTTCCCTACCTCATTCAAAGCAGGTCATCATGAGCGACATCACCCTCATGAGGATCTCTGACAGCGAGAAAGAGCGAATGCTCCGGGAAAGCCTGCAAAGACCAGGGCCGTATGCCGCCATGCTGTGCAGAGCAATGATTCCAGAGTACTTGCTTGTCTCGTGGCGTGGCAACGTGTCCTACTACGGAGGACCCAATAAGGCCGCTCTCCCCAAGAACCTAATGCAGCGGATTTCCAATTACCTCCAGGAGAGCTTCCTCGAGATGTCACAGGAGGATTTCTGCTCCATCCCCGGACATATAGACCGCATTTTACTGTAGCTGCTGTAGCAGTGACTAACCAGTAGAGCGGCTTGGGCAGGACAATCATGCAAAACCGGACATTGCTAGATTTTTTTTCAATAGTTGCACTGCCCATGACGGAACCGTTAAGCTAATCAAACTAATCATGAGAAACCCATTTTTTAAATTGTTAATATTCCTGTTCTGTTACAAATAAATGTTTAGATTTTTACAACACTTACTGGCTGATCCTTCCCCAGATTCTGTGTCCGGGGTAACGGCTGGGGAGGGTTGGTAGGGGATCTCTGTAAGGGTGATGAAGAGATCCTGGCTGTCGGGGAAATCAGCGTTGTGAGCGCTGTCGACTGCCTCATCCTCCTCATCTCCTTCCTCATCTTCCCCGTCCGCTAACATGTCCGAGGATCCAGCCGTGGACACTATCCCATCCTCAGAGTCCACGGTCACTGGTGGGGTAGTGGTGGCGGCCGCACCGAGGATGGAATGCAGTGCCTCGTAGAAACGGGATGTCTGGGGATGGGATCCGGAGCGTCCGTTTGCCTCTTTGGTCTTCTGGTAGCCTTGTCTCAGCTCCTTGATTTTCACGCGGCACTGCGTTACATCCCGGTTGTATCCTCTCTCTGCCATGTCTTTAGAGATCTTCTCGTAGATCTTTGCATTCCGTCTTTTGGATCGCAGCTCGGAAAGCACGGACTCATCGCCCCACACAGCGATGAGATCCAAGACTTCCCGATCAGTCCATGCTGGGGCCCTCTTTCTATTCTGAGATTGCACGGCCATCACTGCTGGAGAGCTCTGCATCGTTGCCAGTGCTGCTGAGCTCGCCACGATGTCCAGACAGGAAATGAGATTCAAACTGGCCAGACAGGAAAAGGAATTCAAATTCAAATTTTCCCGGGGCTTTTCCTGTGTGGCAGTTCAGAGCATCCGAGCTCGTACTGCTGTCCAGAGCGTCAACAGAGTGGTGCACTGTGGGATAGCTCCCGGAGCTATTAGCCTCGATTTCCATCCACACCTAGCCTAATTCGACATGGCCATGTCGAATTTAGCGCTACTCCCCTCGTCGGGGAGGAGTACAGAAGTCGAATTAAAGAGACCTCTATGTCGAACTAAATACCTTCGCGGTGTGGACGGGTGCAGGGTTAATTCGATGTAACGGCGCTAACTTCGACATAAACGCCTAGTGTAGACCAGGCCTGAGAAAAAGTATTCCCTATCCCTGAGGAACACATTAAATAAATTCTGGACACAGGAGATTTGTCAGAGGGTTGATTTAATAAGCAATCAACTGTCAGAATTGAATGCTACTTCAAAATTATTTATTTATAGTGTGCCACAGTTATGCATGGTGTTTTACAGACAAAAGATAGATACCTACCCCAGAATGAGCTTAAAGCCTAATGCTCTGTGTACTCTATTACACTGCAAAAATAACCATATTCATAGTTTGTGTTGTAACATGTTTCTGACTCATGTTTCTTGGCTGATTCTCACCTGTAAGGACAGGGGCAGGATGGTTGTGAAATACTGGAAGCCATGTTAGGGAATTGGGTTTTAGGCTAGGAATCTTCCAGGATTAAAATGCAGTTCTCTAAGATTGTGACATGGCTTTATTTTTGTCCACATAGGAAGCCCATCATGCTTTAAATGTTTTAAATGGTGTAGACAGGTTCTAAATTAGCCATAACAAAGAGAGAGGACTTCAGATGAATGGATAAGAGAGAGGTGGATTTACATAGAACAAAGTTGTGGAGATTATTGTGGCATAGCAAATGGATCACAAAAGTCCCTATTTTTTTCTATAGTTTACAAAGATTGTTAGGTTTAGTTTTTGTTCTTTGACTATTCTTCAAATTAATATGGAATAGAGTCAGTAACATCTACTAAAGAATCTAACAAATCGTTATCTAATCACCCTAGGCTCCCTGTTTGTTATATTTTATGTTTAGGAATAAATAGGGTTTTTTTACTAACCTTTTAAAAGATGTGCTTCATTTGATTATGGGGTGGAGAATGTCTTTACATCTCACTATTTGTGACCTCCCAGTTTCCACAATCTGTATAATAATTTCATTCTGAAGGATGTTATATTAACCAACAATCCCAGTATTATGTAGAGAAGCCAGTCACTTATGTGAACATTTTAAATAAGCATTCCTTTCTTATATGCTTTTTCCGTGCAGACAGTGAAAGTTACCTAGCACTATAGACTGCCACCAGCTGTATGTTAGGGTGGCACATACTAATTTCTCCAGACATAAAAATTATTGGTGCTCCCTGTGAATTACAGCACAATAATTAAGCCAAACATATTTTTAAATAAGAAAAGGAACAAATGTTCCGTATCCATCTGCCTGACTTCCAAATGTATGTACTGGGAGTTTGGAGAACTCTTGGTTGTTGCATACAAACTCTACCACTTTTGGATGGGATTATCATTTGGTTTCCAGCTTCTTTTCCCATTTGACTGCCAAATACAGATTCTTTTGCCTTCCTTTCCCCTTTTATTTCTATTTATGCAAAAACGTAATAAAATCTTTGAATAAAAATAAAAAAGATGTGCTTCCACGAGGTCCAGGATTACAAGCTTGCTTCGTATTTTCTTAATCAAAAATCATAAGGCCCATTGTTTTAACAGATGCTACCTAGTTGCATTTCACTCATTTAGTGTGACCATTCCTTAACTGTTCCCACTATTGCATTGCTGCAGTTCCACCAGTGATAGCATCAAGAGGCACTAGTGTGGGCTGGCTCGCTGTGTTTAAATCGCTATGTTGTGTACAGCAGGTCTAGACGAGTATTTAAGATGCTGGTAGCCTGTTTGCACTAGTGCTCCACTGTTGCTCCCACTACTGGTGAGAAATATTAAGATAAATGCTAAAGTAAACGAACCTTGGGCCAGTTTTGCAACAAGACTGCTGCCAGGCCCTCCTTGCTTTATATATGACAGTAAATAATAATGTTTGGGGATTGCACAAATAGCATAGAAGATTCTGGGCTTTATAATATTGCATCTTTTTAAGTAATTGGAGAATAGTCTGTATCATGCATCTCTTAGAATTGTTGTAGGGTATGGGTGTATGTTATAGGTAGTGCAGGTATAGTTTAAGCTTGTCTGAAAATTTAACTTATAAGATCCTGTTTATGACTGCTTTTAACTTTACTAAATTTAAACCATTCAAAGTGAAATTTTCCATGTGGGTTTCTGCATCAGACTGAACTTTTTTGGAAAATTTCAGCTAAAATAGTTCAGCTGTTTCTGATAATGAGAGGAGGGAAAAATACATTGTTTTGCCCATGGTAAAAAACAATAAAATAAAATTTCTTACAGTGGTTTCTTTGAAAAGTTCTACTGCCCCCATGCCTTTGTGTCAAGGATATTGTCATCCATATGAAAATCCACCCAAATTTGGACAAGTTTTAAACTTCTGAAAAAATCACAGTTTGGACGTGTTCAATAGAGTCTTGTTAGAGTTTGGTAGCTAAATGCTCTGAAGAGCTGTCTACCCTGAGTATGCTCCACTCTCTCACAGCTCATAGTGGTCAGACTGGAGATGCATAGTTCCCATAGAGCAGTGGTGCAAGTAGAATTCATTTCTTACTGGTATGCTGCATCAGCTAAAGCAGGGTGGGGAGGCACATGACCTCCCCATGTGACTCCTCACGTGACCCTGTCCCCAGCCTGCCCCCCCCCCCCATGCTCTTCCTCCCCTCCCCATGATCCATCCCACATTCCCTGGCGGGTGGGGGTGGGGGGAAGAGCGCTCCCAACGGGTGGACATGGTAGCTGCTCTGTGAGCTGCTAAAAGAAGAGGAGGGCTTGCTCTCTGGAACAAAACCAGCTCACAGAGTCGCACCTGCTTTGGGAATTGCTAGCAGAAAAGCTTCAAAACAGCTCCCTCTGACAACAGAGAATATTTTTTTCAGACATGCTGGCAACCGAGCCCCATGCCGACAGCTCCTCCGGCATAGCCCCCAGCCCTTCCATGCAGCTGTGTCTCCTGAGTCCTATCTGGGGTCTGTATAGCATCGCTGCTGGAGGACAGGGCTGGGGGCGGTACACCCGCACCGGAGGAGCTGCTTGTGTGGGGTTCTGCTTTTTTCGCCGCTGCAGTTCCTGGGAGAGCCCTGCGATTCAGGGCTCTCCCAGGAACTGCAGTGGCAAAAGGAGCAGAATGTCTGATCGCCGGGCAGCCCCATGCCAGCAGCTCCTCCATCGCAGTGTACCGCCCCCAGCCCTGTCCTCTGTCAGGGCTGCTGTACAGATCCTGGACAGGATACGTATGCATGCAGCTGCGTGGAAGGGCTGGGAGTGGTACAGCCATGCTGGAGGAGCTGCCGGCGTGGGGCCATGCGGCAGACCCATGTTCTGCTCTTTCTGTGTCTTTCCGGTACACCATACCGGCCACAAACCGCTTACTGGTACGGCAGAACAGACCAGACCGCCCTACTTGAATCACTGCCATGGAGCTACTGCATATACTGTAGACCAGGGGACTGAGCCAGGGCTGAGCAAGACTTTCCCTGCAACCACTTCTCCCAGCTGCTAGGACAGCTGTGTCACCAGGCACAGGAGCCGAAAGGAGGAAAAGTGTTTCTCCTGTGTTCTCAGTGCCCCCTCTCCTGATGCCCAGGCAGTATGCAAGAATATTAAGAACGTTCTGACTGAAGGTAGAGGGATGAGGAGTGGGAAGGGAGAGAGGGAGGAGGGGGGGAAGAAGGGGATGGGGTAGTAGATGTGGAGAAGAGCAGGAGCCATAGAGGGGGGCAGATAGGAACACCAGGGAACATGGCAGGAACGGAGCAAGGGGCTAGGAGGGAGAATAGGAAAAGGGAGAGGAACAGGTAGAAGCAAAAGGAAAGGGAAAGCAGCATTAGCCAGGGAGCAGGGATAGGAGCAGAAAGAGATAGGGAGAGGCTGGTAGGGATAGAGGCAGAAGTGTCTATAACCACACAGCCTTCTACAGTCACTGGCTGCTCCATTAGCTCAAATGGTATAAGACTGCTCAATGTTTCAACAAATTCCAGAAGAGTCTTGATGACAAACTGACATCGCACGGACAACTGATTGATACGGTAACCGAAAAGTGGGACCAGTTCAAGGAGATAGTGACTGACACAGCAATAACATCTCTTGGACCAACGAAAAGAACACATCAGGATTGGTTTGAGAACCAAGAAGAAATATGCTCAGCACTGGAAGTAAAGAGAAAAGCCTGTGTCGAATGGCAGAATGACCCCTCCTCAGTCTCTAAGCAGGACCATTTCAAGTACCTTCTGAGCAAAACACAGAAAGACCTCCATCAGATACAAGATAACTGGTGGGAGAGCAAAGCCAAAGAAATTGAGCACTATGCTGAGACCCACAACTTAAAGATGTTCTTCAGTGCTATTAAAACTGTCTATGGACCTTCTAAACCAAGGACCTCCCCATTGCTCTCATTAGACAACACAAAGCTGATTGAGGATAAAGAAGGCATCAACGAAAGATGGCGAAAACACTTTAGCAACCTTCTCAATAGACCATCAACTGTGAATAATATTGTCCTCAATGAAATTCCACAACAATCTGCTCTGACAGATCTTGACTTTCTGCCCGCTATAGATGAGATTAGGAAAGCTGTTAGCCAGATGAGTCCAGGGAAAGCTCCTGGAAAAGATGGGATACCAGCAGAGAGATACAAAGCAGCAGGTCCAGCAGCACTAGCAGCGTTCCACAGTGTGATCATCAACATCTGGGAGGATGAAAACATACCACAGGACCTTCGTGATGCTACTATTGTCTCTCTTTTCAAGAACAAAGGCAGCAAAGCAGAATGTGGAAACTATAGAGGCATATCCCTCCTCTTCGTTGGAGGGAAGATCATCGCCCGCATCATCTTGAACTGCCTAATAGCCAGTATTTCCGAGGCAAATCTGCCTGAAAGTCAATGTGGTTTTCGACCTGACTGGAGCACAGTCGACATGGTGTTTGCTGTCAGAGAAATACAAGAGAAGTACATTGAACAGAACATGCGCCTGTATGCTGTCTTCATAGATCTGACAAGGCGTTTGATACTGTCAACAGGGAAGCCCTTTGAACCATTCTAACACGACTTGGCTGCCCAAGAAAATTTGCCCAGATTATACGCCTTTTTCGTGACAGCATGACAGGCGAAGTATTGTCTGATGGAGCCACAGCCCCCTTTAACATCACCAACGGCGTGAAACAAGGATGTGTTCTCGCTCCTGTCCTATTTAACCTGTTCTTTGCATGTGTCCTTAACCATGCAATGAAAGATATGGACCGAGGCATATACTTGAAATACCGGCATGATGGTTCACTTTTTGACCTCCGTTGCCTGAATGCAAAGACTAAGACAGTGCAGAAACTTCTTCTTGATGCACTCTTTGCTGACGACTGTGCCCTCATGGCTCACACTGAAAATGATCTCCAGCACATTGTCAACAAGTTTGCTGAGGCCTCGCAACTTTTCGGACTATCAGCCTCGGAAAGACAGAAGTTCTCCATCAACCTGCACCTGGATCAAATGCTTCTGTCCTGAGTATCTCCATCGACGGCACTCAGCTGAAAGTAGTGGAGAACTTTAAATACCTGGGTAGTGTCATATCCAGTGATGGATCACTGGATAATGAGATCAACGCACGAATATCCAAAGCAAGCCAGGCACTTGGCTGTCTGCATGTCAAAGTTTTAAATCACCACAACATCCGGATGTCAACAAAACTGCTTGTGTACAGAGCTGTTGTTCTTTCATCTCTTTTGTACGGGTGCGAAACATGGACACTATATAGGCGTCACATCAAGCAGGTTGAAGCATTTCACATGCGCTGCCTCCGCAACAACATGAAGATCCGCTGGCAAGACAAAGTGCCCAAACTCGAGGTCCTCGAGAGAGCCCAGATGACAAGCATCGAAATAATGATCATGAAGTCACAGCTACGTTGGACCGGTCATGTTAGCTACATAGATGCCAACAGAATCCCCCGTCAGCTTCTGTATGGTGAGCTCTCTCAGGGCATCCGGCATATAGGTCTTCCACAGAAATGTTACAAGGACACCATACATACAATATGATGGGGGCTAATTTAGCTACAACAAGTCAGGAAAAAGATCTTGGAGTCATCGTGGATAGTTCTCTGAAAATGTCCACGCAGTGTGCAGAGGCGGTCAAAAAAGCAAACGAAATGTTAGGAATCATTAAAAAGGGGATAGGGAATAAGACTGAGAATATATTATTGCCCTTATATAAATCAATGGTACGCCCTCATCTCGAATACTGCGTACAGATGTGGTCTCCTCATCTCAAAAAAGATATACTGGCACTAGAAAAGGTTCAGAAAAGGGCAACTAAAATGATTAGGGGTTTGGAACGGGTCCCATATGAGGAGAGATTAAAGAGGCTAGGACTCTTCAGCTTGGAAAAGAGGAGACTAAGGGGGGATATGATAGAGGTATATAAAATCATGAGTGATGTGGAGAAAGTGGATAAGGAAAAGTTATTTACTTATTCCCATAATACAAGAACTAGGGGTCATCAAATGAAATTAATAGGCAGCAAGTTTAAAACAAATAAAAGGAAGTTCTTCACGCAGCGCACAGTCAACTTGTGGAACTCTTTACCTGAGAAGGTTGTTAAGGCTAGGACTATAACAGAGTTTAAAAGAGAAGTGGATAAATTCATGGTGGTTAAGTCCATTAATGGCTATTAGCCAGGACGGGTAAGGAATGGTGTCCCTAGCCTCTGTCTGTCAGAGGATGGAGATGGATGGCAGGAGAGAGATCACTTGATCATTGTCTGTTAGGTTCTCTCCCTCTGGGGCACCTGTCATTGGCCACTGTCGGTAGACAAGATACTGGGCTAGATGGACCTTTGGTCTGACCCAGTACGGCCTTTCTTATGTTCAAAGCCAATCTGCAGTACAGCACTATCAAACCTAGGGACCTCGAGGATGCTGCCAGTGACAGAACACAGTGGCGTACAACAGTCAGAAATACCTGCATCGCTTTTGAGGAAGACCGCTGCCGGCATCTACAAGACGCACGCGAACGACGTCACAGAGCATCAGCAGCGCACAATCCACTGACCGCAAACTTCCCATGCACCATCTGCAGCAAAATGTGCACCTCTAGAATTGGCTTGTACAGTCATCAGAGGGCACACCATGAGACCAACAATAGATGATCTGCACAGATTTGTCATCATCAGATCAATGGACTACCAAGAAGAATAAGACTGCTGTGGATCAAAAGATCCCAGCTCTGCTGTTGACCCATGTGTGTGTGTGTGGGGGTGTCATTATGGTTTCATATGATGAAAATCTTTATTTTTTTTAATCTAGGGGATATATAAAATAGATAAACTACATTAAAAGAACACTAAGGTTGCAAGGCGCTCAAAAGGTAGGAAATGCCAGAACCCCCCCCTTGTGCATGATCACATGCTGTTTCCTCCATAGTTGGACGTACATTAAAGTTGGACGCACATTAAAGTTGCACAGCCAATTATAATTTGAGCATTTCCTAGCTTTCAAGTGTTCGACTTTGGAACCTACGTATCTTTTAATGTAGTTTTTTGTATATTCTATATATAGTGAATTTAGTGTTGGGAAGGAGTGCCGGACTGGCAGCCCTGGAAGCTGAAATCCTCTTCATTCACTAAAATGAGTTTCCTCACACTGGTCTGCCCGTGGGCCTCCATCCTGACCATCTTGAGCAATAAGAAGGCAGTTTGTCTTTGTTATAACTATAAAGGGAAGGGTAACAGCTGTCCTGTGTACAGTACTATAAAATCCCTCCTGGCCGGAGACTCCAAAATCCTTTTCCCTGTAAAGGGTTAAGAAGCTCAGGGAACCTGGCTGGCATCTGACCCAAAGGACCAATAAGGGGACAAGATACTTTCAAATCTTGAGGGGGGGGAAGGTTTTTGTGTGTGCTCTTTGTTTGGGAGTGTGTTTGCTCTTGGGACTGAGAGGGACCAGACATCAATCCAGGTTCTCCACATCTTTCTAAACAAGTCTCTCCTATTTCAAACTTGTAAGTAAAAAGCCAGGCAAAGCGTCTTAGTTTTCCTTTGTTTTCTCAACTTGTAAATGTAGCTTTTACTAGAGTGTTTATCTTTGTTTGCTGTACTTTGAACCTAAGACTAGAGGGGAGTCCTCTGAGCTCTTTAAGTTTGATTACCCTGTAAAGTTATTTTCCATACTGATTTTACAGAGATGATTTTTACCTTTTTCTTTAATTAAAAACCTTCTTTTTAAGAACCTGATTGATTTTTTTTCTTGTTTTAGATCCAAGGGGGTTGGATCTGTATTCACCAGGAGTTGGTGGGAGAAAGAAGGGGGGATGGTTAATTTCTCCTTGTTTTAAGATCCAAGGGGTTTGGATCTGTATTCACCAGGGAATTGGTGAAGGTCTCTCAAGGCTACCCAGGGAAGGAAATTAGCCTTGGGATGGTGGCAGTGGACCAGAGCTAAGCTGGTAGTTAAGCTTAGAAGTTTTCATGCAGGCCCCTACATTTGTACCCTAAAGTTCAAAGTGGGGATACAGCCTTGACAGTCTTTCAGGCCCCTTTCATCGTTGGTCTCTCTGTTAAGTCTGTCAACAGTCGTGCCCGTTGCGGTGCTAGTTTTTTGGTAGGGACATGTCTCCAACAGAAAATGGCCTGAGTGACTAAATTGTGCCATACAGTCCACCAAGCATACTAACATTCAGTCACTACTAACCTGTGGCAAGTTCAAGCTGGTGACAGAGGTGAATGTGTCTTTGTCGCTATAACAGTATTTTAAGCCATCTAGCTCCCCATTTTTGTATTTTAGATTTTACTGTTTTACTCTCCATTGTTTATGTAATAACATTTTCAAACCATGGAGGCTTTATTTCATACGCTCTCTTGAGTATGTCGTTTATTTTACCATTGTTCCTTTGCTGCATCAGAAATTGACATCTCTTATTTCTCTGTCTGTGCACTAACATTATTGATGAACACAGGGACATTCACAGCTCTGGAATTCCAGCTGTGCCCTGGAAAACTGCCATGTGCTCTGTTAATTGGTTTTTTTCCTTGTATAAAGGTGGTATTTCAGTCAACATTTGCTATAGAGCATTAAGGAGAGATCATACAGGCAGTGTGCCCTTTGTATTGTGATTAATTGCAGCCAAATGATGACTGAAAAATTCTTGGCAGCAGAGTATATATTTTAACATTATGTATTATTATTTTAAATACATCTACCTTTGAAAAGTTATAGCTGTGTTATGGAACATAGAAACATTCCTTGCCCTGAAAGAACATAGCCTAAATATTGAAAGTTGATAGTATACTTAGGGTTTCAAGGTTGCTTTATGTATTCTTTCTGATATTTACTTGCTTTTAGGCAAATTATGGCTCATTTTTAGGATTAAATCTCTTCACAATTACTTAATTTTCAGAAGTGCTGAGCACTCATCAGTCCCATTGAAGTCAATGAAAATTGCAGTAGCTCAGCAGTTTTGAAAATCAGGCCACTGGTTTTGTATATTCTGTGTTATTTTCTTTCTCTCACTTGAATTACATCAGAGCAGTTTCATACTGAAACCTTGCACTCTCGGGATAAGTTCCCAGCAAGTGTGAATGAACCAGCCCCTAAAAACAATTTTCAACTCTGAAAAAATGGTAAATCCTAGGCATTTTCTGTGTATATTGTATATAAATATATACTGTAATTTTTGCTGTGGTGGATTTGGCCAGGTTCTGTTACCCTCCAGCTTCCACTGAAACTAATGGGGGATGAGCATACACACCACCTTGCAGCATTGTGTTCCTCAGTACAGCATATTTTGTACCAAACTACCAAAAATATATATTTTTAATTGTGTTACAAGTTGGCCCTAAACAGACTGTCCTGTAAGTCAGATTTTTTTTTTTTTTTTTTTTTTTTTTTTTTTTTTTATATAAATTGGTTCATTTGCTGATCAACACAGGGAGTATAAAATGTCTTATTTCTGCTGGGCAGCCAGAAGGCTTTTCAGTCAGCATAGAAAAACGAGCACTTAATGAACCAGGCAGACAGTTTTTATTCTTCCTCAGTTTGAGACGATAATGTAGTTTGTTTGTTCCAGACTTTCCTTGTCATTTTTCATCATTTAAGAAAGGTGAGATAGCCCAAGACAGTAACCATGGCAACTAGTAAGCACCGATACTTTTCCATCATGGGGCTATAGGATTAAAATAATTCTATTTTGGGACTCATAAACTTACAGGACACTAGCAGTATCACTCTGGAGACCTCTCTTTCATATTATAGAAGGGTTAATAGGTCATTGCATTTTCAGCTGCCTATTAAATAAATGGAAGAGAATGATTGCCTCTATGCTCCAATGATATTAGTGCTATATAATTATAAAAAAAGAGCAAGAAAGAAGGTGAGAGGAAAACTGATTAACGTGGACTGGGGACCTTCAGTAAGCTAAGTGATAAAATAGAAGAAGAAATTAACATTCAACTGGAATGGGAGCCAAAAGAAACTAAAATGTTTTGCCATTTTACAAAAATATTTGCTCTGTTTTTTACACTGCTACTAAATTACATGAAATAAAAATACTAAACTGGTTCTTACTAAGTTAAGCAATGCCTTAAAAGACTTCTATTGCAGCACCTAGTATCCACCTCCTGTGACTAGATCACTGCTTAGGAATCACCAGGAGTGGAATGGATTACATAGGCAAACTCTGGAAGAAGAAGAAGAAATTACCGTAACTGTAATTCTTCAAGATGTGTGCTCCATATGTGTGTGTGTATGACCTGCCCCCCATCCCTCCTATTACAGAGTCTGATAACATCCAGACTTTGTGGGGTAAAGGAACTTAGAGATGGGTGCGGTGGCCCTGCCCTTTATGTGCTCAGTTGGAGGCAATGTAATTTGCTGTGTCAGGGAAATGAGAAGATTTGTAGCTAGGATTTTCTTAGGATTTTTTTGGTGGTGCTAAATGCTAACTATATTTCACTTTGTTCCTTTTATGGAATCTAACTAATGTTTGAAGGGGGATTTAAAAACAAAACCAGAAAAACCTTTGCAAATCACCTTTAATATGTGTGGTGTATTAAGTACTATATTCTTAATATCAAAGAAACTAACTGCCCTTCAAAATGAAAACTATAGCAGTCTTTAAAATTCTGCTTAATCTAAATGTGATTTAATCTGACTACATGCATTCAGATTCATCTGCCACTGGTGCAAAGTCAAACTTGACAGCTTTTCCCTAGGGCCTCCCTCAATCTCACAAGGAACCAAAAAAAAAAAAGGGCTTGGAGTCTTTGATTTTGGTTTGGTTCAAATGCTTCCATAGCTTACTGTTGTATCCTTAATTGTCTTAGCAAAATGGTGCCGAACCTGTCAGACATAGTGCCTTGTCAGTCCCTTCTTTGTGCTGTAGAATGGGTGACTTTCCAAAACTACTTCTAGAGGAAATGAAGTATTTGGCACCACAGAGTGTTTTTTACCAAGGATTTCACATTTACAGCACATCCCTAAAATAGTGTGTATGTGTTGGACTTGACCATGGACAGATAGGAACTAGTAATAAGCAGAATTTTATTATGGGCCAGGTTTTGATAACCTTACTGTGATGGGGCACGCCTCCATCCCAATCAGGAGAAGACGCTTCTGGACTCTTCCAGTACTAAATAGGGAGACCTACAGAGCCTGCTCCTCTGGAGGATGCAAGCTTAAAAAGGAGAGCATCACAGGAATTTGTGGCAACCAGAAGGGAAGTTGCTGTGCCTCAGAAGTAGCTGACTCTTTCTATAGAGTAGCTGAGGGAGAAACAGCTGACAAACCTCCATCGACCACAAGGCCTTAACAGACCCAAGAGCTGATCACCATGGGGCAAGGGGCAAAGATAAACCCTGACCTGGGGTCCAGCCTTGCTGGACTGCTATAAACAAATCAGACCTTTATAGGAAACTCAGAGACTGAATATTAGTGGAAGACCCCACACTGGAGATTCTGGAAAGGCTGGAGTAAGGTTCCAAAGCAGGAAAAGGACTGTGGGAGGAGAAGAGCCTCTGAAACCACCCAAGTGTGATCCCAGAGAAAGGCCCAGCCTATTACACTTACTCACATTGAAATGGTTTGTGAAACCACTTGTGGAGTAAAATACTATGATATCCTTACATGAGTGAGGAAATGAGAATTTAGGCCTGTATTCATGTCTTGGACCCACACATCTCTGATGACTGATTTGGAGCTTTTGAGTAGGAAGGAGACTGACCATAAAAAAATTAAGGTTGTTGAAAGAGCAAAAACATTTCATTTTGGGCAAATAGATGTCTTGACTAGAGCCGTGCAAATAAAGGATTTTTTCGGTTTGTTGAGAACGCTGAAAAATGGAGAAAACAAATTTGCCTCATACTGAAAACAAATTTTTTCAAAATTTTTGATGAATTAAAAAGTCTAAGTTCTTTTTGTATTGGGTCAAACAAAAATATTTCATTTAAAATTAAAGTATTTTTAATTTTTATTTTTTTAAAAATAAAATTGAAGGAAATTTTTTTAAAAAAGTTTTGAAACTGAAAAATCAAAACATTTCATTTTGAAAACATTGAAACAAAATGGTTTGACTTTTTTGGAATGTTTTCTTTCAACACAAACAATTTGGTGAAACGTTTTCCCCAGCTCTAGTCTCAACATGATTCCGGAAGAGATCATGTTGAAATATAAATTTGCTAAACTCACCATTGTATTTATTTTTTTTTATATTTCAGAAAAGTAGAGTTTAAAAAAAAACACGTTTAAAGGCAGGAAAAGATGTAAATCAGAGTAGACTTTCCTCTTACATAAATGGCAGTACTGTGCGCCTCAAAATATGAAATATAGTATGGGTAGTAGATGGAAATTATTGTTGTCAATATTTGCTTGTAGTTATCATATAAATTATAATTTTATAATCATGTAATTTGTGAAAATTACTCTTTTTATAAACCCTGCATAGAGTTGTTGAAGTACTTGCCAAAAATACCACGTGGCTGTAAACCATTGATCTTTTTGAAAACTCAACCCACTTCCTTCTCTTTTTTTTCCCCACCCTCTTTCCCCTATGCAGTTTCATTTACTACTAAGACAAAACGGAAGAATGTTCTCAAGAGGCAGAATAGTTGCTGAGAAACACTGTGGAAAGTGTGAACAATCTCTGTATTCTGCGACCTGGCAAATGTTTATTACCTTGGAGAAGTAATCTATTGGATGCATAGGCTTGGGAACATCTTTCCAACCTGTTTATTGCAACGTTAGTTCGGCAATGTCTACCCTGTAACATACTATTTGGAACTGGAGATTTCTTCTGCAAAAGGAACATTAGGTTGCAGTTATCCTCCAACTTCCATAGAGCAAGGACTCCTATCATGGCTCTCTCTGGTTTGTATGCAGCTTTGGGTTTATTGTTTGGAGCAGCAGCAGCATTTGGTCCAGTACCAAGAATCACTTGGGAACATAGAGGTAAGAACAGTGACTTAAGTAGTGAAATGTACAGAATCTCCATAGTGTGTGGGTGTCCTATGTAATTTCTTTAAACACTTTGTAACAGAAAACAATTGAGGTGATATGGGCCCTGCCAGTCCCTTTCTTAACTCCTCAAACCCCAGCTTAACAGAGACTTTGCTTAGCTGTTGCTATTACGAAACTTGAATAAATGATCAAGGCTAAAATTTTCAAAAGTAACTAGTGATTCTGGGGCCTGATTTTCAGAAAGAGCAAATGTCTGAACACCAGGCCCCTTGAATTTGTTCCATTTTCAGCACCCAAATAGGAACCCAGAGTCACTAGTCACTTTTGTAAAGCATGGACCAGACCTTCACTACAAGGAAAAATAACAATATAAAAATGTTCGTTTAATTGACTGTTTCTATGCTGTGAAAAATATGCCAAAGCTTCTTGTTTTGCTTCTTGATATGAAACAAATTGAAAAATTCCTATGATGTGTCTTCATATGGTACATAAGGTGACACCTTCATGTATTTCTTTTATCAAGCATCATTACAGCAATAGAAAGTTCTGGAAAGTCAAAGTTAGGGTAAAATCAGATTTTGTTTGCTGAAAAAGAATATAATATATTACTAGTATGGATTTTTTGTTCAATATATTGTCATTGCTCTCTAATGTGATTTACTGAGTTAGGGAAAAGTGCCTGCCCCCTTTTGAGAGAGAGTAAATTCTTGTCTGTCAAGTGTCATAGCTAAGGCTACAATTTTTTTCAAGAAGGTTGCGGAAGTCACAGAATCCATGACTTCCAGCGACCTCTGTGAATTCAGTCCTGTCGTCCGGGACCTGTGTTTGCAGGAGGAGCCCGCAGCTCCCCGTGGCTGTGGGTGCCAGGGGCCCCCAGAGTTCCAGGACTCTGCGGGTGCTGGGGGTCCTTCAAAGCTTCTGGCCACCACGGGTTGTGGGAGTACCCCGGAGCTTTGAGCCAGGGGACCCTGGCAGTTTTCCCACCAATTTTTTCCATCCATGTGCGAAATAAATTTTGTTATGTGCACCGAGGTATGTGCCTATGTGTGCCACCAGTAGAAACAAAAAACCTAGATATAATACATATTTTTAAAAAGTTACCATAGGGATAATTACTCCAGCCAGGACAGGTTAGGCATTTTAGAAATCATTACTAAAATAATTAAATTTAAGTGTAAGAGAAATCAAAATTATGAAATACATAGACGAGTCAAACACTAAAATAACACTTCGAAAGAATAAAATTTCAGAGAATATATGTGAATTGCAGGAAGTACCAAGAAGTAACAACAAAAATAATACAAGTATGTGTTGGGAGGTGAATGAGAGACACGCAAAGACGTGTGTGTGTGTGTGTGTGTGTATGTATGTGAGAGAGAGACACACACACACACACACACACAGTCTCTGTGTGTGCTGGCTGCTGGGGAAAGCCATACACTATCTCTTTAAGACACTCACTGAACGCTCTCCTGCTCTGTCCGGAGCCCTGTTGTCTCCCCTCCCCAGTTCTGCGGAGGTGGGGTACGTGGGGAGGGGGAGAGAGAGAGCGCACATGTGTGTGTGAGACAGAGAGACTGTGAGCTGGCTGCTGGGGAAATCTCAGAAACAGTGCACTCAGACACTCACCATTCAGACCGCAGCAGCTCCGAGTCCTCCTGAGCCAGGCTGTCCCCTCTTCCCTGCTCTGTGGAGATGGGGTACAGGGGCAATGGGAGGGGGACACCCTGACATCAGCACACTCCCCCCCCCCTTTCCCTCCCTGCACAGCCAGCAGGGTCCCGGGAACAACTGCAGGACTGCGCAACGTGGGGGGAGGGGCACCTGAACACATGCTGCTGGCTGTGTGCATCACTTAAATCTCTCCTGCACACCGCCCAAGTGCGCAGCTTACAGGGAACACAGGACCCTGGAGCTATGAACCCCTCCAGGTGGTGGGTGCCCCCAGAGCTCGGAGCGGCCCCCGCAGCTGCCTAACTTCTTCAGGCAGTGTGGGCTCCCCATTTTGTCAGGGGTATTTTTAATAAAAGTCAGGGTCAGGTCATGGGCTTCCATGATTTTTTCTTTATTGCCTGTGACCTGTCTGTGACTTTTACTAAAAATATCTGTAAAAAAATCTTAGCCTTGGTCATAGCCACTAAGCTGTTTGTGTTGCTACTTAGGAAAAACTGAGTTTAGGAGGATCTTGGCACTTTTTTGGCTAGTGGAGTCACTGTAGGTCTCTTAGGGAGTTCTACATACTGTACATTTCTCCTGCCATGCTGAATCCTTTTGCAGGATTGACAGAGAAAAGAGACTAACATGTCTTATGATGGACAAATAATAAGGAGAAATTGTCCACAACTGAGAGGTAGTCAGAAGCCCAAGGTTTCGTTGGCTACTTAGCGTAAAATAAAATCCTGAACAAAAGTTTTAGAACAGAATTATTTACATTCCTGCTAATTAGCAATCATGTCCAATAACTCTGTTTAGATCTAAATCACATCCTGTCAAAGAGATGTGCGGCAAAATCTCTCAGAGAAGACCTATTAGTACTATTTTGGTGGGTGGATAGAATCAGTTCCTTACTAAGCAATTCATGCCTTTTTAAAACTCTGGAACACAGCTGTTGTCCTTGCACAATAACCGTTGTCCTACCTTTTTTTTTTTAAACTTACACTTACATTACATAGTACAGGTTTAAATGTAATGTGAATACAAAACAAAGTCCTATTGATTGCAGTAGAATTTGAAATAATACAATAGCAGACATGATATTTTGTGAGAAGAAGTATCTTGTCAGTGCAGTCATCTTACCATTCAAAATCTTTTAGCAACTGTTGGAGCGTGTCAATGTATAGTATTGTATACTTTGTGTAGCCATTTCATTTATAGTTTCAATTGGTCCTAATCAGTCCTAAAGCCATTGAGATCAGTTCATTGTTAATTGAAGCCCTGTTCCTCCCTGCGTATCTCTCTTATGTTACTGTTGATGAAAAAGAAATGCAGAAAGTTAAATTACTATTAAGGTGAGAACTTTGTAGGGATGGTGGGGAAGGGGAACTTTGCAGGTGCCTAGATATGCAGCCCCCTTTGCTACTTGAAGCTAAAATTCTTAAGTCCATTCTTAAGGTCTGACAGAAATGTAAGTTCTTATAACTCATCCGGTTTGTGAGCTTAGGTACAAGTCCACATCTCAGTATAAACTACCAAATAAAGAGTAAATAAATATTTGATCCTTTCCCCATCTGCCACGTGATGACATGGAATTGGAACGCAATCCAACTTCTTCACTGAGCAGTTTTTTCCCCATAGCCACTATCACATCTAATACTCATAACCATTCTGATTTCCATTAGCAGAAATGGAACAAATATGGGGTGAAAAAGTAAACCCATGGAATTCTACATGCTCTGTATAGCCCAGGACTTGAATAATTTTTGGAACACGGATTATAAGGCAATAAAATATGTTGAGCTACTGTATGTAATGTCTGTGACGTTTCTTTCTAGATACCATAAAGGTTGTTTTTATTGTGTGAGGAGGGAATCCTGCGTGAAGGATGCCATTGAGTCCTTGACTCCTCCTGACTCCGCAACTGATATGAGAGGCCTGCAGTGTGTAGTGAAGCAAGCTTATGGCCAGTGTGAAGAAAGAGCCCTAAGCACAGATGTCAAGTACAAATGAGTTTATTGTAGGAAAATATAAATGGACATTAGGACCACAATAAAATACTGGCACAAGGCCCTGAAAATATTTCCCTGTACCTAGTATTAATCTGGAATTTTCTGCTACATTGCTAAATTAGGGTATGTTTTAAATACAAACATGCACCAAAATCATAGGGCCTCAGCCAAACTGTGCATATTTCCAATTGAACTCCCAATTTAAATTCACACAACAGCTATACATTAACATGTTGCCTGCAGTCTCTTTTAATAAGGTGAGGGATTTTCTATTTGTTCTCTTGGCAAAGATTTATGTAACGTGTCGGGAACTCAGCACCGCGGCATCTCCTGCTGGTTGCTCTGGGAATTAGCTATGTCCTAGCCGTGGAGCGCCCTCTGCCTGCTTGGCTGTGCTGTCTGGGAACCACGTTACACCCTGGCTTGCAGCATCCTCCGGCTGTGCCCCTGCTCTATTCTCTCCCCTTCTGGGGATATCAGCAGTCCTCCGTTTGCACCTTCCTTCGTGGCCACCTGCCGCCCCAAAGTCTAGTCCCTTGCCTCAGGGACAAGGCACAGTCCATTCGTCCTGCTCCTCCATGGTAAGGTGCAGTGTGGGGGCGGGGGGGAGGAGGACCCAGGACTGCCCACTACTCTGGGTCCCGACCCAGAGACCCTTTAGCGGCAGCTCCCATTGCCCTCCTTCAATCCCCTCTTCTCCCTGTGTACCCTGGGCCACTTCCTCTTGGCTCTTTCACCTTCTTGGCCCTTTTCGTCAGTGGCCGCCGCCTGGCAGGTAACAGGGCCGGAGCTCTCTCTCTGCTCACCTGAGCCTGCCCAGCACTGCTCTAGCCTAGGTGCTCTGTCTACAGGGAGCCAGTCCTTCTCCCTTGCTTGTCAGGAAGAGACTGCTGTCTCCTCTGCTTTGCAGCCTTTATATAGGGCCCAGCCTGGCCTGATTGGCTGACTTTCTGCCCTTCTCTAATTGGCCGGGTTCTAGGGTGACCAGATAGCAAGTGTGAAAAATCGGGACGGGGTGGGGGATAATAGACACCTATACCAGAAAGAGCCCTGAATATTGGGACTGTCCCTATAAAATCGGGACATCTGGTCACCCTACCGGGTTCTGCACAGGCTCCCTTCAGCCTGCTTTAACCCCTCCTCTGCCAAAGTGGGCAGAACATATGTAAGAACATATCTCCATACAACTGCCCCACTACGAGTAGGGAATATGGTGACTTTCTCTGTCTCTCAAATACACATGCAACCAGAGTGAAAGTGAGGAAGAGTGGGGGATAGCAGAAAGGAGCTGATAATGAAGATGGGGTATGATATAAAGCAGTGGTGGGCAACCTGTGGCCACTGGGAGCTGCGAGGGGCCGTGCCTGCAGACAGTCAACGTCAGCAAAATGTTTCGTGGCTCGCAATCAGACTACCCTGATGGGCCCAGGTTGCCCACCACTGGTATAAAGGGTAGAGCAGAAAAAGGAACAAAAGGGTAGACAGAATGAGGAAAAGAATTGATAGAGGGAAAGGAAATTTATTTCATAGGAATTAAACATGAGCTTGTCTCCTCATTAGTTCTACACGCAGAGAAACTTTCTTCTTTGTGCTAAGGTCCGCAGAGGAAACGGTTTTCCCATCTCATGAATATTTTTGAGAATTTAAATTTTTGTTTTCCATCTTGCATTGGGACAAAAAGTAAAAATCTTGAAAATATTCACAAACGAAAAACTGTTGTCCCGTCCCTCAAGCGCCCCTTGCCACCCCGCCCAGTTTAGGTGATTAAAAATGTTCCAATAATTTTGAAAAGTTTCATTTTTATTTTGACTTTTTGGTCTAATTAACTTATATTTTGAAACCAAAAGTCGTTTTGAACCTGAAAATTAGAATATTTTCATTGAGAAAATGTCAAAATAAAATGTTTTAACAATATGAAAACTGTTTTCTCTACGCTTTTTCGAGTTGGAAAATTCATCTAATCTGATCAGTTTCACAGTTTTGGTTTTGATGCAAAAACGACTTGTAAAATTCCTAATTAGCTCTAGTTCACAAATCCATTACAATGGTACTTCAGCTGCTTGCAGCTTTGGTGTGGGCCAGACCTGTCAGTCATTGGCAGGAGGGGAACGCCCTGTCTCTGAAGTTTCCCCCAGTTTTTCCTGCCTCACAAGCAGCTGGCAGCTCAACCAGGCCTTTCTGACAAGTTTGCCCAATATTTTGTCTAATTCCTGTCAGCCCTCATTTCCCTTCTGAGGTGTTTGTGACTGATTAGGAACCTGCAGGCCTCAAGAGGACAGCTAGAAAACCAAAGGCAAAAGGAGTGGCCTGTGTCTTCTGCTTCCCCTCACTCCCTTATCAAGTGTTTTGTTGCAAAGGTTGGCCATTTTGAACTGTTTTTTTGTACTTATCTTACTTTAGGATCAGAGAACTACAGCTTAATCCATTTCACTGGCAGCACATAGTGCTGAGACTAAAGCAGTTCCCTGCAAGAGCATGTTACAATTCTCTGTGCTGATGGTGGCACAAGATGTCTTGTGGATACAAGTTTGGTGTACGGGGGTAAATGTAGTTTGCTACCTACCCCTATCAAGGTGCATCTTGGTTGGGCAGTCTAACACTTCGTTCAGTCTTGCACAGGGTTAGTTAAGAATGAAGCAGAGGGTTAAAGTTTAAGAGTTTTAATGTAATTTTTTGTATGCTGTTGTGTGCATGTGTATGTGTACATAATATGAAATAAACATACAACAAATGTGCAGTAGTTTTAAATCCCAGATGTAAATTAAACTGAGGTCAGCAGCACAAATCCCAGATATTAATTTAAATTTAAATCCAGGAAAAAGCTATTGTATGTCAGTGCTGCAATCCCAAACTCCTGACTAAGGCTAGGCCTACACTAAGGGGGAGGGAGGTCGATTTAAGATACGCAAATTCAGCTACATGAATAGCGTTGCTGAATTCGACGTATCCTATTCGACTTACCCCGCTGTGAGAACGGCGGCAAATCAACCGCCGCAGCTCCCCCGTCGACGGCGCTTACTCCTCCTGATGAGGTGGGAGTAAGTGCATTGATTTATCCATCTACATGAGACGCGATAAATCGATCCCCGAGAGATCGATTTCTACCCGCCGATCCGGGCGGATAGTGTAGACTAGCCCTAACTGAACCCACGATTTAACTAAGCTTTTTGATGACCCTAAGATTTTTATAATATTAGGATTCTGTGTTCAGTTTTGCTGCTTTTAAGATGTTGTCAAAGTACTGCAGGATCGGTTAGATAGATCAGAAAAAAAAAAAGTCCTCAAATGGTTTTCATTCTTTACATAGCACTGTTTGTTTTACTTTAACAGAAGTACAACTGGTCCATTTTCAGGAGCCAGAAGTGTTTAACTATTCAACTTTATTACTAAGTGATGACAAAGACGTTTTGTATGTAGGAGCTAGAGAAGTGATCTTTGCATTAAATTCAGTGAATATTGCTGAAAAACATCATGAGGTAGGTATGCATTTTTAATTTCCTATCCACCTTTTAAAAAAAAAATTGCATCCCAGAATTTTTTGGGGTATATTTGTTTTTCTACAGTTATAGATAGTAGGATATTTCATGTAGCTATAGTGTGTAGACTATAGTAAATATATTTGTGTTTATGTTGTGCATTTATATTATTCAGGAAGAAAAAATGACATGTAATTTTGTAGTGTCATTGAAAAACATGAAAGGTCAGAAGGAAATACTGATTTTTAAAACATTCTAGTAAAGATTCACTGAGGTATTTTATGTCTGGAACTGCTTTAATTACACTGGATATTTTTTTAAAACTGAAAATGTATTTTTTATTCTTTAAAGGATTAATTTTCAGTTTGGCAAATAGGTGATTTCACCTTGTGATTCCCGTGAGCATTAGTGGGAGTTTGACAGTTTGCTCCATCCATGCACATTACTCTGAAAATTCACCCTGGAAGGACTGGTTACTGTGCTTTTTCTAATTCTAAACTCCGATGTATTTTTTTCATGTTACCTAGCAGTAAGAAATGTTAAATAGATTCTTGTATAAATGCCATTTTGGTGACCTTTTTTAAGAAAACTTGTGCTTTGCCTCCTAAATTCTGAAATTTTGAGCTCTAATTTTGAATATTAAAAAGAAAAACAACAAGCCATCTTCAGCAACCATGAATGAGGTGTACAATGTACCTATTACAGTACCTTGGCTACTGTCAAGTAAAATAAATTTGAAGGTGCCGTTAGAGGCTTCTGTAGTCTTGCTACCACCTTGATAAATCGTTCAGTTATGAAGCTATGACTGGGTGTGTACAGTGCAGAGCTCCTTGCGTGATTGCATTCCTAATGTGGAGCAGAATCAGAGGGAAAATAAATGTTTCGCTGCTCCTCCGTGTGTTTAAAACTTTGTGAAGCTTTCATTTAGGTTGGCCATCTTGATTTTAAATAGCCAGATGATGAGATCCTCATCCCTGCTATGGTTCCTTTATGATGCATTAAGGGCTGTAGTGGCTTACAGGGGTCCGAAAAGTCTCTCATATAGTGCAGATACTGTGGGAGACGGTTGCAAGGCTGCCTTCCAGTGTAGGAGGCATGCTGGAGGCAGAAAGGGCTTGTCAGGAGCAACAAACAGTGCTGCAGAGATTCCAGGCAGCACTTTAGGCCATAGGACAGGCTGCCATAGACCCCTAGCATTGTCTGAATTACTCTAAAGTGGGGCTGCTCCACACCCCATAACAGCCAATGATTGGGATGGTGCGAAGGTGGCTTAAAGCCAACAGTCTCCTTCTAGGCTGTAAGTTTTGCAATGTGTCTCTAAGGTTACATCTATGCTGCACACCTCTTGTAGTGGTGTTTATGGTAGGTGTCGCTGAAAGATGCAGTGAAAAGCACACTACGTGCATGCTGCAGTGTGTAGCTACACATGTCAAAGAAAGGCTGTGGCATGGGGGAAGCAGCGGGGAAAGACTTAGCAGCTGAGAGCTGACAAGAGCCTTTCTCCACTGATTTCCCTCTGCTGGAGCCTTTCTGTGCTGCAGGAGAGGCAGTGGGACACTCTACTGCTAAAACTATACAGGGTAAGGCACTGCTTGAACGAGTAGAGAGCCATGGAGGGTATATACCTGAGTACATACCTATGGGGTTCAGGCATGTCTTTTACTCACCTAAGCAATGCCTCACCATCTACATTGCTGTTCATATCCATGCTAGAGTTGTGTGTAGTATATGTACTTAAGGGTCTGCAGAAAAGAGCATGATGTACCTTAAGAGAGAGCGCACAGTTTCTCACCTAGAATGGTCTTGAGAAACTTCCTTCTGATTGTTAAGTTAATTCACAAAGTTGTGTAAGGAAATACTCATAACCCGTGATGATATTGATGACCCGTGATGATATTGATCTTCAGCTGCATGTAAAACTGATCCCTCTTTAACAGTTGTTCATTTTAATTTAAACTATCTGAAACACATTAAGAAGCAAAACTACTGCAGAACCACATTGATATTCAGTGAAAAACACAAGGAGATAGATATACTAGACACAGTCCAGTATCCATGGCGACACATACAGCCACTGAAGCCCTTTTATCTGCATAACGGTCCAAAAATTATTGACATTTTCCCAAAAATAATTGTATTCTTCTCTCAGCTTTTTTAATGTAGAGGTCTCTAAAACTACCATAATCTTATTTCCGTAGTAAACACAACACCGGGAACTTCATTAATAATTTGAGAAGAAATGTCATGGTATATCTTTTGATAGAACTCTGAGAAGTGAGACCTCCATTACTGCACATGCATTCAGAAATGCCACCTCCCCAGAGGATAAAGACAAACACTTAGGGGTCCCTGACAGCTACTCGCAAAGTGTCTTATTTGCAGCAGACAGTCTTTTAAACATCATTTGCTCTCTGTATTATGCATTGTGCTTAATAATAGCTTTCAGGTGAATGTGAAGTGCACTGAACTTGTTTTTGTTTCGCTTGTTTTTCCCCAGTTATATTGGAAGGTCACTGAAGACAAAAAAACTAAATGTGCGGACAAGGGCAAATCCAAACAGGTGAATTTGTTTATCGTTTAGCTTTCAGCAAGGTGTTATGAATTTTGTTTCTGGAAAACATTTTCAGCAGTGTTTTGAATGTAACTATTTAGAAGGGATAATTAATTTTTTTTTTCCAAACAAATACTTAACTGCAGTGGGTTTTGTGAACTGCAGCAGTTAATTTTGCACTTTAACTACTTAGTCTGGTACATTTTTTTTCAACCTTTTCAGGCTGGCAGTTCCTTATAACCTGCTCAAATTTGTTACTTTTACTTTTATAGTAACTGTATCAATGAGAACACTGATAAGTCTATACTCTGTGTGCGTGTGTGCGTGTTGTGAGAGGTGATAGAGAACACTTGCCCTTGAATAGAAAGGGTGTGCAGGGAGCTGGAGAATGTGATAGTGTATTGTGAGAGAGTAACCTGTGCTCACATGAAAGGAGTGAAGCTGCTACTGCTACCTCGTCTACTACATTTGACCTCACAGATTTTGAAGGTTTTGGCTGCCCCAAAGTTATTCTGGAAATTTTATTTTAATTGCTTTAGAACTGTAATAAAACTCTCAATGCCTTGTGATCTCCCTGATTGCCTTTTGTGACTACTCTGAGAGTCATGATCAACCATTAGGGAAACACTGCTCTAGTTCACATAGGTTACTTTGGTTCCTGAGTATTTTATGCTAGCTATATGTAATTTACCTAATGGTATTTCGTACGATTTCTGTTGTCTGACCCTTTATTCTTTTCACTGGATTTCTGTTGCTATCTCTGGGGCTTTCTGTGTGTATTCATTGTTACGTTGTGCATTCTTATTTATTCTAGCCCCCAGTTTGTTTTGAACAACGGTGGTATCTTTCTGTTATAATTCCAACAGGAACTTGCCAAATGAGGCTCACAATACAGAGAGGGGTTATTGATCCAGTCAATAAACACAGATGGGTGTTCAGAGTTAACAAGCATTCTCATTGGTTGTCAGCATTTTGAATCTGTACTCTCCCCTTGACATTTGAAGCTTTGTCTAAACTCCCAGTTTCATTCCAAAGCTAAAGGAATTAATTACTGTAATTGGATGTTTCTTTATTTTTTGAGTAAAGCGAGGGCTGCCAGCAACAGCATTCCAAAAGGCTGCAGGAAGCTATAAAAGCCACTAAGCTTACAGCGTGCCATCCAAGGTTGTGGGAAACCCCCGTGGACATGGCAAATTCCCATACTAGGAGCTGCTAACTGTCATAATGATTGCTGCCCACATCAGAATTGTTGTATATACAAAAATCCAGGAAATGGTAATCTGAAGCTAAATGACATTTATGTGTGGCAGATTGAAGACTTTACTTCCAGATTATGACAGGCTATTTTAGCTGAACTAGATTTGAGACAAAATTTTAAGATCCAAGTGAATCCGAATTTTAGCTATTGTCTATGAACATACTAATTCTGAAGCAAAATTGGTCACTTAGGAGATGATGGACATATTAGAAACAATTGTACACCTATAATATAACACTGGGTGCTGCAGGAACAGAGCTCTTAGGGAGTCAGCTAGAGAGGATTCTGGTCTCAGTAATGATCATATCACCTAGCCCTGTATTTTTTTGAACATATGAAATGCTTCTTGTGATAGAGCGTAATGAGTAGCAATGGAAGACTTGACAACATAGCCTGTTGTCAGCTGTGTTCCTATTATAATATTGAAGTTGTGGCTGATCAGAATGGATTTATTTTTTCCTTCTATACTACAGACAGAGTGCCTTAACTATGTGCGTGTCTTACAACCGCTGAATGATGATGTCCTCTTTGTGTGTGGCACAAATGCATTTCAGCCAATCTGTGATCATCTGGTAAGTGTGACTATGCATTCTCTCTTATTAGTAACTTTTAAACCAGTTAAAACTGCTCATTTAAATAATGAGGTGAACTGGAGAAAAGAACATAAGCATGGCCATACTGGATCAGACCAAAGGTCCATCTAGCCCAGTATCCTGTCTGCTGACAGTGGCCAATCCCAGGTGTCCCAGAGGGAGTGAACCTAACAGGTAATGATCAAGTGATCTCTCTCCTGCCATCCATCTCCACCCTCTGACAAGCAGAGGCTAGGGACACCGTTTCTTACCCATCCTGGCTAATAACCATTAATGGACTTAACCTCCATTAATTTAATTTTTTGGCTCCCGAGGACAGCGTTCTATCGAGGTAGAGGTGTACCTCTAAGTAAAAGTACACCTGATGAGTTAATCTATGTTTCCTAAGGCAATTGGAATTCCAGTGCCAGTCATAGTTTTCCAGCGGGTGTGATGCTGTCTCATGATAACCACAGAGTCTGGAGGTTAACTTCACTCTTTCTGTACAAAGCCTTTAACAAAATATTGATTCAGCTTGGTTATTAACAGAAACATATTTACTTTAAGGCTTTGCTTTCATTATGTGCTATTGATGTAAATTTGCAATAGCTGAAATACATAGTTTTAAATGGTATTGACACTCTGTGTGGATGGCACCCATTTCTGACTCTCCCTGAGCTTCATATCACTGAATGTTTCAGAGTGAAGTCCTTCTTCTAGGTTAAAATAAAATATCCTCTCTGTTCCATGTCTCTAACTTCACTATTGCTCCCCTTAACTTGAATCTTACATTGTTCCCAATACTAGAAATCTGGGAATTATGTTAGACTGTGGCTTGTCTTTGAGTCTGTATATCAGCACTTCAAAAACATTGCCAGAATTCCTACATCCTTTGACTCTGCCTCTTTTGAAGTCCTTATTCATGCAGTCCACCATTTTTTTGCTCCTTTCCCATTTTAATGGTCTTCCTAAACCCCTACGCTCTCAGTATCTGGGAGTCCATAAAGTTGCAGACAGTCTACTCCCACACTTCCAGAAATAGGGTCATATCACGTCCATCGTCTGACAGCTTCACTGTCTTCCTGTCGATATCTGGTTTTCAAAACTCTGCATAGTCATTTCTCAGACTAATTCTCCGACCTTGTAACCACCTCCTCTGACCCACCCTCTCCACTTTTCCGTTCTTCACCTAGTAACTGTCTTCTCTCCCTGCAGCTTTTCAGTTGGGGTCATTTTCAGTTGGGCCTCCTCATCTGTCTGGAACTCTTTTCTCCCCTCCTGCTACCCTTTCCTCTGCCTCCCTTTGTGCTCCCAAGCTATTCGGTTATTTCCTCTCCCTATTACTTAAATATTTATTTGTTTGTTTTTTAATTCATTACATGGTCTCTTAAAGTGTCTTTTGATGTTTAATATTAATGATACAGAAAACTTTTATTTTTATATTTTTATACAGCTATCTTTGACTGCATACATGTATTGTTTGAATTAGAAAGTAACGAATGTAACTCTATTGGTTTAACTTAAAAATTAATTCTGTATAGAACTTAATGTCATTTGAACTCCGAGGTAAAAATGAAGATGGTAAAGGTAGATGTCCATTTGACCCTGCCCAAAGCTACACATCAGTTATGGTTGGTAAGTTAAAACTTTAATGACATCATCAATACAAAATCATTGATTCTTTCTCCTCCATCACACTCTAATCTTTTCACTAGGACGTAATACCAGAGTTTGTTATATTGTTTTTTTTAAAATATGCAACGTATTTAGACATGCATCAAAATATTTGTATTCTATAATTAAAGTGATTTTTTAACACAAAACTTGCAGCAATTGATAGTTTTTAGACTTTTTTTCATTTTTGTTTTTTTGGGAATAATGTTTAGGATTTTCAGTTCAAGCAGATGATACCTATTGATATAGTCATTCATTCACCATCACTATAGTATCTGATGAAACTGTCAGTGAAAGAAAATTGCACTGCAGAAGAATCTGTGTATAAATATAAGTAATTTAAAAACATGCTTGTCAGTAAATTAACAAGTAAATAGTAAGTGGGCTGAATACTTTTTCTTCTCCAAACAGAATAGGTTAATGGGAAATCAGTGATCATGAACATATCATCATAGGGTTAAACCACACTAAGTCTTCATTTGGGGTAACCAGTGAAGTTTGTGGTTGTATGTTTATATAGCAAGACCATGAAAGAAAAGTTTAAATTATTATGAAACAGGAAACAGAAGGAACACACTTACTGGATTATGTTCCTTAAATTCTTCTTATTAATTCAGTTTGATTCACTTTGGGAGTGAATAATTTTTCTATTCAACCTATACTTTTTCTGAATAATTTCTAAGAAATTATTAAATTCCAAAAATTCAATGGTATATTTTAGGTTCATTTATATTTTTATGTATACAATATAATTCAGCTGTAAGTAGATGTGTTCACAATTACTACAGGAGCAATCCTGGTAATTTTCTGCCATCAAAGTTGTATTAGAACACTAACAAAATAGATATAAAAACATCAGCTTTAAAGAAGATCAGAGGGGAAACATAAGCAGTAAAAATGTCAAATTTAATATAGAGGAAATTCTTGCCATCTTCCTTCAAGATAGGTTTAAATTACCATCTATTCTCTTGAAAACTTGTCTTGAAATATTTCTATACATTTTACTTACTTAATAAGTAGTATGGCTTGAAGTATTTATTGTGTTTTATTTTCTATATTAAAGATGGAGAGCTTTATTCAGGAACTTCCTATAACTTCTTGGGAAGTGAGCCTATTATTTCTAGAAACTCTCATCAGAGCCCGTTGAGAACAGAATATGCAATACCTTGGCTTAATGGTAAGTACATGTGAAAGCAACTAAACCAATTTCTTTTATTGAAGGTTTTTTCCTTTGAAAACTTTGAGTTTTTAAGTCTACCACATTTCCCTATTTACTATCACTAAAACCTCTTCCTAATACATAAAAAAAAAGCCAAAATGGATATTTTTTTTCCCTTCTGAAAGTTCAGATCTCTGGGCATAGTTACCTTGAAGTCCATAGATATATTCCAAGGAAAAAGGCAATTTTGTGATGGCTCTGAGGTGCTGTTTCTTTCTATATTTTGCTTTTAGGAAAAAAAAGGTGTTTTGTTTACTTTTTTAATTGTTTGAGTGTGTGAGAGAGAAACACTTAATTTGAGACTTCAAGAGTCTCAGTGGCATTGACTCTGAAATCATCTGAAAGACATTCAGTTTTTGACATGATCCAGAAGCAGTACAGTCTATCCTGTCTCCATTCACCTTTCACCTTGCTTAGTCATGACGAGCCAGACTATTAGGTGATAAGGATTCCTCCTGTCAGCATGTTTTCAAGTTCAGTTGAAGAACCTGTACTCCAAGCCAGCTGGATTTGCGAGTGTGTTGGATTTTCAATTGGGCTGTGCAGATAGGGTTCAACTCATAAAAGGATTTTCAGGAAATGGAAGCTGACCACCCCCTGCAGCTTTGCTTTGCAGTTCATATTTAGTTAACTCAAACCTCAAAGGAGCATGAACCTTAGTACACCACTTTCCCCTTCTTACCTTGCATTTCTTCCAGCTGGCCCCAGGGCTTGTTGGCACAGGAGGTGAAGGCTGGCCAGGGAGGGTGACTAGACAGATGATCAGATAAGCAAGCAGTCTCAGATCATGCCTGTCGAACTGTTGAGTCTGGGCATGTGAAATCTTCGGATCGCAAACCTATAACTCCATTCCAATCAGTTTGAGTCTCAATGCAAATATTTCTCCGGCAGCCCTATCTAAGTAGGAATTATATCGATGGGCTCATTGAGGAGCCACTTCCAGGCCTCCTAAATGGAGTGCAGTTGCCCACAACATGGGGTTTGGGAGAAAGGATGGCCCTAGAGAACTCTAGTGGAAAATGACTAAATAATGAAAAAGTAGCAGTTAACGTAGAGTGCTTCTCTTTATTTGTATCCGTAGAGCCCAGTTTTGTTTTTGCTGATGTGATAAGAGCAGATCAAAACAGCACTGAAGAAGACGATGACAAAGTGTACTTCTTTTTCACCGAGATGTCTGTGGAATATGAATTTGTTGGAAAGCTGATGATTCCAAGAATAAGTAGAGTGTGCAAGGTGGGACACAATCTAATAACTTGCTTTAACCAATATCTAGACAACATCAGCAAGATATGAAAGATATTTCATATTGGGTTTTACACATATATTAAAAGTAGTCAGATCTATTCTTAGCAAATCAAATATTCATATCAGTCTTCTGTATCTAAATATAGTTACTCAGACAGCCTTGTTGGTGCCTGTGAGAACAAATACTTTTTTAAGCTCTCTACAACTGAAGTGAGTAAGATTTCAGCATGTGTCCCAGCTGAAAAAGTAATGATGATGATTACCCTTTCCTTCCCCTTTATACAACACAGAAGCAATTTTTTTTTGCGCATTAAAGGCTACACTGTCTTCAGTAGAAGCAGAACTGAGCCCATAGGATGATTGTCTTGAACTTATATGAGTTATTTTTAAATGGTTACAGACAAGCCACGAAAGGCTTTTTTACATAGAAGTGGTTAGTTTCTTCATTGTGGTGTGACAGGTGGTACTTCCATGGAAAGGTGTCATAGCCTGGAAGAAAACAACCACCAGCAACCTGATTCTGTCACATTTAATGTGTTTAAACCTGGATATGGCAGGCTGAGTTGATTCTCTGCTCATTAGAGCTGGTGTGAAAATTTTCTGATGGAACAGAAGATGCTGATTATACAAATACAAAATGTTTTGCTGGGATGTATTGATTTACAAAATTGCAATGAGAAATTATCTAAACATTTTGTTTCTGTAAGGTCAAAACATTTTATTGTTTTAACTTTTGTTACATTGATTTAATTTAATTTAAACACCAATAACAAAATGTTTCCCTTGAGACTTCTTTATTCCAGCAGCTTGAGGCAAATTTACATTGGTCTTGTTAGTATGATCTTTGCCTGCTGACAGTTAGTCAATGCTTTAAAGTGGGAAAACCATAACATTTGGAATAGCTTTTTAACTGTTAACTACACCTCTACCCTGATATAGCGCTGTCCTCGGGAGCCAAAAAATCTTCCCGCGTTCTAGATGAAACCGCGTTATATCGAACTTGCTTTGCTCTGCCGGAGTGCGCAGCCCTGCCTCCCCGGAGCACTGCTTTACCGCATTATATCCGAATTCGTGTTATATCGGGGTAGAGGTGTATTTGGAACCACTTGTAGGTTACACATCGATACACATACACGATCTTAAAAAGAGGAAAAAAATACTTGCTTGCTTTTTGGCATTAGCATATTTTATACAATATTCTGCATAGCAGCGTTAAATAAAGGGCAGGAAATTCTGTCAAGGATTTGGGACTGAGATACCTGCTTTTAAAGATTAGTAGCACAGCTGAGGTTTGAGATCCAGAATATTGTGAAACTTTTTATAGGCACTACACTATTAATTTCATTATATTTCTGGGCATACTTTCTCAGTAGTTGAATGATCTCTCTTATTTTTTAAGGCCTTGAGCCTGCAAATCCTTACTCATGGTACTTATCCTAATTTCAGGATTGGGCCCTAATACTCATTGACTCCTATGGAACTATTCACAAGAGTAAAATTAAATACATGTTTGTGTTTGCCAGACTAGATCTTAAGTTACTAACATTTTGAGATGATCACAGAATAGACATAATATTCTTTCTTTTGTAAGTGCAGTTATAATGCAGCTTTATTTACTTTAAATTGTTGTCCCATGTAGAGTTTTTTTTAAAGCTCTGTGCTCAGCTCAATTTACTATCTATTATTGTAATACAGTTCTTTGAAGCTGTCATAAGTCTCTTCTTCCCTCCAGAAAATCTATACTCATTAGCATATATCTAAGTAACTCCATTGACTTCAGCAAAGTTACTATAGATCTGCACAACTTAATTGAGAGTAGAATTTGGCCCTATAACACTATCTTTGTGTGCTGAGAGAAAGCATTCTACATTGTTTCTATTGTATCCAAAAAACTCTTCAGCATTGTTTAGTTTGTTTGTTGTTGTATCTTTTAATTGCTTTTCTGCTTTTATTCATGACTATTCAGTTTAAATTTTAGATCGGGGTTCTCAAACTGGGGGTCAGGACCCCTCAGGAGGTTGCAAGGCTCATGGGGGTTCGCGAGCTGTCAACCTCCACCCCAAATCCTGCTTTGCCTCCAGCATTTATAATGGTGTTATATATAAAAAAGTGTTTTTAATTTATAAGGGAGGGTCACATGCAGAGACTTGCTATGTGAAAGGGGTCACCAGTAAAAAAGTTTGAGAGCCACTGTTTTAGATACTACATACCAGAACCAGAAAGTGTTGTATGTGTTGAATCTTTGTTTAAGAAAGAACATATACCTTACATTTTCCTTCTCTTTCCCTCAACCCCTCTGAAAGAGGGACCAAGGAGGATTAAGGACTTTGCAGAAAAAATGGACCTCCTTTCTCAAGGCCAGATTGATCTGTACCACACCGGATAAGAATTTAATTTTCAACATTATCAATGATGTTTTTATTCTGAAGTCTCCAAGTTTGAAGGAACCAGTGATTTATGGAGTTTTTACCCCACAACTGTGAGTATAATTTAATCTTTTTCCAGAAATGTAATTTAATCTCTGGTTACCACCACACAGTAAAATGGTAACATTTTCCACTGTTTAATTTTAGGAATAATATGGGGCTGTCAGCAGTGTGTGCATACAACTTGTCTACTGTGGAAGACGTTTTCTCCAAAGGAAAGTATATGCAGAGTGCCACAGTAGAACAGTCTCATACAAAGTGGGTCCGATACAATGGAGAGATTCCTAAACCTCGACCTGGAGCTGTAAGTTTGGATAAACTCAGATGACAGCAGTTCTTTTTCTCTTGCACCTAAGAACGAACCTATAAAAATTCAGGGAAAATATTAGAGAAGGACATTAGCTAATATATGTGGCCTGATACGGATACCATTTCCTTAGAAAACTTTTTTTTTCTTTTAATCACTGCCATATTGCCAATTGATTGATCTTGAAGTTTTGTATCTAGCAATGAAGTGATTTCTATTTATAGCTCACAGATTTGGTTTATATCACAGTTTTCATATTCATTTTTTCAGTTTTTGGTAATGAATTGTCTTATAATTAAATAGATGGCACAGCACATTATGGTAGTGTAAAAGGTATTCTAGAGCAATAGGAACATAAGCAGCGCATCCTTTCTTCTGAGTCATCTCACTGACTTTAGTGGGAAGGCTCACTAGGAAGCACTACTCGTAGGTGTTTATAGGATTGAGTCCTTACCGTTCTTTTTCTGCTTTTATATGTTTTCTGCTTTCATATTAGTTAATTTTTGGGACATGGTAAACTGACTGTAGCTTAGAAATATGCAACCTGGGTGTGTGTGTGTGTGTGTGTGTGTTTAAATATATACTTTGGTTGGGTCCAAAGCCTACTATATTTGTTCACTTATCCTTCTACAAATTGAGACTGGTATTTGTGCAAGCCAGGAAGCTGTAAAATATGAGTATGCACCTGAAAAAAGTGCTGAGAGCTATGTTCAGTCATAGGCGCCGACTCGCTGGAGCACCCATGAAAAAAATTGGTGGGTGCTCAGCACCCACCGACAGCTCCCCGTGGCCCCACCCCCCTGCTCCAGCTCACCTTTGCCTCCACCTCCTCCGCGAGCGCGCCGCTGCGTCTTGCTTCTCCCGCCTCCCTCCCAGCGCTTGCGCTGCGAAACAGCTGATGCGTGGGGCAGGGAGGGATGGGGGAGGAGGGGGAACGTGGTGCGCTGGGGGAAGAGGTGGGGCTGGGGCGAGGATTTGGGGAAGGGATCCAATAGGGGCAGGGAGAGGGCTGGGGTTAGGGTGGGGACTTTGGGGATGGGGTTGGAATGGGGGCAGGGCCAGGGATGGGGATGGGGTGGAGTCAGGGCGGGGAAAGGGGCGGGGGCACGGGCACCCACCAGTGCCGGAGAAAGTTGGCGCCTATGTGTTCAGTTATGTTTGAGTTTTATTATTTAAAGGTGCACTTCCACAGGTTTAGCCATCAGGTTTCTTTCAAAGATATCTTAAACATTCTTTTTGAAAGGTGTACGCTAAATACATGACCCATTTTACAGATGGCCCAATCATACTAAGTCAATAGGATCTTTTAAAAAACAGCTATCCATTTGAAACAACAAGTTTTATTATTTATTATTATTTTGTGCCTGGGAACTCAAGGGCCCAATTGTACTCGGTACTTCACGGAGAAATAACAAAGAATAGAACCTATGTTCCTACAGTGTTTTATAACTTTAAAAATACGATTGGAAAAAAGCGGGTGTTGCTGCTGTCAACAGTGTACAATATGGTAAAAACAAATGATGCAATTTTTCTTTTGACAGTGTATAAAGAAGGAGGCAGGAGCAGCGAACTACATGAGTTCTCTAAATTTACCGGACAAAACACTACAGTTTGTTAAAGATCACCCTCTAATGGATGACTCGGTGACCCCGATAGGGGACAGACCCAGATTAATAAAACGAGATGTGAGGTATACACAGATCGTGGTAGACAGAGTCACAGTGCTCAATGGCAGTGTGTATGATGTTATGTTTATTAGTACAGGTGAGTTTGCATTACACTATTTTAAGTTAGTACAATAGGGTGAAATATATTGTCAGCAAACAGAATGAACACTTACAATAATTTCATACCAACTAGTGTCCACTTTTTTTAAAAAGTAAGGGCCATGATGAGTAAATGGCCAATCTTGGTCCATTTAAAAAATACATCCCACAAACAATTTAACTGTAGATGTGTTAGGGTCCTCCAAACTGACCACCTTCTTTTCTGAAGCTTCATTTCTTGCTGAAGAGTTCCCTGTATCAGCAGCAGGAGGGGAAAGGACAACAACAGTACCCTTTGGCAGTGTTGTTTGCCTAAAGGTAATAGACAGCTGCTGTTTCAGATAGCAGCAGCCTACAGTGCACCTGTATGCCCCTGCCACCACAGGCAGTGTGAGAAGGGATTGAATTGAAAGAGGCTCAGGGAAGCAAACAGGCCCTAAGTTTTCCTGGTGGCAGATGGAAAGGAGGGGAGCAGGTAGCTCTGTAGGAAGGGGATCAACCTCTGCAGGGAGACAAATACGTCAGGGGTAGGGGAAGTTCACATGTATTCCTCGTCCTCCTCTACCCAAGCATCTCCAGTAACTGCTGTGTGAAACAACAGACAGTTTTGTCTTTAGGAACCAAGTGCTGTACCATCTGCATATGTAAGACACACGTGTAGGGAAGAGGTGAGGAAGGGCGTATGCCTGTAAAAAGGATAGGATTGGCCAGGGACCAATAAATATTTAAATCTAACATCATAATAACTAAAGAAAAGACCAGGATTAGCCATTCCTTCACGTTGACCATCTTTTTTTTTTTGGTTTGTTTTTTGTTTTTTTTTTTTTAATTAAGAGTGTGAATTTAAAAAGTGAGAGACTCTCACTTCAAACAAAAAAAAAAACAACCTAGCCATGCTTTGACAGTTCAGTATATGTCACAAAAATGGGCATTCCTTGTTTTAAAAAAGATCATTGGCAAATCTATGAAACTGAAAGGGTAGTTGCATAATTTACAGAAATCTGAATGTTTCCCAGAAAGCTACAGAGTGAGTTCACTTTTTTGTATAGTTTTGTGTTTGACTTGTCTGAGGCTCTTCTTCCTCCTCTCTACAGTTAATTTCCCTTCAGAACTCTTTTGTAATGCTGAAAAAAGGTGACTTTAAAATGCCACACCACATAGATACTGCTGTACTAGTAGGTCTCTACAACTTAGAATCTGTTGTGCCTGATAATGTCACCTGGGATATTTTCATGCTGTATTTAATTTAAACCAACAAAAAGCTCTTCTGACCTTTGATGCAGAGGTTTCACAATTACAAAATATTTTTATTTCTTACTGTTGTGTTTAAGTACATCTTAGTTCCTTTAATCAAGGTGTCCCCATATTTGAAATTCAGGAGAATACAAAATTGTTTTTCTTGGCATTATATGCATATTGACATGATAAAAATGTGTCTCCTTTAATGCTTAACTTCCCCTGTTTGATCTGTGTCTATGTCCATTTCAGAGAGGTCCTTCCCTTCTTCCTATCTGCCTGACCTAACCAAACTTTCATGAATAGTCTTCGAATAACTTGCCTTCTCTAGTTCAAAATAAAATAGGCAATTCCTTTTAGTGAAGCAGATCCAGTTAGGAAATGAATATACCACACAAGGAGAGTGGCCTAGTTCACATGTGCAATAAAGATTAGTGATTTAGGGTTAAAAATCAGTAAAGAGTGGAAATTTAAAAATACACAAACAGATACACAAAGATTTAAAAACTGGGACAGGTGGATCATACTTGACAAGACAGAAGGCTTTCAGGGACAAAATAGGATTTTAAAATGAGAAAAACCTTTGTTCTGTTAGCACAACACATCATCACTTAGTTGCCAAATTGGCCTGAACACATTTTGGCATGGACTCAGTTCAGTCAGTGTTATCAAGTCTCTCCCTTTATTTCCCATCCAGATTTTCTGCACTTCCTTCTACAGTTGTGCTAGATGGACATTTTTCCTTTCTCACATTCACGATAACATGGTCCTGAACAAACTCAGTTACCAAGTCCAGCAGTTGTGTTTGGCTCAGTTGCTCAAATTGTACTTTGTGCCCTAGGTACTAACAAGTTTTGTAGTATTTTATTTCAGACTAAAAATACACTGATGTTCCAAGAATTAAGTGAAAAAACATAATTAATGCAACATTTTAAGGGCTGCTTCAGAGTAAAAAAAATCAAATTTATAGCTATTGTTATTTAAATGTAATATGTTCTCAATTAAAGGCTTCCAACAAGATTGTACCATAGATTTTATAGACTGGATATGATGGTTAACTGCTAAAGAGAAAATTTTCTTAGGCATGGTTCTTTTAGTCTAGTCTAATGGTTGAATCATAGGAATATGCTAGAAGAAACATAATCTAAAATTAAAGCATGTGACTTGGATATGAAAAGGTCTGGGTTCTGGGTCCAGCTCCTAATATTTTAGACATGGACTGGGTTACTAAGTGTGACCTTGAGCAAGCCATTTAGGCTTTAATCCTATGGTTGAAAATTTTCCATTTTAAACTTTTATTTTTTTATGGAAGATTGAGTTTTTGACTAAACAAAAATTTTTGTGAGAAGTGTCTGCTTGTCTAAAATCTTTTGACTTTTTTTTCATTAAAAAAACCCCACAATTTTTCAGGTTTTGGTTTTTTGACAAAAAGTCAAGAATTTCCACAGGCAGGAAAAAAGGACATTTTCCAATGTTCTATTTCATCCTTCTACTGTTAAAATCAACAGAAGTTCTGCTACTTACTTAAGTTGGAGTATACCCTGGCCATTAACCTCTTTGTGCATCATTTTCCTCTTGGTAAAATGGAGGCTGAAATACCAACGTTACTTGGCTGTCATGGGGCCTAATTTGTTAATGTTTACAGTGCACTTCAAGATTGTCTGATGGAAGACAAAGTATTATCGTTCATGAAGTCTTCTAGTGAAGATCATTGATGCAAACTATAGAAAACATACATATTTTACACACAGTTCTTCTTGGAGGTCCTTACTAATGTGTATTGCTTGGCTATTTCAGATAAAGGAGCCCTGCACAAAGCTATTAGCTATGAAAATGGAATGCATATTATTGAAGAAATACAACTTTTCCCAAATTTTGAGCCAGTTCAGACACTGTTGCTTTCATCAAAAAAGGTAAGCATGAAAAACAGGACTGTGTGAGGACATTTTGTGGAAGATCAACCAAAAAAAAAAAAAAAAGGGTAACCCCAGTAGTGTGAAGAAAGAGAAAAAGGCTTGCTGGAAAATCTATCACTGAAATAATACTCAGAATATAGGATATGACCTGTGGCCCATAACATCTTGTGCTGTGATACTGTTTGACATCACCAGATAAGGAGAGTCAGGCTGGGTTGTTTGGTACGTGAATGGGACGCTTCTAAGGATGAATGCATAGGCAGTGAAGAAAAAGATACTGGTGTTTCAGTAGGTGGCATTCTTCTCCCTGAATCTGTACTAGAACCAGTTCCCCAGCATGATATCAGGAACTACTCTGCTGCTTCTGGAGGTACCAGTTTTCTGATTAGATGTAAAGCGGAAGTTATTACCCCTTATGGAAAAATTCTGTAGAATTTAAGGGAATGGTATCCTTTCTGTGGAATTTTTAAACCAACAAATGGAGTTCTATAGCAGGGATGTCATCTGCAAATTTTATAGATTGTTATGATTCATTTCTATTAGTTTAAATTCTACCAGATTTTTCTGTAGTGGACTTTTCATAAGAATAGGTGTGTCATATTCCAGTGTCCTGGTCACATTCCATCATGGATCATTGCATTCTGCCTACTGAAATTCCCCTGCTGTTCCAACTGGAAAAGAGATTCTTCACTGCATGTCCTAAACTCTAGTGTAGTTTGCTCTGTACTGTCAAGCAATTGATGGGTGGTTTTCTGACAGACATGGATGATCATCTTTATGTAGTTTGTACACTAATTAGGGACATGACCCTGCAAACCCTTACTTATGCATGTAATCCTTACCCGAAGTAGTAGTCCCATAAATGTCAGTGGAATTGCTTGCATTTGTAAACATTTTGGGCTCATTGGAAATTAAAGGCTCTTTATAAATGTAAGATCATTATCCTAACCTTTAGCAGGTTGTGGTGATCAGTAAGTACCCTGAAGCTTGCGACTGGGGAGGCTACCACTGTATCTGAAAGGCAATCTATGCCTTATTGTGCTGAGTCTGTTATTTAAATACATTTTGCATGTCAGCAGTATTGCCTCTTTTCATAGAGCCCTACACACCGTGTTTTTCCAGCACCTGTCGCTGGAAAGCTTTCCTGTTTTTCATGAAGATGAAGAGAAACTTTGTAAATGCAGAGAGCCCACTTTTTGTTTTAGTGGATAGGTCTGCAGTGTGATAAAGCATTCCAAGTCCATAGATTCCTAGGTAATTGTCCAGTATCCTCCATGTATTTGTGATGCATCATAGGAAAATATTATACAAGTAGAATTTCAAAAGCAATATAAGGTTTCCACTCTCAAAAGAAATGTAATGAAAATTATTCTTTTCTTCACTCAAATTATTTGAGAGATAAGAACTAGTTTAATGATATGGGGCATATAATTGAGAAACTATCATTTAAAAAAATCTTTTTAATCACTTATTTAAATTCCTTTCCTTTTCCCTTTTGCCTTTATGACTTTTTGTTGGGGTGCTAATTATTTAAATAATGCTGTTAAAATAGTTCTCTGAAAACAGCCACTCAATGTGCAGTGGCAGTCAAAAAAGCTAACAATGTTAGAAAATGTTAGGCAAGGGATAGATAATAAAACAGAATATATGACAATGCCACTATATAAATCCATGGTACGCCCACACCTTGAATACTGTGTGCAGTTCTGGTTACCCCATCTCAAAAAATAATTGGAAAAGGTGCAGAGAAGGACAACAAAAATGATTAGGGGTATGAAACAGCTTTCATATGAGGAGAGATTAAAAAGACTGGGACTTTTCAGCTTAGAAAAGAAATGACTAAGGGGAGGAATTGATAGAGGTCTATAAAATCATGAATGGTATGGAGGAAGTGTTATTTACCCTTTCACGTAACACAAGAACTAGAGGTTACCTGATGAAATTAATAGGCGGCAGGTTTAAAACAAAATGAAGTACTTCTTCACACAATGCATAGTCAACCTGTGGAACTTGTTGCCGTGGGATGTTGTGAAGGCAAAAAATAACTAGGTTGAAAAAATAAATTGGATAAGTTCATAAAGGATAGGTCTATCAGTGGCTAATAGCCAAGATGATCAGGAATGCAGCCTCATGCTCCAGGTGTCCCTGAACCTCCAACTGCCAGAAGCTGGGACTGGACAGCAGGGGACAGATCACTCAAAATTGTCCTCTTCTGTTCATTTCCCCTGAAGCATCTGGCACTGGCCACTGTCAGAAGATAGGATACTGGGCACATGGTCCTTTGGTCTGACCCAGTATGGCTGTTCTTATGTTCTAATTCAATATATGCTACAATATTGTATTAAACTATTTTATTAAAATAAAACTTGTAAATTAATATAAAATAACTTTATTGTAATATTCAAAAGTGGGTTGTTCTGTGTTTAATTTTATCGGACACAATGGAAAATGGACACACACACCAGTTGCCAGTCTGCCGGTATTAACCAACAGATACTGTATTTATTTCCATCACTAAGTAAAGGGAAATAAAATAATAACTCAAACATCTATGTGCAGTAACTGTTAGCAATGCTTGATGTTTTTTAACGGTAACCATTACGCACACAGAGGGGATATACATTAAATGTTTCCTTTGTCTTTCTTTATATTCATGTCTCCTGTTCCATTTCCCCCCACAATTTTCTCACCAATTTCTTTTTGGTTCTTTGAGTGTCAGCGTGGATCCAACTCTTGATGTGCATGCGCTTCATGCCCATGAGATTGGAGTCTCTTGAACAGCAGTGTCTGTCAGGGTCATGCATGGGCACTGTCTACTCATGCTCCTATGCAAAAGCATAAGGGGCAGGGTGAGTGCAACCTTCTCCCAGTTCCCCGATACTGCCTGGAGCAATGAGATGAAACCTGACAACTGTCTAACCCACTCTAGCTAAATTTTCCAAACGTCTTCAGAACTCTTCTTGCCCAAACTCTTTAGAACTGCTGTGAATGACCTAGACTTATCTGGACTGAATTTATATGGTCATACCCCCATAAACACCCCTCTCCTGCATAGGGTACCGCAATATGGTGGATTATAAGCGTGTGAGCCTGCCCTTCCCTCAACAGACTAATCCCATTAAAAGACGAGCACAGCAGATGCTTCTTCTATCTAGGAGAGTCCCATGTGCTACATAGATACTTAGCATGCCTCTCATTCTCTGTGAAGGCGTGTAAATCATGGGACATGCAGTTGAAGTTTTGTCTACTAGAACAATCAATGACTGTGTCTTCAGAGCCAAAGAGAAAGGCAGCTTCTACCAGCACCTCATCTAGTAGACATGTGGTGCCCAAGACCAGCTCAGAAAAGACAACATCAAGGAAAGACTGGCACCCGCATTGGCATCAACATCACCAGTACCAAAGCAGAGTGCACTTGGCACCAACACCACCGGTACTGAAGCCCAGCTCCAAGAGGGTCTCTCCAAACACAGAGCCAGAAAATCCAGGTGGAGCTTATTGTCTTTGCACAAAGACAGACCTCTTAAATCCCTAGGAAAGAGACCCAACAAAATCCCCCACAGCGCTGAAGGCTGGTGATTAGGAATAGCCTGCGACGCAGAAAAAAACTTCTCTGACACCAGTCCCAGTGACACAACCTTCCATACCGACCTCTACAACTGAAATAAAGCTAACTGACATGCCCCTGCAAGAAAGCAGGACCATGTTCGGTACCAGTGCAGACCCTGTAATGAGAGTGCCATGTACCTTAGCATTGTCTCTAGAAGACATTTACTTATTCTCCCTGTCACCCGGGCATGTCTTCTTGCCTTCTTTAAGCAGAGAATCCTCTCTTCTGAGATCCAAGGGCAACATCACCAAAAGGCCAGTCAGCTGGGCTCAACCAGGCCAATCGGGAAAGGCCTTGCATTGGCCAATATCAAACAAGCTAGCAGTAGCCTTACAACATGCTGCCATAGTCCTAGTGGGCTTACTGGTGTCCCTCCTCATGATTTTAGGAGCCAATCTCCACTACACTCTCTAAGAAGAGGATGCTGTTCCCAGCAGTATCCCTGGCCAGACCTGGAGAGAGAGGGCTACCAAGAACTGGACGCAGGAGGTTGTTGCTGCTCTGGCCCCACTCAACCACCAAAAAATCTCTCTTTATCACCCAACAAGGTAGTGTCCTCTGTACTGGTGTCAGTGCTGGATGGTTTAAAGTTGTTTCAAGAATTTAGGAGAGTTGTAGAGCTGCTAGAGAGGAGACATCTGTCATACAAGAAAAATTGTATATATTCAACATATTGACAATTTCCAGGCTGGCCAGGATTGCCCTTTCTCCCAGACAATGAACAGGTTGCAGTCTCTCCAGTCAATGGCAAATAATGTAAAATCAAATCCAGCAGTGATGCTGGATATGTCTGGGGCTACAAGGTCACATATTGGCATGTATGTAAGTGATGCCAATTGCCAGACTTCACCTGCGACCCTTATAGCTATGGCTGAGATTAGTGTACTCTCTGTCTAAGTACCATATGATCAAGAGAATCACAGCCTCACTCTACTCACTTGGTAGCTGGGCCCAGGAAATATACAAAAGGGGTTGCCCCTCTTTGCCCCCTTCTTGATTATGACACTCATCACAGGCACCTTGGGGATGGATTGGGGAACCCACCAGAACCATCTGCAGATGCAGGGGATATGGTCTCAGAACTATTTGAATGTACGTATGAACGTCCTAGAGCCTAGGACAATTGTAAGGAGGTCTAGTCATAAGGGCTTGGAGCTTGCTAACCTTTCAAGCTGAAAGGATAGCCACCAGAAAAAGGCAATCTTGAGGGTAAGGTGATCTATCAAACAGAGGCTTCACGGATTTCAGGAGGATGATGTTGAGATTCCACATAGGAGACAGGTGGGTAAGTATCAGGAGGCCTCTGAGGAACCTTGATACCATCAGATGTGAGACCAAATATGACTGAATCAGAATGGTGACATGCCAATATGGCAGGAAGGTGGACTTTGAGAGAACTAAATGCCAATCTAGCATGCTTCAAATGCTGCACATACTTGAGGATCTTCGATGTGGGGGTCGCTATTAGGTCTATATTATGTTGGACTGCCCATATGGAGAACCATTTCCATTTGGAGGAGTAAGACTTCCTAGCAGATGGCTTCCTGGGCAGCATAAGAATTTCTCAAATCTATCGAGAATGGTCCCTGTGGGTAGTACTCAGCCAGCCAACATCCAAACCGTCAGGCTGGTAGGGAGCTATCACAATCAACGTAGCCTGTCTGGAGTAGCCTTAGATATTACCCTCAAGATCAGGAGAATTGGGGGAAAGGCATATAGGAGGCCTGGAGACCACTGTAGCAGAAGGTGTCTGATAAGGTGGTCAGTCTCATGACCCCTCTAGAGCAGAAATTAAAACATTTGGTGGTGTTCTCTGTGATGAACAGATCTATTGTAGAAGTCCTCCAATGGTAAAATATCAGTTCTGTGATGGAATTCTGCAGTGACCATTCGTGCCCATGTCCGTATACGTCTGCTTAAGAAGTCTGCCAGACTGTTATTGACTCCTGAAAGGTGCAGAGCCAGTGGGGTTACCTCATGGTGATGACATCAAGTCTACAGTCTGCTGGCCTGCTGGCAGAGAGGGGATGAACAAGCGCCTGTGTGCTTATTTATGTAGTGCATTACAGATGTGTTATCCATCAGGATCTGCACTGTGGCATTCTGCAGAACAGGAAGGAATGCCTCTTTTCATAGGGACAGATCTGAGACCACATCCTAACTTCATCCCTAGGTGGTCTCATAATTTCACCTAAAGTAGTCAATTAACCTGCCAGTCTTTCCTGAAACTTCATTCAGCCCCAGGAGAGAAGAAGCTACATATGTTGGACATTTCAAGAGCCTTGTTATATTACCCTAACAGAGCTTAACCAGCCTTTTAGGCTGGTCTCCCTGCCTCCTTGTGGCCATATCCAGCCCATCAGAAGGCCAAGCCATCTCGTCACAGACATTCTCTAAGTGGATCACAGTGCATTTCTACCTGCTGTCAGATACCTGCTGAGTCTCTCCTTCCGAATATCAAGGCATGCTCCACCAGTGCACATGTAGCATCTTTGACCTGCTTTAGGAATGTGTTTGTATCTGAGAACTGCAGGGCAGCAACGTGGAGCAACCCACTGATCTTTGTTAAACATTATGTCTGTGACACAGCAACCATGTCTGATGCCAAGTTCAGGAAAGTGGTACTTCAGTTATTTGTCTAATGCAACTGAAACTCCTCACTCCCACCATCCAGGAAGGATACTGCTTGCCAGTCACCTGCAGTGGGATTCACACTGTGACACGCTCAGAAGAGACAACAATTACCTTACCCTGTAGTAACTGTGAGTCTTTGCAATGTTATCATCAGTGTGGATCCCACGACCAACCCTCCATTCCCATTTTTTGGAGTCCTCAGCAGCATGGGCTTTGCATGCACAGCCCTGAGTGACATTTTTCATCTGAAACTTTTTTCAGAAATGCAGATTCAACAATACTGCTAATGCATGTCCGTTTTACCAAACCTTCAAATATTCTGAAAAAAATGTGAACGTTTTGTTTTGACCTTTTTGAAACAAAACTTCTTGATATTTTTTTTTGTTCAAAGTGTTTTAAAATTTTCTTAAAAAATCAAAAACATTTTAAAATGGTTGAAATTTAAATAAAACATTTCAATTTTGTCAAAAGAAAATGTAGTGTTTGACTTGAAACAAATTTTTTTATTTTGGAATTGCCAGTGAATCGAAAAATCTGTTGTTTGCCTAGCTCTAAATCTATGGATAACTCTTAGGGTTAAAGTTGAATATTTACTCCTATTACAAGCTCTCATAACTCTCACAATTTCCCCTCATTTTTCCAGTCATTGAACACTGTCAAGATCATAGAATTATAGAAATGTAGGGCTGCCAGGGACATTGAGGGATCATCTAATCGACACCCTCACGCTGAGACAACTTCCTTGCCTTTTTAAAATACTATTCAAAACAAAGTACTCCTTCCCTCATCTCCCTCTACTATTATATATCTGTATTTTAAAATATACCCTATCAAGTCCTAATTTTCTTCTTCTGCCCCTTCCCCCCCCCTTTTCTCAGCTAACTGGGCTTGGTCACTGGATCAGTATTTTCCAGGCTTGTTGGTCCAATGCTTGCCCCAGATTCACTCTGTCCTCCCATAGATGGTCTATCCATCATTTTCTTGGCTGTCCTTGTTCTCTGCTTGCAAGTCCTAAGAATGTGGTTAATTAATGAATGTAATATGTTTGTTACATGATTTCCAAAGGGTGATTGTGGACGGTCTCTCTCTGTTACATCCACAGGGCAAAAGGTATCTCTATGCAGGTTCCAATTCTGGTGTGGTTCAGTCTCCCGTTGCATTCTGTGACAAGTACAGCACTTGCGTTGACTGTGTTCTAGCTAGAGATCCCTACTGTGCTTGGAAGTCACATGAAGCCTCCTGTATTAATATTCTTAAAGAAGATGAAATTGAAAGGTAATAGCACCTGTTGTCTCTCCTGTGATTAGCAATAAGAAATTCTACATTTGTCGTGTAAATATTCCCTGACAAAATTATGTAATATTTTTACATTTGTTACCTTATTTATCATTTATAATTGTTTTTATTTTAAAAAGTCCAGTTGACATTAATGAACAAGAAGCACGCTGTAACAATTTACTTACAGTGTGTACATGGACAATTAATATATCTTTAAACACTGACTTTCCTATTAGCTGACTACCAAAATATTGTGATTGTATGCAAAATTTAAGCATCATCATTATCCTGCTTCTTTTAATCATGGGGTGGTGGTGAGGAATATATGATTACAACTTTTAATGCTTGATTCATTTGTATAGGGATTGGATTCAGAACATAGGTGGTGATGCTTCTTCCTGCCCTGGTAAGTTTTGTTTTTTATAAAAGTGATTAAAAAAAATAAATATGCAATGCATTTAAATTGTCATGTTTATTCAAGTGTTTTATATTTTTATTTCTCAATGTGCATTCCCATTTCATGTGTTTAAACTTAAGTTTTATATATTGTATTTGAGCATCTGTACAGTATATGTGTTATCTTAGAATGTCTGTATTGATAGACATACATTGCATAGTGTTACATTCAGTGTAATAAACAATAAAATGAACCTGGGCCACTGCAGCTGCTGCTTATGAATGAGAATGATGTTTGCCATAAGGAATTACATTAGAGTCCTTAATTGCATTCTTGGTACTTATTAGGTCACTTGGGAATTCTAATGGCAGTTAAGAAATACCTGATTATTATGGTTAGAGCAAAGGAAATGATCTTCAGATAAATTTATTTCTGATTGGGAGAAAGGTTCTGAATACCACTGAGCAGATAGCTAGAGTAGCTGAAATGGTGCTCCAGTGTATCGAAAGCTCAGATAATCACAGCTTTTCTTTTTTTCTAATGTGTGTCACTGCTGTCACCACATCAAGGAATCCTTGGGGAGAAATAGGATTCCAAGAGACTTACATTATAGTAGATGAGGCTTTCAGAGGGTTTACGTTAACATGTGTATTATTAAATCAAGCACTGTATGGACCACTATAAGAATGCTGCTTGCTAATTAATTAGTTTTATCATGCTGTATGTTTTGTGTTTGTTAGTTGTTTTTTTGATTGTTTTTTGTTTTGTTTTGGTGTGTGGGGGGCTTAGTGTTACAACTGAGAAGTAGTATTTCTGAGTAATATCAATATCATATGTATAGATTTCTTTTAGATGCTTACAATATTTATGTACTCAAAAATGTACTACTTACACATAACAATTACCATATGGGATTAGACCTGTGGTCCACCTAGGCCAATATCCTGACAGTCTCTAAAAGTGGCTAGCATCAGGTCCTTCAAAGGAAGGTGCAAGACACTCCTTAATAGGCAGATGTGGGATAATCTACCCCGTAAAGATCTAATCCTAATTCTTAATTGTTAAGAAGTTAGTGTAAATCCTAAAGCCTGAGGTTTTATATCCCTCAGTATCTTCAGTATCTCAGGCATAGCTGTTGTTTGCTGGTTTGTTCAGATTTTGAATGTCTTCATGGCCTAGGGGCTTGTCTACCCATCACCACAGTCTGGACTATGGGGGTGTGACCTGGAGAGCACTCTGAAGTATTGCGCTCTAACTGTCCTGTGTAGACCCTGCTGGCGCGAACTAAAAAGTACCTAGTTGGTGGTGATGTAATCCTGTTTCAAACTGAGGAATAGAGGTAGACTTCATGGAGTAAACTCTATATTTCCTTTATGACTACAGAATCATGAAACTATAGGGATTAATGCAATCAAAAATCATTGCTGATACTTTTCAAATTTATTTTGATGTTCCAGATAAAGTAAGAGAGAATTCTCTGCAGCATACATTCAAGCATGGGAGCACAGCAGAACTCAAATGTTCTCAAAAATCCAACCTGGCCCAGGTAGTTTGGAAATTCAAAGATGATGTATTGAAAGTTGAGAGCCCCAAGTATCGTCTTCTGGAGAAAGCACTGCTCATCTTCAATTTATCAGAAGGAGATAGTGGCATTTATCAGTGTTTGTCAGAAGAAAAAGTGCAGAATAAGACATTTTCTCAAGTGGTGGCTAAACATGTTTTGGAACTGAAAAAAATCCAGCCTAGTACAGTGGGTCCAATCCAACCAGCAGCACAGACAGAAGGTAATACCGATGTACCAAAAATGTCAACTGTGCCAACAGAAGGGTCTACTGCTCAAACTTCGACCACCCAGATTATACCAATAACAACAGGAAGGATAATAACAAAGCCAATCGGCCCCATCCTAGCAAGCGCATCCTCCAACCCTGAAATCTTCAATTCTGTTCCTGATGGAGTCCCTGAAAAGACAATGTTCTTAAAGTCAAATGATAATTTCCTTTTAATATTTCTCTTTCTGTTCTTTTTTGTTCTCTTCCTAAGTCTGTTATCCTACAACTGTTACAAAGGCTATTTACCAGACCAGTGTTTAAAATTCCGCTCTGCTATGTTACTTGGTAAGAAAAAACCCAAATCAGATTTTTCTGATTGTGAGCAAAGTGTAAAAGAAACTCTAGTGGAGCAAGGCAGTATCCAGAATCAAACTGGAGAGCAGCCAAAGCCAGCTCATGACACTGGATATGAGACCGAACCAGATTGTGGAAATGGCCAGGTTCAACATGATGATGTCTCCTCGCAGGCTCACAAAGAAGTCAAGGACAAACCTTTTGATGTTAAGTGTGAACTAAAATATGCTGACTCAGATGCAGAGGGTGACTGAAGGAGAAATTCCTCCACATTAATCATGAAAATAACTGTGGTTCTTACAGTTAATTATTTGAGCACGGATACTTTGGATGTGACAACTTAGCCATAGAGGGTTATGTGCGCTTAAAAGATTCAGCGCGCCAATTTCAAATCTTGCTAGAATAGAAAACGATGTTCTGGTGTATCCGATAATCGTATTTCATGGTTTTTAAAAAATGGCCAGTTGCAGATCACCATGTTTGTTCCGGGATTTTTCAGAGTACTTTTAACCGTTGCAAATGCAGTTACTGATTTATTTAATCCCTTTTCTTCCATAGAATAAAAATGACTCTCTAATGCAATCAGCTAAATAAAATACTTCCAGTCTGCACATATTTTAGCTGCCATTTAAAAAGAACTAATTTCATTTTAATTCCAAATTGGAAATGAAGTTTAGTTTATCAGATTGGTAAATTATAGCATTTTGTCCGGATTGGGACATTTCTTTGCTTCTAGTGATTCTTATTCTTAGTATAACATTTTGAGTCTGTTGGCAAGTTGGGTAGCTTTGATTGGTTTAAGAATTAATTTTTAAAAATTGCTGTTTGTGTACCTTTTAGAATTAAATGTACATTGGGAAAGAGCTGGTTTGATTTGTGTAATATTCTCAGGGATAATCTTTGCTTTAAGTGCTATCTTTTTGCTTTCTAGAAATTTAGGTACAACAGTCAATTGAGTAATGATGTTTTTTTGGGATTGCAGGAGCATAGGTAAGATTTAGAAAAAAACCAGCAAGATGGACACCATCGCATTCTGTTGCTATATAAAACTGGATTATTATTATTTTTTTTTTTTTTAAGTGAAATGGCACAGGAAGCAGCTGTCACTTAGCCATGGCACTCAAAGAGGTTTTTGCACTGTGGAACCAATACAGAATTTATTAGAAGAATTTAATGTAATAATTGGATGGGGTAAACTTGCTGCAGTTGATAGCTAGACAAGACAATATTGCATTTTTTTTATACTCAAAAGTAACTGAACTTCTCTTTAATAACAAAGTCTTTGTAATTTTTCACTATGTTTGGTTAACTTCTGCCAATCTCATATGCAACTGGAGACTGAAACTGGAGTTGCTCAAAAGAATTGGTTAGCTGAATTGTCACATGAATCATGCCTGCAAGTGAAAAAGTACAAGCATTCTAAACCTGGTTCACAGCGGCACTATTTGTCTGTAAAAGTTTTTTGTGCGGTACAGTTCTTTAAGAATTGTTTCTTCCACAGTGTCTTTCTGTAAATGTTGTTAGAAATAGAATTGTCCTAGTAAATAGCAGTATGCCCAGGCTTCTTTTTTGTTGTTGTTTTTGTTGACCTCTCATTCAAACATAATATAATTTAGATCATCTTAGTGTAAACAGTTTATATTTTATAAGATTCAGTTTGGTTTTATTTTTCTATTTTTAATTATGTACATATGAAAAGCAACAGAATAAATATTAAAATAAGTTGTATTATATCCTTGATTTTCATCCAATGTACATAGTGAAACCACTTTAAATATTGTAAAGCCTTAAGTTTTGCTTTTCTTTAATGAGACTTCTGTAATGAATTTCACATAGGTTTTCTCTTCGGCTTTAAATGCCTAGGGGGTAGAGAGTGAATAGAGTTCATTTCTAGGAATCTAGTGATTTTCATTTGTCATCCTTCTAAAACTCATTTGTCCTTTTTGCATTATTTCTTCAATGTGTTATGTATTTCTTAAAACTTTTTTCCTTAGTGCCCTCTTTTTTCTGTCCTCTTCTGTCACACAGCCTCATCTTCTATACCTTTCCCTCCTACTGGTACCTCCTTTTTGTCCTGTGTGGGAAGTGATTCACCTCCTTCACCCACCAATACCATGCCTGATGTTTGGTCTAGCACAGAGCTTGTAATGGTCATGTTGTTACCACCTTTCCTAAGTGACCAGGCACAGCATGTTAGTGTCCATGGAACCTTTCACCTCTTCTGTCAAGCCACTGGTAAGTAAGAAGACCCTCTGTAAACCAACACTTCCTTCATTGCATATTTTGTATCTGTCCCCATGTCCTGATTTATAAACGGGATGTAGAAGTCTAAGGCTCTGTCCTGAAATCAGTGGCTGCAGAGGGTGTTTAGTATCTTTCAGGATTAGGCCTGAATTCTGTACTATAAATACTTCAGCCTTAGCTCAGCAAGATACTTAAGCATGCGCTTATCATTAAGCATGTAATAGTCCCTTGCCTTTAATTAAATTATTCATGTGCTTAAGTAGTTTGCTGAACCGTGGTTTTACATATGTAAACTTACTCACATGAATAAACATTTTCAGTCTCATGGTTTATATGATCTTTTTTTCATTATATAATTTTACTGGCTTGCATTTATTTGATTTGAACATTACCTAGACATGACCAATTACTTTTCATATTTTTTTCATCTGGTAAAATTCTTCTTATTTTACTATCTTTCATTTCTCAGTATCAGCGGAAAGCTGTAACTCTGAGGCCAAAGCTGCTATTTTTTCAGAAATTCATAGTTTGTTTTTAACAGGGATCTGGTACAGAATTTGTCTTGTTTTGAGTTAAAAGGATTTTACTTCTGGGGTTTTGGAGCGTGAAACGAAATGAAACATGTTCGTAAGCACTTTTACTATCTGATTTGAAGAATAGACTTGAAAGTGTTTGGTAGACTGTTAACCCTAGAAATAAGGCATTTTTTTCATGTTGCTATGCCTCTGCATGTGTTTCATGTTTCTTAATGGACAACTTTCAAATCACATTTGATCAAAATTTTAGGTTTTATAAAATAAACCTTTACAAAATTGAAGGCCATTTTTCCATAAGTTAAAAAATATGTTAGTGGAAACTGTTTAACAAACATTTCTTTCAGTGTTTGCTATACAAATATTGTAGCAAGTTTAAGATTATTACAAACAAAAGTTAAAAAAAAATAACCGTTGTTCTCCAAGATGAGGAAATACAAAGAGCAAACAGCATAAATAGTAAAAAGAAAATGTGTAAATATTATTTGTTTTGATAATCTAAGTTGATGTTAGTAATGTAGGTAGGAAACTTGTTTATTTTTAGAAATTGTTTTTTAACCAATGTAGTGTCTCTTCAATTGGTATTTGGAAATGTCTGTTCTAACTTGTTTTCATGTGCGCTCTCTCTCTCTCAAATATAAATTATAATTAAAAAAAAATTGGCAGTAAATTTAAAACAAAAGGAATTGTTTCTTAATGCCAGTCTATGGAATTCACAGAAGGTAGAGGCAAATAGTTGAAAAGAACTGGATAATGTCATAACAAGGATATAGGAAAACGAAATGTGTTTTTATTCAGGGTGTCAACTTAGCCACCTGTGGGGTTCAAAAGAGAGTATTGAACTATTGGGTTTTTTGTGGAGGCTGGAGCTGTTTCGCTTTCCTCTGAAACATTAGGAATCTTCAGCTGGCAGAATGGCCACGTTCCACTGCTGAAAAGTTACAAAATCACCAAACTGAAGCAGTGGCCGCAACTTTGCAGGACCTTCTGAAAACTGTGTACGCTGCTTTTACTGCTGAGCAGCACCAGTTCTCTAACAAGCTTTCTATTAAGAGCTATTTGCATTCTTGCAGAGAGTATTGGTGATACTTTACTTAGATAGAAGTAACCATAAAGGAGCCATATTGCCTGCAGTACTACATGCAATATAAAATGTGGTGTTTTGCTACACAGAGAAGAATAACATGGCATGGATGAACATAAGAACGGCCATACTGGGTCAGACAAAAGGTCCATCTAGCCCAGTATCCTGTCTTCTGGGTGGAGAAAGAAATGCTATAGTTTCTAAGAAGCAGGAGACCCATGTATAGTGCAGCCACATAAGCTACCACATAACTGCACTCCAGAATCTATGCTTTATTTTTAAAAAATTAAGTTGGGAAGAAAACTGTTGAATGTGAATTCAATGTAAATGATGTCTGTCCAAGTCTGCAAACAGCTTGAAGCAATAGTTCTAAAAGGTATGAACTTCTCCCACTCATCTCAAGGTCCTATTAACACTGAAGCCTTACTATAATATACCTTAAATGGAAAAATTGCTAACAAAGTCACTGCTGAACATTTTAGCAGCAGTGTGGGTACAGGGGGGAGAGCTAGTTGTCAAAATTTTGCTGAGGTGAGAAAATAATTCCTATCTCCCTACCCCAAAATTAGTGTCACCTCTGCTGTCTCCAAAAGGAAAAGGGATGCATTTCTTTCCATTACCAAAAGCCTAAACTGCCTGCTGGTTACAAAAGAACAAAACCTCCTGTTTTCCCGGGTCCTAGAAGACCAAACAGTTGGGCACCCACCTGCCAAATCTCCAGCTTCCTCTAATAATCTCTATAATGCAACTACTCACTGTTGATGCAGAAATTTGCAGCACTTTGTAAACAATGTTCGGGGCATACTAAAAATAAATTGAATTTAATAACAAAAAGAATCTATACTCCTGTGAGGGGGAATTGGCTGGAGGGGGCCAAGTGCCACATGACTCTGAGTGTTCTGGTGAATAATTGAGGACCAGGACACAAGGGTTTTGGCTATTACCAACAGAGAATTTTGTTTAAAAATAGTAAAGTAAGTTCATAGGTGAGACAATTATAATTCCTTCTCCTTCATTGGTCGAGCCTACCACCACCCACCCACCCACCCACACACTCCCTGCCACAAAATGATTAACGTTTCCACAATATTCAGTGTGTGTCACGGCAGGCTGCTCCAGGCAAACACTGGCCCCAGAGAGGAGCAACCTATTGAACAGATTATTTGTAATTTAACTGCCACTGCACTCCTGCACAGCTGCAGAGTCCTATTGTCGTCAGTAGGACTTCACGTGGATGCTAAGATCTGCACTTGCAATTGCAGGATTATGGCCTAAGTTTGGAGAAATTATTTGTATTTATTTGTTAAAATATAGTATGTAGTCGATGGTCTAACAGTGATCTGCCAACTTCCCCCGTTTTAATCCTTTATCATTAGGAACAGTCACAAAGGGAGGGTGAATATAAAGATAAATGTATTATTCTATCCCATCCCTCGAGCATGAGCTGACTAAAATAGATGTTTAAAAACCAAGCAGGAACAGTATGTACACTGGTGATGTTTGTTGTTTATTAATGGGAAAACATCTACCTGTTTGAGGTAGATATAATTTACCTTAATGGAATTTAATCTTTACTTCACAGCTTCATTGAACATTTCTGGAGAAAGTCCAGATAACAGTGGAGTGATGTGTTCCACATTTAACATTAGTTAATTCTTCCTGCCATTACAAATAATGTTCTCTCTGAACAGACTCATACAATCATGCCATAAGAGCAGAGGTGGGCAAACTATGATGGCCCGCGGGACCCTCCTGCCCCGCCACTGAGCTCCTGGCAGCCTCATCTCACGGCACCATCGACGCAGTGCTCTGGGCAGCGGGGCTGTGAGCTCCTGGGGCAGCGCAGCTGCAGAGCCCGGCTGTGTGCTGCGCGGTGGTGATGGCGTGGCTGGCTCCAGCTGGGCGGCATGGCTGTAGCATTGCCAGCCACCGGTGCTCCAGGCAGCGCGGTAAGGGGGCAGGGAGTGGGGGGGGGGTTGGATAGAGGGCAGGGGAGTTCAGGGTGGTGGTCGGGGGACAGAGGTGTGGATAGGGGTCGGGGTGGTCAGAGGGCGGGGAACAGGAGGGTTGAATGGGGGCAGGGGTCCCGGGGGGCAGTCAGGAATGAGAGGAGGGATTGGATGGGGTGGCAGGGGTCAGTCGGGCAGGGGTTCCGGGGGCGGGCAGGGGACAGGGAGCGGGGGGGTGTGGATGGGGCAGGAGTCCCGGGGGGGATGAATTGGGGCGGAGGGCCAGGCCACAACCCCCTCCCCTAACTGGCCCTCCATGCAATTTCCAAAACCCGATGCGGCCCTCAGGCCAAAAAGTTTGCCCGCCCCTGCATAAGAGAGTTCTTTCCTGATTTTGAACATCGTATCTGGGAAACCAATGTTTTTCAGGAGCCTCCAAGAGCTTGATGGCTGGCATTATCGCAAGTTTTTATGAGGTTAAGAAATGGTATTGAAAGGACACTCTTTTGTAATTTTTCCTTCTGTAATAATTGGTTGTTTTTGAGGACTGACCCAGGACACCGCTGAATGTAAAATCATGAGGCTGTATTTCTTGAACTAAAGGACCAGGCTCATTAGTTCACAGGCAGTAGCAGACTCAATAATTTCTATATGGGGTCGAGCTAGTAGAGGGTACAGATAGCCAGCTATGCAACTGCTTTTGTTAATGGTGATTACACTTATATATTATGTTTGTTCCCATTTTACTAAAAGAATAAAAACAGGTCCGAGTCAATGAAGGTTTAAGTGGGTCTAGAGGTAAATGGGAAAAAACTTGTGGTGTTGGCTTTCAGGTTCAGATAGTATTGCTTTTCATTGTTTTGGGGACTCTAACTGCCTTCCCTAGATGTTTTTCTCTGAAGTTCTATTACTATTTTTTCCCAATTCTCCAGCCTGAGTGACAACCCCATGTGAATGACAATAAATGCTCCCTAAGTTCAGAAGCAGATTTTAAAAGCATGATTTATACGTTAATCAAGTAATAAGCCCTTTAATTACTTTGCCCCGATTGGGCACATCCCTATGTGAGGGTCACTTTATCAATATGGCCCAAACAAATAGTTTTCCCCCCCATTAAACCTCAACTGTAATATTACTGGGGGAAAAAGACCCATAATTCTTTAAAATCACAAATGACTTCTGAAAGTTATTCTCTCTCGCTTCTCAGGACAGATATTGCTTTCACTTAATTATCATTGCAAACATGTCTATGCTGCTTGTGTTAAACTTCTGTATTCTTTGTTAGGGTATATGTATGTGGCAACGAGTCTCCCAGCCAAGGTCGACAGACTTGGGCTCACGCTAGCACTCTAAAAACAGTTGCCTAGACCAGGGGTAGGCAACCTATGGCACGCATGCCAAAGGCGGCACGCAAGCTGATTTTCAGTGGCACTCACACTGCCTGGGTCCTGACCACCGGTCTGGGGGGCTCTGCATTTTAATTTAATTTTAAATTAAGCTTTTTAAACGTTTTAAAAACCTTATTTACTTTACATACACCAATAGTTTACTTATATATTATAGACTTATAAAGAGACCTTCTAAAAACGTTAAAATGTATTACTGGCACACGAAACCTTAAATCAGAGTGAATAAATGAAGACTCGGCACACCACTTCTGAAAGGTTGCTGACCCCTGGCCTAGACAGTGCTTTGAACTTGTGTCTCAGGCTGTAGCTCGGGTTCTGAAGCCCACCCCTATCCCTGGGCTTCAAAGGCTCAGTTCCAGCCCAACCTGCAACTTCAGAGAGCTGTATAGGCCGCTATTTTTAGAGTACTAGCATGAGTCCCACTAGCTTAAGCCCATTGCCCTGAGCCAGGGAGGCTCATTGCCTCAGTCTGTGTAAACGTTACCCTACAAGCCTTGCAGTTATTTTGAGAATACTTCAGATTGTGTTCTCCATAACTCTGGAGAGAATGCATATCTATCCTGTCCTCAACACGCCAAGTATGAGCTAATGTTCAGACAAATGCCTGAGGTTTGGCTTTACTGATAATTCAAAAGAATAAAACAATATAAACCTCAACACAAGCTTTCTCCTTCTCTGAGAGTGGCTATTCCTGGAGTTTACCTCCCATTAGTACATGGTTTTTAATGATTACTTTTGTGGACCAGTTGAAAGGCCACTAGTAGTGGTTGATAGATTAGAGGTTGAGAATACTGACCAGCCATCAGATGGCTCATGAACAAGCTGTTCCTAAATCAACTTTTAACTTAGAGGTGAAAAGTCCCATGTCTTCTAGAGTCATCCAAAAACTTAGAAAAAATATTTGAATACTTCCTAAAATGTTTTATCTATACAGTAGAACCCCAAAGTTACAAACACCAGAGTTACAAACTGACTGGTCAACCACACAGCTCATTTGGAACTGGAAGTACGCAATCAGACAGCAGCAGAGACAAATACAAAACGCTAATACAGTACAGCACAATGTTAAATACAAAGCGAAAGTTTAAAAAACGGATTTGACAAGGTAAGGAAACTGTTTCTGTGCTTGTTTCATTTAAATTAAGATGGTTAAAAGCAGCATTTTGCTTCTGCATAGTAAAGTTTCAAAGCTGTGTTGTCAGTGTTCAGTTGTAAACATTTAAAAGTACAACTATAACGTTTTGTTCAGAGTTACTAATATTTCAGATTTACAAACAACCTCCATTCCAGAGCAGTTTGTAACTCTGTGGTTTTACTGTAACATTTTTATGGACAGTAAATTAATTTTGAGCATAAAATAATGTGGTGCTCTTTCTTTGCTAAAGCCCATACCCTTGACTTTATTCTGCACAGTCATTATTAATCTATGCTCGGTTTATCTTTATCTTCATGTGGGGATGCTAAATTTGAACTTGCTAACCAGTTTTATATCCCCTCTCTTGTATTAGGTTGTCCCTAAACCTTTTGTTTCTAATCTGAAGCTGACTGCCCAGGACTATTTAGTATCAGCCTCTGTGGATATAGTAATCTGATGGAGCTTGATCTTTACTGAGATACCTTTATGCCTTACATATACATCTATGTCCCCTTATTTCTTTTTTGTTTTTAGTATCAAAGATAAAGTGCAAGGCTGAAGAATACTGTCCCTATTACATATTAACAGACAAGACCTGAAAGCTGGTCACTCAAGCTTACAAAACCAACTAAATTCGTATTGAAGATAGACTTGCCTCAAAAGCATGTAGTTCCGTTAAACTAGACTAAGAATGTCTTTGCTTTTGTTGGTTTATGTCTCAAATTCGTTGAGAGCCTACAGTTGTTATTGGCTCATTATAATGTTAACTTTCTATTTCAGAGACCAGTGACCCTGCTTTGACCGATCACACATATCTTGTATGCAGAACAATTCTAAGTGCCAATATTATTCCACACCTCTTTTCCCCTCCCCCTTTCTGGGAATATATCTAGTCAGTTAACAGCATCTTCAGGGAAACCTTTGAAATTAATGTTTTTAAATTCTCGGTGATAATGGTAAGATCTGAACAAACAGAAAACAGCTCCATTGTTAGACGGACAGTTACTGTACATTGATGCGTTTGAAGAGAAAACTGAATACAGTATAACCTGGAACCCTAAAAGTAATAACTGCAATAGGGACAATTATCATTGTTGGTTCATTTTAAGTGAATGTTTTCCTTAAAAGTCTGTACCATCCTACAGCCCCTAGATGGTTGTTTACAAATTTAGCCTGGAGCACATTAGGCCTAAATTGTATAAACTCTGAATCAACAGCGTAAGAATTATAAGGGTTATATCATATCTTTTTGGGACATTATAAATAGGACCCTACCAAATTCACAGTCCATTTTGGTCAATTTCACACTCATAGGATTTTAAAAATCGTAAATTTCATGATTTCAGCAATTTAAATCTGACATTTCACTGTGTTGTAATTGAAGGGGTCCTGACCCAAAAAGGAGCTGTGGAGTGGTCACAAGGTTATTGTACATGGGGTTGCAGTACTGCTACCCTTACTTCTGCACGGCTGCTGGCAGCGGCCCTGCCTTCAGAGCTGGGCAGCTGGAAAGCAGCGTCTGCTGGCCAGGAGCCCACCTCTGAAGGCAGAGCCGCTGCCAGCAGCAGCACAGAAGTAAGGATGGTATGGTATTGTCACCCTTACATCTGCGCTGCTGCCCGCAGAGCTGGCCCGTTGATCAGCAACCACCACTCTCCAGCTGCCCAGCTCTGAAGGCAACAGCACAGAAGTGAGGGTGGCATGGTGTGGTATTGCTACCCTTACTTCTGTGCTGCTGCTGGCGGGGCGCTGCCTTCAGAGCCGGGCACCTGGCCAACAGCCACCGCTCCTCGGCCACCCAGCTCTGAAGGCAGCACAGAAGTAAGGTTGGCAATACTGCAACCCCCCTAAAATAACCTTTCAGCCCCCCCGCAACTCCCTTTTGGGTCAGAACCCCCAATTTGAGAAACACGGGTCTCTCCCTTGAAATCTGTATAGTATAGGGTAAAAGCACACAAAAGACCAGATTTCACGGGGTGAGACTAGGTTTTACGGTCAGTGGCGCATTTTTCATGGCCATGAATTTGGTAGGGCCCTAGTTATAAATCAGCAACTGAGATCAGAGAGAAATGTTTTCCCCCATAGTATAAGATTGTGCAATTGGCTAGGATCGATGAGATTTTTCCCTTCTACTGAATCATTAGGTATAGCGGTAGATTACATTGTTCTAATATACCATTCTTATGTTCCAAGCAACTACCTTAACCAGCATAGTGAAAATGGAAATGCTATAAAAATAAACATTTTCCCCTTAAAAATTCGAGAGAGGTTTTTTTCTCAAGTTAGAACTGGTGTTGTAGTTATAATACTAATTCTTAGCATTTATGTAATGTTTTCAAATGCACCTTACAAACAGTAGTGATATTTTTTTATTTTAGTTTTTGTCAAAGTACCAGTGAATTTTGTTTATAAATTTTGTGCACATTCACTGTTAAGAGATTGGATGATTTAAGTTGGTACATCAATCTGGTGCGGTTTTGTAACTAATAATAACAAGGAAGTTAAGATCAAGACAATGTGAAATCTGATTCTTTGCAGTGGGATTTTATCACTGCACTATTGATCACACTTCAAAGATCTGAAGTACATTTTTAAAATTAATGTTAGAGTGGTATCTGTGTGCTACTACGTTAACAAGGAGATCTCTACTCTCTTTCGGCAGTGTACCCTGTTGAGTTCCTATTATAGGAAGTGAATAATCTCCTGAGGCTCAACTATACAGCCAATGATGTGTATCTTCTAAATTGGATGGAAAACTTACCATTGGATACCTGTATGAACCTAGCACTTTGCTGCTTAGTGCATTACATAATGATTAGTGCAGTACTTATGATCAGTAAGATGTAAGGTCTCTAGTGTAGCCACTCTAAGCTGATGGGAGAGAGCACTCCTGTTAGCTTAATTACTCCAGCCCCCACAAGAGATGGTAACTATGTTGGCGGGAGAAGCTCTCCCGCCAACATAACGCTGTCCACACCAGTGCTTAAGTGTGCATGTTATGTTGCTAAGGAGGGTGGCTAATTCACACCTGAGTGACACAATTTGTCTACTTAAGCTGTAGTGTAGCCATAGCCTTTGTCTCAGTTATATAAGTTGATCTGGTTATTAAAATAGCAGTGTTCCCACTGCCAACCTAGTGCACTCACATGTGTTATTTAAAATCAGTGATTCAGTCTCTCTCATGAGAGAGAGGAAGTGATATTTTGAGCTGGTATACAATGCAAGACAAAAGAACAAGTTGTCTACAAAATCAGCTGTGGTAAACTTAGACTGTGACAAACAATAAGACATAAGCATCCAGATATTGGGATTTTAGCTTGTAAAGTCTGCACTTCGAGTGATCTTGTGGCATGTTTTTGACCCAAATATGGTCTGTAGATTGTTGCAGTGGACTCTAAGACTCTCAGAAGAGAGAGGGGTTCTTTGTAGATAGCTTGTTCTGAATATTGGGAGATTGGTTTTACTAAACTTCATATCTTAGCCTCTCTTCTTTTGTAATACAAAGTTCTTAAACCATTCTTTGATCTCCTCCTCCATGCCTAACATGTATCTCATAGGTTCTGTAGTGTCTTAGACCAGACTAGCAAGCCAAGATTTATTGCTAAGCCCTTGGCACCCATAAGAATTTGGATTTCACAGTCCTAGATTGTAAAATGCATTACTGATCAGTGACATGTCTGGACCCATGTTGCAGCAATGAGGCATTATATTAAGAACATTTGAGGACTATAAACAGAATATATTTTGCCAGCTTCCATGTTCTCTCTCTTAGAAAGGGTGATTAGGTGTCCTTGCTTAGTGTTGGATCATGTATATGAATGAAGACCTAATTTTCTGCCTCTAGCTAGGATCAGCTCTTTTAATGAAAAATTCTTGCCTCTCAGACTGCTGGTATTTCCATTATCTGGACCCTGAGTAAATCCTATTAACTTTTACTGTTCCTGTTGAAATCACTCACCTGCTGTATATAGGGTTTATGTACCTCCTCCGCCCTCAGCAAGGATCCAACTCAATTTCTGCCCTTCTCCAGCCGCCTTCACACCATATCCCCTCTCCTCCAAAAGATTAAGGTAAAATTATGGGACATATTCCCTTCTTCACTTTAGAGCACCACAGTTAGAGGGTTTTTTGGTACATGCTTTTCTTCCCTAATTGCCCCCAGACAGTGACTATGTAGATGCTCTCCATAAACTGTCTGGGGAGCTGAACTTTATTTTGCCTTACCTCTAAACTAAAAAATGAACATCTTATCCCTGCTACTAGATGCAAGAGGCTACCAAACTGTTAGAGTAGTTTAAATTAGAAAACCCACAGTCTGGAAACAATGTAATCCCACTAATCCCTAGTGTTCCACTTTCTAACATGTATTATCTTTTACAGGCAACTATGTAGGTTTCCTTTTGTGAGACCCTTCCTGGACCCACCTAGCTGATACCTAAACACATACTATTGGCACACTGGAAGCAATAGGTCGTAAGTGGACTGACTTTTCCAGCCTTGTAGACAAGTCAGCGGTCCTCTGGTTTGCTCTCTTTGCTTTTTTTACCGTCTTTAGGTTAGATGCTTGGTCTTATATTCATATATGTCTATTGTGTAGTGGTGACTGGATATTTTTTCCCACAAGAGACTTTCTATTTTTTTAGCTTGCATGTGCAGCATTTCATGTGCAACCTGTTTAATCTTTTCCATAAGGCTGACATCAACACATTTTCAGTGTTGCTGTTCGGTACATTTAGCAGTAATTTAACAAACAGTCCAGTTTTGTGCAAGCAGCAGGTTGTGTTCTTTAGATATGAATTGGCTGCTAATTGAAACAAACAGTAACTTATGATACATAATGAACCCTCTGTCCAGGAGTTGGAGAGATCTGTTTTCCCATGTTTCTCTTTGTAACTTTAGCTTCTATTCAAGCTAATCCACTTTCTCTTCTAAAAGGTAAGGAGCTTCTACCTCCATACAAACATCTTCCTTGTCATTATCCGGAAAGCACAACAGCGGACCACACTTTAGGTCATATCTCTGGACTTGTTGCAATCTGTTAATGTCAAGAAACTTCCTCTCCGTCTGCAACTGCCCTGTTTTCTTACTTCTTGTTCACAAGGGGTTGCTGAATCACAGCTCTTATGTCTGCTTCAGTTTTGCCAATTCATTATCAGCTAGCCTGTGACTCAAGAGGAGTTCTTCCCACCTAGCCCTTACACAGTTTCCAGATAGAGAATCATTCAGCCTACCACCCAGTTTTCATTCACCTACTGTTCAAAGTATAGTATTGGTAGTTGCCTTTCTAATGGAACAGGAATTGCTCCACCTGACGCATGCTCTCTTCTTCTGTTCACTGCTTTGGAAGGACTAACCTTGCCTTTCACTTTTCTGACCTGTGGCTCCTGATCATTTTTTCTGCAACCAGATTATAGAGTTTGTTAAAACCTAATCCTAGTTTTGGATGAAGGATTCCTAAATGGTCCTGATGCATTAATTTTTTATTGCATTACAATATGTCCAGTTCAAACCAAACCTGCAGACCAGACACCAGCTGTTACTCCAGATGTCTCTCATTTTTGAGATTAAGAAATGTCACTGTTCCTGTATGGCTTTTCTGAACCAGCTCCATGGCTGCCAGCCACATGTCTTCTATCTGTATATATTTTCTGTTTTAGGACAGCAATGCCCATACCTGTACACCATTCATTAATGACACCCTTTTCTATTGGCTCTCTCTATAGTGCCTTTCTTTCATCATTCCAACCATCAGTACAAAGAGTCGTCCTTGTTATCCTGCTTTAGCACACACCTGAGATGCCAGGGTATATTTTCATTAGGCTAGTACAAAAGCCCTTCTATTCTGAGGTGAATTTCCTTGCAGCCGGTGCTGATTAATCAGTAAAGTTCATTGGATATCAATTCACTGGTGACTTTTAGAGATTAGCTAGGTACAGCTCTAAGCTGTTTATTCTTGCTAGCAGCTCACTCTTTGCTTTGCTTTTACATGATTACTAGCCATATTCCTTTCCTATTTAATTTCCATCCTTGATAATCTTAGAGTTACCTTCAGGGAGACCTGATCTAAGCTTCATCATTTTAGCTCCAGGAATAGCATGACAACCGAAAAATATTATATTAAATGGTGTAGTGGCAGTGTGACAGCATTTCTTGGCTTCTGCATTATGCATCTTTAAGTGGCTCATTAAGTGGTGGACACTCACTTTCTTCCCCTCTTTTGCATGGCAGCCATTTGACCACAGGAGCCAGGATTCTCCAATATTCTCCTTCAGGCAATCTTTCTTTCTCCTACTGCTGCTTCTCGTGTCAAAGAAACCGCTCATTCTGATGAGTTCTGTTTAAAAATAGTATCTCAGAGGTTTTTTTGAAGCAGACTGCACTCTCTTTCAGGATTCGGTATATATACAGTGAACCCTTAAATTCTACTATCAATTTACTGATTGGAACAGCCCATAGTATTTTAAGGCTATTCTTGCATGATGTCAGTAGAACGTCTGCAGCTGTATTCTTCATACTTTGGAGAGTTTTTTACTCTGCTTTTTAAGACTGTAATTTTTTAAGGGAATTTAGAACATTTCAAATTTCAATGACTAAAGTTAGGCACCTAAATCCCTAAATAGGCACCTAAAAAGTGACCTGAATTGGAGGTGATGAGGATCTGCAGCTCCCATTGATGTTCCCCCAACTCCTGTTCACTTTACATTTCCGATTTTCAAAGGTGTTAAGTCTGAAAATGTTGGCTTTGCGTGAAATGTACTTGGGTGGCAGCCCTGGAAAATGAGGCCTTGTATATATGCACACAAGCATAACACAGGTAATGCAAGCTTCCTTTCGCTACCCAGACAATGACTCCATACTGACCAGGAGGAGCTTTCTAGAGGAAAAGAATAGTTCAGTCTCAAGACGCGTGCTTGTTGGGAGAGTGGTGGGTGGGTGGGGTTTCTATGTGAATATATGACCGACCATTAATTTTATTCCTTTCAAGTAAATCTCCAAATAATTGTCCAAGTGTTAATGGCTTTCAGTAACTAGTAACTGCTTGAAACAATGGCTTTGAGAGGACACCCCTGAAAAGTCCATTTTCTAGGGTTGGTTTTACTATATCGATGGTTACACATGCAGAATGGCTTCTGATGGGTATTGCACTCCTATTATTATGAATTAATTTGATCCTTTTCTTTCATTTTATAACTTTTTTAATCTCTCAAGCACTTACAAAGAGAGGATAACAACTGAATGTAAGTATTTGTTTAAATATGTTTGAAGACCCCAAGATATGAAATTCTATGGTCACTCAGTGAGCAATTCTCTTGTATTTAATCTGTATTATATCCAATTCATAAATACAAAAGGAAACTATGAATTTTCTAGTTCTGGCACCTGATTGCCAACTATTTCTCAGCAGTATCAATGCTTGTATCATTATCTAATTTAAAAAGAAGCATAGTCCTTTGTCTTGGATTCACCAGCACATATCTGCAAGAAACTTTAGCAGACATTTGTTTCATTGAATCCATTAAATATCACTTATAGAAACAATGTATCCCAGAGGAAATTCTGGAGGGTTAAAGCTAAATTACACATAATAGGTGTCTGAATCAAGATTTATGCAAATCATAATATAGTACTTGATCTCCACAACTTCTGGGTTACATTAAGATGTTTCATAGCAATTGTTTAACCTTTTGCATGCTTCAGGGAAGCTGAGCAAATGAAACTAAGTACTACAGTGGAAGAAGTGATTAAATTAAAGAATCAGGACTGAATTACCATGAAATGTGCAGAAAGGCCAGTAAAGATTTCTTTCCCAAGTAGATCAAAAAGGGCACAAACATGTTGTTTGCATCCTAGTTTGTTGTAAAAGTTTGACGTGCAAAAATTTTGCAGTGTGTGTGGGAAATCCCACTACTGTTGACTGCATATGATGAATGTTTGTGGGAAGACAGCAAAGTAGTCACTTGTTCAGTGACTCCCCAGAGTGCTGACCCAGGATCACGCTCCTTGTGAGATAACCAGAACAAGGAAGTTTCTGAAGGGATTGCCAAACCCAACTTTGTTTCTTTTGGGAAACGACAGCTTTTTTTTTTTTTTTTTTAAGCTTCTGAAGCCTTTCCAAAACCATTATGATTTTTAAGAACAGAGATTGTTTTTGGTAATGAAAGCAGAGCAGGCACTTCGATATAAATAGGAAATAGCATGAAATCACACTGATATGCATTTCTAATTAATTGAAAATAAGCTTGCAGGAAATGGTTGTTTGCATTGATCGTGCTGTTTCATGATATGGCCCACCCCCTACTCTAGGAAAAAGGGACATTCTAGGAGGTCAAGATAAGAAGTAGCTCAAATCAAACTTGCTAAAGTTAGTAACTAAGCTACTATGAATCCATTTGTTGTTTGAAAATGACACTCTTAAATGCTTATGTGGTGTCTGGGCACCTGCCCATCTTTAACATATTTGTCCTCACAACACCTCTGTGAGATGGGGAAGTATTTTAGCCATTTTACAGATCAGGAACAGAGGCACAGTGAGAGTGACTTGTCCAGAGTCACACAGGAAGTCTGATAGAGCAGGAGAGCAGGGAATTGAACTTGGATAGCTCAAGTCCCAAGTTAGAGCCCTAATCACTGGACCATCTCTTTCAAAGAGCAAGAGGATGAGTGAAGATCTGTGTTTTGAATCAAATTAGGAGTTTGAGGGAGAGGGAATAAGTTGCTTTATCATCTTGTGTATGCCACTTATGTTGTTTCTAGTGCCTGTCATCTTGATCTTCTGTAGTACAATTACTTTTGCATGGAAATATATACTTATCCAGACACTGGTATATTTGCAAGGTCTTGAGAAGAGTTAGCTAGTATTATCGAGGATGGCTTGTCGTACACTACATTCTTACCTGTTGTGATACTTGAGTACACTGAACAGTTTTACACTAGCTCATTTAAAAGAAAATGCATATTGCACCTGTTGAAAAGCTTGAATAGCGAACTACGCAAATTATTAGCTTAGTATTTTACTTTCCCCTTTCTGGGTTAGGTCACTGCCAAAAGCAACAAATGGTTAAATTTAGTTGATCGGTAATCTATATATGATATGGTGCCAACTGCGTGGGAAGATAAGAATAGAGAAGGTCACATGAATTCTTATAGGACATGTTATAAAATGAAGTGTGTTATACTAGTAAACCAATTACCTAATAGCCTGTTCTCTGTTCAAACTTCCACTGTATTCTCTAGCTTGGTCTTCTTAACAAGTATTTCTAGACTTTCAATTGGTCAAATTTCAATGTCTCTTTTTAATACATTTTGGAAAAGCAACTAATTTCCTCATCTGTTTAAGTCATTACTAAATTTACCCCTTACACTGTATCAATGGACTTTCCCTCTCCAAGAGTTTTTTTTATCTTGACATTTGCAAAAGTCCATTTTATGCCTTGTAATCTTTTAGTTGGAATCAACTTTTCTTTTTAAACTGATCTTCCGTATTTGCGGTGGATCAGTTTTCCCTTCTCCATTTCCAGGGGTAGTAAAAGCCACATTAACTTGTTACTCTTTATTTGCAAGAAGAATGCAATCTCTTGCAATATTACTATTAATACAATGCCAGAGGTATGCATGGCACCTAGGCCAATAAATCACTCTTTTTTGCCTAGAAAAATCAGTAAGAAACTACGTAAGGCTTTGAAGAATCAGGATCTTAGACTTAAAAATTTAGATTTGATTTTCTGAAATCAAAATATCCTTGGACTTTGACAACACATCTAGGACCAGTAGAAAGAATGATGAGAAAATCTCTTTGCCCCATTCACTACTATACTGAATTCAAGTTTCTTGTGGGCATTAGTCCCAACAGTCCTTTTAATTATTAGTCACAGAAGCAGGATCGATGTGGTCTTTGTTTTTTTTAAATCCTGACCTTGTCAGCTCTACTTAAAAAAAAATTAAAAAAAATTGAGTGTACAGTTACCCTACAGATACTGGGGAAGCTAAAATACTAGTGTCCTGCAAGTAGTCCAGGAAACTTTCATTTTCATTGTTTTCCTACACACCTGGCCTGTGGCAGATGCTGAGGGTTGGGTATTCAGTTAATTGTATATTTTCCCCAAATAATTTCATCTCCCCACTCTTGATTGTCAGTTGGTACCTCAATGGCCTAAGTACTATTAAATATATTGTGACAATCTCCTATCGCTTCCCTTTTATCTTGCTCTTACAGAATTGTCCTACCAAGTTTTAAGGAGATTATGATCTCCATCATTCATCTTCACTACTACCACTTCCTTGTTTTACATTCATGTAAGGTACTTTAATATACAGTAAGCTTTTCTTATTCCTTTCACTTGCAGACCACTCCACTTTGTCTATTGAAACCCAAGATAAGCTTTTTGAGGTAGGAACTAAGGTTTTTTTTTGTACATGTACAGTGCCTACTGTATTGGGTGTGGTGGTAGAACGCTAATGTGAAAGTTCCCCATTTTGTATGCAAAGCCTACCTAATATGGTCTGCCTGTTTGAACCTAGGTCAGTGTCCCTCTTATGTGACAATCACTAATCCAAATCAACTTATTATACAGGTAATGCCAGTGGTCAGTTAATCCCCCCCCTGGCACTGTAGGTAAGTCTCTCGAGTATGGTGTCTCTTCCCTTTTTTGTCCTTGGCAACAAAAAGAAGCCTAAGACCACCTGCCTCACTACTGTTATATTCCCTCATCTATTCTTCTCTAAGGGTGTTTGATTATAGGTCACAGGGGCACAACAGGACTTGCTTAAAAAAAAATCCATTACCATTATTCTGAAGTTGTTAGATATGGAAAGAAGAAGGTGGCATACATCCCTCTTTATCTGGGCTATAGCTGTCTCAGCTAAATTCCTAACTGTACACGCTAAGCAGAATTACATTTGTTTTTCTTTGATAGCCACCATTTTACTTTATCCCAAACAGCAACCAAGAAAACTATGTCAATCTTTGGCTTGGTTGCATTCTGTTCCTCACTGATGGTATGAATATTGGTGATTAGGCAAAAAGGCTAGACAGCTATTTGCCCTCTACTCCTCTTACCCTAAAAGATGTCAAGTTCTTTCACTTCCTTTAATGACCCAGCTGTCATTTGTGATGTCTCCTCTAATTTTTTTTTTCTTCATTACACACAGTATCTTCAACTGCTCTGAGTCCCTAGCCTTTTTTCTTCTACTAAGTTGTACTTGGTATTGGTCTTCATTTCAAGAAAACTAATGCTGCACCTCTTGCACCTGGGATTACCTAGGTTCCCTCACTGTCCAGTCTATAATCATGTTGCTTCGACTTGTGAGAATGTCAGAATCCAGGCATCTCTTTCCCACTTAATTCCCCGAGAATCTCTTCTGTTTGAGTGCTATGCTTTTATTCTTACCTTATCAACTCTGGCTCATTGTCCCCAATCTTCTGACCACACTGCACTCAAGAAGCATAGGAACAAACAGAACCCTCACAACAGTCCTTATTTTTAGCTATTTATGTTCTAAAATCCAGAATCTGGCACTGTCTAGTCATCACAATTCCAGGGTTTTATGGTAATGTTTCATCACACTTTAATCTACATTTGACACTCTTACAAGTTGTTTCTTCAGTAATTAAACTAACATTTTCACAGGTCCCAGTGACGCACGTTTTGTCTGGAAGAAGAATGGACAGAAAGTAGAAGTGTGTGTCAGTGAGCAATCTCATGCATTGGCTGATGGCAGAGTGCACATTCTAAGCTGGGTGAAAGATGCTGTAGCAGAAAACTCAGAATACCATTGTTCAGTCCTCTCAAAAGCTGGAAATAAAACATCAAAAGTGCTCATCACAGTGGAAGAAAAAGGTAGGCTGGTGCAGTGGGTATGCACTGCTCATCCTGGCCCTGATGCAGGGAGGACAGCTTTAAAATTAGCTCACCCATAAAGACCCTATACACTCTTGAAGACTGTCACTCTTAAAAAACCCTCTCTAATTTCTAAGTAAACTTAGTATCCACTTCAGCTATTATTGTAGAAGGGATTCCATATTCAGATCCTAGTTTTTAAAATTAGGTGCTTAACATTTGGCTCCTAAAGCCAGCTGTAGATAAAGGAGCTTGATTTTCAATAGGAGCTGTTGTAGTCTCACCATTTTTGAAAATCTAGCCCTGTGTTCAGGAGCCTACTGATTCTGGGGATTGAGAGAGCACCAGCTGCCCAACCATCATTCTCTCCAGAATCTATCCACTAATGTTAACTAGATGTTTTTCAAAGCTGCCCCTGAAGTCAATAGCAGATGCTCATCTATTTGATCACGGTCTATTCACATAGCTTCTTTCATTACTTACAATTTTCAGATAGTACTGGTCAGGCTGGATGGGTAAAGGAGTACGACAGCTGGAAAAGTGCAGTCAGTGAACATCATGCAATGATGCAAAACTGGAAGACTACCTGGGTAAGTTTCTTGACATGCATTATTGTCATGCGCTATTCTGCTTTAGTGAACGAGTGGGATGAGCCTGAAAATCCTTATTTTTGACTTGCCACTATACTGGACAGAACAGGATAGGATTCAATTTGTAGTCCATGTATAGTAGTGCCTGCTTGTCAGTTACTTCTAGACAAAAATTGCCTTCCTCTGGTGTTTTAAGATCTAGTACCTTAGGGGTTGGGAACTAAGCCCAGGCTCCTATAGATAACACCAAACGGTCTCCATCCACTTGAATCATACCTGGATGTGTTATCAACTCAAAGTCCACCTTAGGACCAAGACAAATCAGTGAAGTGTGAGCACGTTTTCTTTCTTCCTCCCGTTTGACTTTATGAAATGGATGGTACTATCAGTAGGCCCAACTTTCCTTGATTAAGGACCAAGGTGGGGATCTCAAGTGGTTTTCCACTACTTTTACATCTATTCCTTTCTCTAATAAGTGTACAGACCAGGGGCTTATTGTAAGTAATGCCCAAGGGGCTGTTATGGCTCGTGAGGAAAGCTGGAGCCACAGGGATGCTTCCTGACTGATCCCTTTTACCCCTGACACCAAAGACTGTGTGTGTATGTCCCTTAAGCTGGCATTATTGCCCCTCTGCTCCACTGGGCTGATGGAGTGGCTACATGCAACCAAGAATCTGGTCCAATGCTTCTGGTCTTGAGGTTGAGGAAAGAGCAGATTCAGTCATTAAGAGATAACATACCCTTAAGGGTATGGCAATTCAGCTTGATAGATCTACTGCTAGCTCAGAGGGCTGGCTTTAAATAAAACCAACTTGTTTAGAAAAATGAATTAATATTTTCATATTAAAGTAAAATGAAACTGTCTTGTTCATTTAGGAGAGTTGCAAGAAGAAAGACACGCCCTAATGGACAGAGACAGTTAGGGAAATGTCTGCAAAATGAGGCTTCCAGTACTCTAACCAGCATATTCGAAAAATGATTCAGCAGCTACACTAGCTGACAGTGGGGTTTGCTGTTCAGGAGAATCTTCTGAAAGTTTAGGCAAAGCAGGATTTCCTCATTGCACTGAAGAACATTTTATCTACTACCAAGACAACTCCCCTACCCACTTTGAACAACCTTGATATCAGTTCTTTTTCTGCTAATTATTGAGGAAGAGTGTGTTCCTATGGAGACTTGTGGTGCTCAAACATTGTAATGAAACCCCTAAATCCTGTTTTAAGCAGATGAGGTAACTTTGATTGTGATGCTCTTATAACATGTGAAAGTAACAAGGATTTGGATCACTTATATTTTAAATGTTTTTCAGAAAAGTAACAGGGGAGAATAAGGTTTACCTTTAAAGAACATTCCTTTCTGGGCTGGGCAAATTCACTTTCCTTGTTTGCAGAGAAACTGAGAGATTCATCATGGACATCAATACTTTTCATGAATTAAGAGACTTTAAATTGAAAACTAAGGTTGTTTTGAAAAGTTAAATTTTTGTTAATTATACAAGTTTTCCTGTACCAAACAACTTGACTAGTTACAAGGTACAGTAAATAAATATTTACTGGACTCAATATAGTTGGCATAATGTAAAGCACAGCACACAATGAGCTATAAAATATGAATATTTGGTACTGTGGAAGATAAAGTCTGATTTATGCTAAAAATCTCTAAACAAATATTCAGCAATTGATAAAGGGCTAATGTGATGCCAGGATTGTTTATTATTCCTAGTAAACATTTGCAGACTTAACATTGAGGTAGCCAGTCAAATTTTGGGGACCTACTTGTCCTGTTTTGTTTTAAAATAAGTTTTTATCTTTCTACAAGGATCAATAAAAAGTTTGAGATGTTTCAATGTTCTTCTCTTTTCCTCAAAATTTCCACTGTTAGCATTGCACAGAAATGCCTCACTTTTTATATAAAAGCTTTGGCTTGATTGTGCTGGGAATGGTCATTTAAAAAGTATTGTATTCTCTCCATAACCCTGAATGTATACAAAATAAAACTTTTCCACACTTACCTGAAGAATTCCTTTCTTTGAGCAACAAGCTCTACAGATCTTTTACAATGGTACTTCAGCCTGCCTGGAACTTGGGGACCAGACCTGGCAGCAGGGGAATACCCCATACCTGAAGTTCCCTCTTATTAAGCACTTCCATAGCCAGGATAACTTCAAATCTACTTTAAGTCACAGATTGTTAAATATACTTTGAGGTAAAACAACAATTTCTCCAAGCAAAGTATGGTGGGCTTGTCCTCATTAAGTAAAATTTAAGTCCTTGAATGTTAAGTGGATCCTTCAGAATTGAGATAGAAATTGGCTGTAGGGTGGGCCAGCTCTGTGGACCTTACTGCCTGAAGAAAGTAACTCAGGTTGGCACAGCCTGGAAATTTATCTAGAGTCCACAGATCCATTACAATGGGATTTTCATAGCCATATGTCTCCAGGGTGGGAAGCAGGACATGGGCATCTGCCCCGGAGAAGACTTAACCAATGCCATTTCCTTTCTTTTGGCAAAAGACTGGATGACTAATATGAAGAATTTGATGAAGGCAGTTTCAGTACTGGAGACATGACTATTCTGCCCTGAGACTGTCAGTGCTCAGAAGGACTGGATTTGGATGCCTAACTGAAGAGCAATATTTCTAGTTTACTTACAGAATTTACACACCGACATGCGTGAGGCCTACCTGCTGAATTAAAAGTACAATACTACATCTTGTGAGAGAGCTCCCCACATCCACTTTCAATCTGGATAGTGCAGTTAGGAGCAGAATGTGTTTCAAAGGTCATGTTCTATGACCTCATGGAACTGGAATAAGTTGGTTGCCCTAAGGAAGCATTTCATGTTAGATGCGTAACATGCTAAGCACAGTGCACTCCAGACACTTGGCTTTTTTGCTTGGACATTTAATATACCTACAATAAAACCCTTCTGGGTTTTATTTAACATGGTAGTTATTCTACTTGCTGGTGTAAAGTCCATACTTAAGTTCAGTTTCCAGCTGTCAACGAATAGATTTATCTCAGCATCTGATCCCAAGGATCAAAGTCCCATATACTTGCCTAAAACAGATTTAAATCCCCCCTCTCCCTACCTCAGGGAGAGGCCATGTGATTTTTAGGTTGAGAAGGACCATACTTGAAATACTGTCCACCCATGTTAGCACTGCTTGTGAAAGCATGCAGGAGCCCTTTTGATAGTTCATATTTAGTTTTTTGGCCTGAGTTTTCACTGTGAGATGCCAGCCTAGGCTTGGCTGCCTGTGAAGGGCCTGTAGGGTAAGAAGAGTTAATCTTTCAGGTAAAAATTTACCAGCTAGAATTGTTGAGCCCCTGATTGCCAGGGGCAGAAGGGTGTTACAAGTGGCAGCAGAGAGAGGAAGCTGGGTCTGAAGGCCCCTTACCACTTTCTGGAATTGGTAGCAGTTGAGCTGTGTCCTGTGCCCTCCATCCATGAGGTAGTTGAGCTCTACAGTCAGAGGCATGACTGCTGGTGCAGGCTGTAAGAGCTAAAGTATGGTCTTCCAACTGGCGCACTGTCCTTCTGGCTTCGCTCCCCTCATGGAGATGGGACTTCTTGCCCCAGAGCCTGTTCTTTTCAAATCCCATCTGGCTCTTCTCTTGCCCATGGAAGAGGAGGCAACTCCAATGGGCCTGGGCTGTGAGGAAAAAATGCCCTCTACCCCCAGACAGTTTTGAAAGAGGACCATCGAAGTCCTCCCACTTCAAGAAGTTTAATACACTAAGTGACATTCCTGGAGCAAGAGGTTGGGTGCACAAATAACCAAAAGGAAGGGCCTGATTTTGCACTATTGAAGTCCTAAAGGAGCTGTGATCAGAGGCTTTGCTAAGACTACTGCTATGCTGGAGTGCAATGGCTAACAGAGAAACACTTGAATTACACCCAGCCTTTAGAGAAATGAAGTTATATTATTGTTCTTCATAGTAGGCAGGTATGTCAGAGGAGCTATCAGGAAGTTGTTCTCAGAGCATTACACTCAGTTTAGGTTACTTTACACTTCACCTGCCTGTGCATAATTTGAACAAATAGGCCAATTCCTCTTCCTACCCAAGACTACAAGTGACCTTACTGCCCTTTGCTATTAAGGTCTGTTGCAGTAACACTGAAGATAATCAATTTTAAAAAATACTGCTGCTTTACCTGTTAAAAGAGCGAGAGAGAGACCAAGCACAAAGATGTATGCTACTGCTGTGCTACATCAGCAAGAGCTGCCCCAATCAGTGACCCAAAGTATCAAGGAGAAAGGAAGCCTTTACAATTGCCTAGGCTGTAATTCAGCACACTGCAGGCCTTTCTGCCCCACTCCCATCCTCACACAAAAGTGGACACTATGGGGAGGAAACTATCAGGTGATTTTATATACTGAAAATTGAATGTGTAGAAATTGTAACTGGCTGTTGGCCCAGCAGAGGGAGCTGGTTAGCAGTGAGGCTAGCTTTAACTTAAGCTAGATTCTCAAACTAGATGCAGGAAGCAGAGCACATTGTGGCAATGCACACTGTAACACACTTTGGAAACTAAGCAACAGGACTAGAAGGGGGGGGGGGGTCATGCAGAGGTTCTCTTACAAAGCTGTCCACAGAACTGTCTTAAAAGGGAATAGCTGAGTGATAATGAGATTAAACACTTCAACCCCTCAAAAGCTATTTTGAAGGACAAATGTCTATTCACTGCTTAATCATCTTCCACACTAATTCTGCTTTCAACAGCTCTTATCATACACACAGTGGGTTCCTTAGGGAGGGCAAGGGTAAGTAACTCCCTAAGTTTGTTACAATGAAAACTGCTAAGGATGCTAGCATTAAGACTTGGCTAAGTCATGTTCATGCACTTTCATGAAAGTGCAAAATGATCTCTGCAGAGTAGCAACCCTAAAGCATACAGATTCTCTATCATCTGCCTTCTGGAAGTTGTATAATGCAAAAGCCTAGCTGCCGGCCCCCTTTCCATGATGCAGTGGAAAGTTTAGCCTGAACAGTGCACCTGCCCAACCTGCTCTCCCCCCCCCCCCCAAAAAAAATGCACCAAAAAAATCCAAACTAAATCAAAGCCTCTCCTGTAGTGGTATTTACAGCTATAAACATTCTAATAGCATAGTGCAATCATAACCATCTTCATACACAACAGTTTGCATTGCTGTAAGTACACAGCAACCTCCTACTGGGCCAGGAATGTCTATTGCCAGCCCAAATCATCTCTCAGCTCCGGACTCTCCCCACTCCCAAAGTCAAGTTAAGGTCAGCTGCAATTATGGAAAAGTAGAAAGATCTCACATCCAGTGATCGACTCAGTGTCAAAGCAGAGCTGCTTTGTATCCTTTACTGACTTTACTCCCCAGAGCATAAGATTGTGGCTCACACATCAATCTCAAGCATTAGCTACGTTCTAACCACAGGATGCTATAAAATGTCATCAGTTTTATACTTCAAAAATCATTTTCAAGGTTGACACTTGATATTACCTCTGTTGCTTTTGGCTTACCTGTGACACTCCCCTGGCACCTGATTTTCGAGAAGCTGAAATGAAAGTTGCTCTGAGCATTTAGAAGCAGCGCATGGCAGACTACACAGAGGTACTAGTTGCACCTGAGATTTACAACCATTTTATTTTGCACACACTGAAATCAGAAATCCTAATTTTCGTTTTCACCCTTATAAAAATCTGAATACTCTAGTGCACAATTTGGCCCTCTCCATTAAGTGTGCCATCTTCATTCTAAAAATATATAAGCATTGCTATTTATAAAAGAAACCTCCCACAAAAGTGCTCTACCACAACCAGGTACATGTCAAGTTTAAAAAAAGTCTCAATATCAAAAGTAAATTAAGCCCGTCTTCAGAAAACTTCTCTACATTTGATACACAATTATATACAGTCAGTCTTGGCTTTAACATATTAGATCTTTTTCCTCAAATTAAGACTTCATTATCTGAATCAAAATTCACAACTGTACACACAAAAAAACAGTAGCTACAAGACTGACAAATTCTTCTGAAGGGAAGGGCTAAGACCTCACATACGGTGTTTATGCAACCAAGCACATTGCTGTATAATTCTCCCTTATGCAACAAGGGTACACAAATGGCTGTTCTTGTGGCTTGGCTGAGGCAGCTGGACAACAGCTAAAGAAAATGCAGGCAGCAGGGGCATTTTGAAGAAAGCAGTTGCTCTTCCCTGCAGAATTCAGTACCATTGCTATAGCACTGCTTCCTCCAAGCTGAGGTTCTCCTAAGGCAAGGAGAAGAAATTCTGTAAGAGGCGAGAAGGGGCAGGAACAGGCTGGCCCACCTCTTTCCCTGAAGCATTCCTAATCTCTGCCAGCAAAAGGGCTCTATCTGCATCAGATCTTAAGTGCTCTCCAGGGCAGGAATCTCCTTTGTGGTCCATTTTAACTTTACCAGCTTCCCCATCTCTCAGGAATTTCATGACTCATTACCCCTGTCCCCCTCCCAGCTGCTGCATGCCCCAAGGGAAGGAAGCTTGACTTGAAGCTAGAGCTTGTTGAATTTTTGGGGGGTGGGTGGGAGGGGGAAAAACGCTATTTTCCCTCAGAAAATTATTTTGCAGAAAGTTTTCAGTTTTTCCAAAGAAAATTTCAATTTTCCCTTGGGAAAACTGAAAGTGACTGGTCCACCTGGAAGGTTCTTGTCGCTCTCACTTTCTGCCTGCAGAGAGGAAAGTGAAATTAACAAGAGCCTTCCAGGCAGAGGACCAGCAAGATGAAATATTCTCCCAAAATGAAGGTTTTCAGAATTTGTGTCTCAAACAAATGTTGAGGTTTTGTTTTCTGGCTAGCTCTACTTGTGGCACCAGACACCAGCAGTAAAACCCTTAAAAAGGAAGGAAGGAATGGGCTTGTTTTAATACATAAGTGGTCCTGGGTTAAAACAGTTTCCCCTCCCTTCAAATTAATTCTCTTAATACAAAGAATGAAGCAGCAGCAGCAGCTTTAGCAGCCCGTCAAGTACACAGTAACCTGTAAGAATCAGCCGATGTTTCATGCATTCCAGTGTGCATTTTAAGTGAGATCAGAATAGTCTTCTTAGCCAACTTTAGATGTTTCCTAGATTACACTTTATTTGCTACACCTCGCAGCTTAGATGGACCACTGATTTTAGATCTGTAAATACTGAATTATCTGTGTAAAAAGTAATAAGGCCCAATAAAATATGATCCAGCTTTACTGAGGCTCATCTAAATTCAAGGTCAGCATTTCAGTAGTCGCAGTCTTTTCTAATTCCAAGGCATAAGGGTTATACTCCTCCTCAAGCTTTCTCTTCCAGATTTTGACTATAAGCAAAGAACAGAATATTAGTATGAAAGTAACTTTAATTTCTCCCAGAGTATCACACAGGTTCCCTCCCCCTACCACCTCCCCCCCAAGTTTAGTATTCATAGACAAGCCTACTTAAGCACTGAAATGCTCAATCTCCCAGTATGAAGGACAACATGAGAACTGAGGGAGAAATCAGCATGTAAGGGGGACTCTTAAGCCAACACACTTTGCAGCACCTGCTGGAAGACAGTCCCCCTGGAGAAGTTTCAACTTATCTAACCCTATGTTACTTGCCACATTCTAGGAACTGATACAGACCCGTTTGCCTACTGCTGTTTCAAAGTAATGATCTGATGAATAACTTTCTAATGCTATATCATAAGCACATTTTATTTACAGATCTTAATATGGACACACAAAGTTATACACAAAAAGGGATCATTCCTTCAGTGCTTCAATGCAGTTACCTATAGGGTTGAAGGCCTTCATACAGCATAGAAATAGTTTAGGACAGAAAGAAGAAGAATCTTAGACAACTGAAGCTGTAGTAGCAAACTGTCAAACTATTTAACCAGAATTTAGCCAGTTTACTTGGGCCAACTAGTCTTACAAGTGCCAGTGGAATTTTAGCCACAAATGGTCAGGAACTCTGTTACAAGTCTTATCTGAAAGCAGCATATGCCATCTACCACCAGGTGGACTATTTCAGAAATTATTTAAAGGAAGAGTGTCATCTACAAAGGATACATTCATCTACATAGCAAAAGCTGTGCACAGGTTAGCCTACCTGAGCTAACAAACTCAGCTAGCGTCGGTAACTTAGTAGTGAAAACAGCGCATCATGGGCTTCAGCGCAAGTAGCATAAGCCCAGCACAGATCCTGAGTACACTTGGCTTGCTAGCCTGCTCTATGCTGACTTCACTGCGATTACTACCTGCGCTAGCTGGATTAAATCCAGGGTAGATAGTCTAGCCCATGCAAAGCTTTTGCTGTGTAAACAATAAAACTTCATGAAAAACTAGGTTTTCTTTAGATGTCTCCCATCCAAACAGCAACCAGGTTTGACTTCAATTCATGAAGTCTGCTAAGGTCACAGCCCGAAGTGATATGTTTGACCTTCCTAACCAGACATCCTTAGTCTGCACTGCCTCAGGAAGATTCTGATCAGAGGAGAATTTTAGTACAAAGGAAGGAAAACTGATTGAACACAAAGAATAAACCACTGAACACTTACTGTAATTTGGTACATCCTCATCAGATTCCACATGGGGCGTTTTACCGGTCTCGGACAAGCTCTTCTCTTCATATTGAGTGGTTAAGATTGTGCTGTGTTTTTCACTTCCTCCCCCTTCAGCTGCCTCTTCCTCTAAAGCTGCCACCATATCTTTGTATGCATGCCTGGCTTCCATCGTCAGTTCTACCATTTTGTGAAAGTGGTCCTAACATGGAAAAAAAAAGTAGGAAAGAAGTAAGTGATAAGAAAACATGAAACACTTATGGCTTAAACCATATTTCTCTGTTGAAGTGTGTAAAGATGTAGGGTACAGTTTTTGCACCCCTTCTACTCAGAATATTAAATAAGCACACAAGCAGGCAAAACAGAATAAACCACGTACTTGGATTTTGTTTAGTAACTGTTTTATCTTGTTTTGGTTAATAACGGAAATACATCAAGAGACTTTCTGATGCAGTGAGGAACTCAAAGGTACATTTTTAAGCAACATGTGGTTTTAGCCACACATCTGACATGTACAGCTATAGTGTTTTTATAGAGTGCTTTGAACTTAATGTGTTATAAATACTATTTTTATTATGTACCAGTTTGAAAATGTAGTCCCCGACCCCCGCAAAGTTTCATTCAAACTAATATTCTACCAGCCAGAAGAGGAAGATTATTCTAGATTTTCAAGTGTCTCTTAATAACATTCAGAATCCCTCTCTGTCCCTAGTTGTTCTCCCAATTTGCAACAACGTTGTTGGGGGAAAAAAGGGGTTGGGGGGGCTGCCACTAAGCTGCTCCCTCCACATCTCTCACCAGGTATTTAAAATACCTGTTATCCTTAAGAGCAGATTTGGGTAAAGAAGAGGCAGAGAGCTGGCCAAAAATACATCTGTGAACAAAGCAAAAAGGAGAAAGGTGCTGTGGAAATAAATGTTAATTCTGTATAACATTATAAAGCAACTGACCTGTCAAGAGTATAAATACAGAAAATGGAGTGAGAGACTGACTGACTAGCTGCCTCGGAGTCAGGTCTTTATTGTATACATAATACACACAGAGTAATATTAATTAAAGGTATAAACCAGTGTCTTTGTTCAACTCACCTGAGCACCATCATAGCTGAAAATTCCCACCACACTGACAGGCACTGCTTTGTTCACACAACGTCCTAGAGCTTTGCGATTGAGAGCAAAGACAAATGGGATATTCTGTTCACAGGCACAGTCAATAATGGTATGTAGAGTCTCATCCAACCCACCTGGAACAGACAGAGAATTGAGAATGAGACTATTCAAAAAGTATCATTTATTCAATCCAGTTATAACTAAAAGGCATTACTGCCAGAAGTCCCTTAGTAAAAGCTACAGGTTTAAGATGCAGCATTTAGAAATGCCAGAATGTATGTGTTAAAAAAATACTTACGAGTGTGCAGTGCACAGAAACATTACTTGAAGCTCAATAGCGTACTGTAGGATCTGCTCATCTAGAAAGTTAGTCTGACAATTCTCCCTTTGAATCAACATGAATCTTCAGAGAACACTGCTATTAAACTCCAAATTTTATTACATTTGAAGAACAAAGATTGGACTGACACACCAGCACCACTATAAACAGTATAAAACAATGCAGTGTAGCTAAAATGAAGTATGGCTGTCAAAAAGAGAAAACTTAAAAGCTAAGTCACTCCAAGATCACAGATCAAAGACAGTGATCTGAACAGTAGTTACTTATAACATTTCAACAATACATCAATGACAAGTTGATAAGTCTTCCAACCAGTCATTTGCTTTCAGATTCCTTAGAGTGAACAATCTGATTTACTTTTCAAGGAAGGCACCAATAAATCACTGGTCTTCCATGGCAGTTTTCTCCAAGTGTAAGATGTGGCCCTCAAAGGGTACTACCATCAATATAACAAGTCTGTTCTAGCATTTATCTTATGAAAATAAAACTAATTTTTTGTAAAACATTTACCCTTTGACTGAATCTTTTCACAGTTTGGAGAGATGACGACACATTTCAATTTTTTCAACTTCAGGTGTTTCAAAACTTCTCTGAGCCCCATAACAAGTCTGCGTTTTGTCTTGGCCTTCACTGGGTCTTTCTGATACAAGCGATCTTGGAAACGAACCAGTTCTTTTAGAAGGTCTGTCACACAACTATCAACTTCTTTACTAAGTACCTGGCTACAGTAACTGGAAAAAAGAATCAGTTGTTTAAGTGTTAAATATTCTGCAATCGCAAACATAACTGCATTCTCTCAAATACACGCTCTAGGTACAGGACAAACATTTTTCTCCTGGTTTTTCAGTGCATTGAAAGATACAGGGAAGTTTGTTTCTTGACACGTCAGCTCCTGTATCAAGTTATACCGAGACATGCAGATCAAGATAAAAGACTAGTTTTGCTAATGAAAGTTTTCCCTAGGTCACGGCCTATTTTCACTCATAAGAATCAAGAGATCGCAACCATATTGTAGAAGTGCTAGTTGATTTCTATAGCACTGTCACTTATAACAAACTGAAAGTTGGAGCAAGAGCCAAAGGCAAGGGACAAAGTCAATTGTATCACCATTTTACTTATCTCTGGTCCAGATCATGCCCTTGTGATCTGCCTGTGGAGGGGGATCCACAGAAAGAGGAGATGCACCTCATTCCTCTTAGCATCCAGTGGAAATCAGTGTGGAAAGTTAGGCTGTGTCTACAGTAGAGACCTTACAGCAGTACAGCTGTACTGAATCAGCTGCGCCACTGTAAGGTCTCCTATATAGCTCTCTATGGCAACAGGAGAGAGCTCTCCCGTTTGCATAATTAAATCACCCCCACGAGCAGTGGCAGCTATGTTGGCAGGAAAGCATCTCTCATTGGCATAATGCTGTCCACACTGAAGCTTCTTTTGTTGCAAGTTACGTTGGTGTAAGTTAAGTCGGTCGGAGGAGTGGAGGGGGAGCGCGTTTTTCCACACCCGAGCGACAAATTTTATTGACAGAAGTGCTAGTGTAGACATAGCCTTAGATAGCTGCACTGAAGTTCCCCCCAGACCTCCTCAACACTGGTAACCACTCTAAAAAAGGGTTTGGGGGACAGCTGTAGTGAAGGGAACCCCTGGCACCATGGAGCTAGGCTACCAGAAAGTGGTGGGATAAGTGGCTACATATTCATAGGGCCTTTCTATGGATGGTCCTGTACCCCACAGATCCAAGATCCACCCAGATCTCAGCACTTTGCAAGTCAGACCCTTGCTTTCTTGCTCTGGAGGTATACTGGAACCCACTAACTATCCCCACACCAAAAGAATGCAGGGGTAGTCAACAAGGGGAACCAAAGAGTTCCTTGCCCTTCCCTCCCATGAAGGGCGAGATCTGGCCCCCTATTTCTAACCATTACTACCCTTACAACTGAAACTAGGGCCTTGGCTACACTTGCAGCTGTACAGCGCTGTGAGGTAAACCTGTCTTCGTACAGCTCAGTAGGGAAAAGCACTGCAGTCTGTCCACACTGACAGCTGCCAGAGCAGTGGTGTGGCCACACATGCAACATTTGCAGATGTGTTGGGAGCGGTGCATTATGGGCAGCTATCCCAGCATTCACGTGGCTGCAACATGCTTTTCAAAATGGGGGGTGGGGGGAGAGAGAGTGCTTTTTGGAGCATGTCAGCTCTCTATTTTGCAAGTTCCAAACTCCTGGCCCCCTGCTCATTCATTTACTCACTCAAAGCAAGCTGCAAACTGTTTGCTTTTCTCTGTGGTACGAGCTTTGAAACCGGCATTTCCGCATTCTTGCAGCCAGTCACAACAATGGAGAGGACTGGCCACTTGACAAGGTGATTAGTACAGCGCTGCAAGTGCTGCAGCTGTTATTCCTCTTGGAGATGTGGAGTACCTGCAGCAGTGTACCCAAGGAGATACAGCGCTGTAAGTGGCCTGCACTTAGTGAGTTACAGCGCTGGGGGAGGGTGTACAGCGCTGTAACATGCAAGTGTAGCCAAGGCCTAGGTTTCATATTGGTTAGTCTTATATTTCAGTGGGATTTTTTTGGTAAAAAAATTATTTACCATTTCAGATTTACCTCAGTAACAGTTTAATGGACAAGCCCATTAAAACAATTCAATGAAAATCCAAAACAATGTAATCTAGATGTAGAAAAGAATCCTCCACCCTGAATACCAAGCAATAGAAGACCTCTTTGGTTGAGTAGCCCTGAGCATATCCAGACCTATCTGCCATTTCAGTGAAATGTTGGGTTGCTGTGGACCCAAGAAATTTGTTCACTTTAAAAAAAGCAATTAAAAGTCCCCCCCCCCCCCTTTTTTTTTTTTTTTACACATTAACTAAATCTTGAGGCATAAAGAGGCTGTGGTGCCTTTTTGAAGAATGAAGATGAAAGCAACACTTACTAAACAGTTATGTCAATGGCAGAATTTCATTTTTCCTATAGTGGATCTTTGACCTGCTGTTCAAACACAATAACCAAAGTTTCTTGTTAAAAGGAAACATGCACACACAGCTGCTATCATAACAACATTTGAAGTGTTTGTACAAAAGGGCAACTAACTTGTCCCCTTGATTTCTCCATGCAACACAAACATGTCATCTTGCTAATCACATTCTGCTTTGTACCTCTCTATCGTTTTGTCTGGCAGGAGAAAAAGAAATATTCTAACCATAAGAGTGTTTTCAGAAAGGTGAAAGAGCCCTATTTCTCTCTCTCTCTCTCTGTACAGTAAAAGCTTTTTTATCTGGCATGTTGGGGGTATGGGGGGGTGCTGGTAAGTGAAAAATGCTGGTTAACTAAGAGGGAGGGAGTGCGGGGCTGGGACGCGGGCTCTGGGAGGGAGTTTGGGTGCGGGAGAGGGCATGGGGCTGGGGAGGGGTTTTGGGGTGCCCAATCGGGGGGGGAGGGGAGGGTGTCACCTTGGGCGGCTCCCTGCAAGCAGTGACCTGTCTCAGCACTACTAGGCAGAGGCCCGGCAGGTGGCTCTGCATGCTGCCCTCGCATCGCCCCGCCCCGCATGCTGGTTCCACAGCTCACATTGACCAGGAACTGCCTGCCACGCCTCCGCCTAGGAGCAGCAGGGACAGGTCGCCGCTTGTGGGGAGCCACCCGAGGTGAGTGTCCCCTGGATCCAGCATCCCCAAACCCCTCCTGTGCCCCAACTCCCTGCCCTGAGCCCCCTGCCGCACCCAAAATCCCTCCCAGAGCTCACATCCTGCACTCTCTCCCATGCCCCAACCCCCAGCTCCACCCCCCCACCCCACCCCCAAACCCCTCGTGGCCATTCCTCTGCCTAGGAGCAGCAGGGACATGTCACCCCTTCCGGGGAACCATCAGAGCCAGTTGGGAGACTGCCGGCCCCACGCCAACCAGACTATAAACCGGACTTTCTATGAAGATTAGAAATGCCAATTTAGAGAGCTTTCTGGTTGGTACAGGGTCAGATAACAGCTTTTACTGTATAACTATGTGATTTATTCCACATTATAAGCAAGGTGTTTATGTTTCTAAGAGTATCTGCTCCTCCTTCCACGATCACCAGAGAAGAGGAAGATAATAGGTTTAGTGACCACAAAAGGATCTGCCTTCCTAGCCTGACTGACGACATATTAGTACTGCACTTGCTGCTTACTGAGATGTCACTTATTAGGTGTTACCCTGCAGGAGAGTTGAAAATAAGAATTCAGAGTTGAGAGTTTAAAATTCAGTTAGCATTTCACAGAACGTTACTGACGTAACTTCCTTATTTGAGCAATGTCCTGCCTGTGGTACCGTGGTACAAAGGAAGTGCCAATACTAACAAATACTTACTCTCTAAATCTCCTGCTATGGATTTTTGGAAGGCTGGAGTTTAGTTGTGTTAGACTGGAAGAACTTTCCGTAGAATCCTTGAGGTCTTCACGTTCCAGGAACACTTCTGAACTGCTCTGAGCCACAGAAACTGAGGTTATGGGAACATCTTCTGCTATGTCTAAGCATAAAGAAATAAACTGTTGTATTTGTGTTATGAAAGACAGACGAAAAATTGAACTGATCTATAAAAGTGAGAATGTAACTCAAGGACTCTCCTACACAGAAATAGGATAGGTAGTTCCTACCAGTCCTGCTTTTACCTGTTTCAGGGCTATTAGGATCATTTCTAGTACTGAAGTGAACGACCCAGCAAGTAGTATTAAAATATGACCAGGGTTCTTCAGAATCTTTTCCCTATAGATTCAGATCTTTCAATTTTAGACAGGTTTGACTAGAAAACACAACGCAGCATTAGATAAAAATTCACTGCACAAAAACTTTGTCAATGCAGGGTTATGGCTGGCAGTTCCTTGAAAACCAGGAAAGGAAATACAAAGTTATGGTACACACCAGCCTTTTTCCAACAATTTTAGTCTGCCCACTGGACCTGCAAGATGCAATATCATAAGTGTCACGGCTGCCCTGTGATAAACAAATATGAGGAATGACTAAGTTAGTGTGCCACTGTACATGGTGTGGTGTGTCTCACAGAATTGTATTCTCATTCATCTGTATGCACTTCCAACTGCACTTCACTGTGTTAGGGACAGCTGAATTTACAATGCAGAGATTACTTGCAGCAGGTTGCCACATTTCACACTGTAATGAGGAGAGGTCCATCTGCTTTCTGGGCTAAGTTATGTCAGTTGTGCAAGTAAAGGAGCACAACAGTCTATCCTTGCCATAGGGATTTGTTGCAGTCTGCTAGCATACATGACAGTGCACTACAGAGCAGAGGTAAGTGCAAGTAATATTCCAGAGGGAATCTACAGGACAAGGTTCAAGGGGGTGGTGACACCTGGCAACACTGGCTGCTTGGAAAGAGCAGATGAAGTGGTTGAGCATACACCGGGTATAGCCAACTGCTGTTCATTATGCCAACCTAACTGCAACTTCACCATTCTCGGTTTCTCTTGTCATACTCATGCTGTGTCCCCACAGTGCTCCATATCATCAGCAAAGATAGACTGCTATGACATCTGTCAGGTGTTGCATAGGGCATCACTCAAAGAGAACAGTTAAGGTTGAAGGGCAGTGCAGGGCTGGTATGTACTTTAATTTTGTATTTCCTGGTTTTAAGAAGTTTAAGTTTAGCTGTAGTAGACATTCTGGAAGGGTATGCGACACTGTCAATCAACCTTAACCCTCCATCAAAGTTTTTGAGCACCAAATTTCACTTGTTTGAGGTGGTGATGGTGGTGGTGAAGGGGGCACAAGGCGGCTTCCTGGGAACACCTTACTTCCACCTCTCCTTGTTCCTTCCATCCACCCAGTAGAATTGCAGGCACCATGGGGAAGAAGGAAGGTGGTAACTGACAGGCTGTGAGAAGCACATCTACCAGCTGGAGTAAGCAAGGTGGAGTGTAGGACAAGCCCAGAACTTGTATTCCACTTCAGTAACTGGGGAAGTGGCTTTGCATAACTCTTTTTAGTATAAGAGGATTGCAGAGGTGTGAAGTGGTTAATTCATCTCAATGTAATGTTCTCAGATAAATCAGAACACTCCATGGACATGAATACAGTCCGATAACTCTGAGAAGTGTGAATTGACCTATTCATCTTAATGGGTGTTATCCTCCCACACTATTCCAAAATCTACCCCGCCCCTGCTGAAGTACACCAATTTTCAAAAACAACAAGGAGTCTGGGGGCACCTTAAAGTAACAGAAAACCTTCAGATGCATCTGAAGAAGTGAGGTTTTTACCCACGAAAGCTTATGCCCAAATAAATCTGTTAGTCTTTAAGGTGCCACCAGACTCCTTGTTGTTTTTGTAGATACAGACTAACACGGCTACCCCCTGATACTTGATACCAATTTTCAAGACACTCACTATGCTCATGAGTGTTCAAGCTCTTCATGGGGTAGCTGTACTTGAGAACCCCTTGACAAAGTAATTCCAACTTGCACCACTATCTCGATCCCTGACTCTAATGTGGCATTAGTAATATTATGGATGGTAGTGCCACCACAGTTAAGGTTACACAGCATTTCCATTCTAACAGTTGTAAAAAAGAGCTACACACATTTGGGTTAGAGTATCATTTTTAAAAATAGTTTGTGCACTGCTCAATTTTTCTATAGCAATTTACAGGGAAAAAATACAATTTAAGATTTGCTATGACTGTTTTGAAGAGGACAATGTGACTACAATTTTTCTAATGTCTGACATTTCCTTCAGATCCCTTTTTCTAGATAACACCACATCACTAGGAAATAAAATTGATAAACATGATCCCTTGTTTTGCAGAGATGGGATTAATTATTATCAGTTGAAATTTGTTGTGTTAAGTTTTCACGATAAATTTAAAAAATGGTCTTTTGACTGATGCTAGCATCATGGTTTTACATTAGAAAATGTAAATTTTACACCAACAATTAAAATACGGCTTTCTATTACGGGTTCACTTCCTAATGCTCAGCAACCACTGATAATTCTGACACTGATGAGAGTTGCAGCTACTCTCTTTTCTTTGCTCACACTCAGGCTATTGTTACAAGAGAACTGGACTTGACACAACCACAGCCATTCTGTGCACTTAGCCACCATTAACTGCAAGCGAGAATACCAGAAAGTCAGGAATAACTTGAGCTTTGCATAAGCATGTGAAATAGCTGCAGTGGCAGCTTTGCTAACAAGGACAGACTAAGTGACAGATTCATGAGAATGGGAGGAAGTGTGGATAACTGACCTTGGACCTGGGTGTCTATGACCATGAGTTTCTTGCTATTATGACTAGGAGGTGCTTTGGTGACAAGTAGAATTCTGAGTTTTTTTTCCTGATGCTAGGAAAATTGTTAGCCCACTAGGAGAACTATTGAAGTGAATTTGAAACCATTTAAGTGTTTAATAGCCAGTTTTCCAAGTGCTCCAAAATCTGCATGCTTGCTTGAATTGTTTTGGAAATTGCTGTGACCAGTGGAGGCCTGAAATAGGGTTAATTTTTCAGTTTGAAGATTGTTTGAGAAACTGTTTCTAGAAGTACAGCCCCCCTAAAATTGATTTCTACAAGCTAGGAGGCTGACATCTAACTCCCCAGCGACTAGGAGGAAGGCTGGCCACCAGAAATCTGCTGCTGACCATTCATCACCATCTCAGGTTTTGGATAACTAGGTCTGGATTGCTCTAGACTATTGCTATTTTAGATGTGCACTTCAGGCTTAAAAAAAAAAAAATCTTTGAGTGAAAGCACTCTCGTGTGTACCAATCATTTAATCGGACGGAAGAGGTGGGTCCCCCATTGATTTATTTCCTGAAACCACCTGGGAAACGAAGATTAGTTACCACAGTTTTGGGCTCAGAAACCCCTGGGTAACACTATGGCTACACGTACACTGCTGCAGCACTTAAGTATAGCCACTCATTACAGCAACAGGACGGGTTCTTCAATTTCTATAGTTAAGCCAGCTCCTTGAAGTCAGGTCTATACTACACGCTTACTTCAGTATGAAAAATCCACTCCTGAGCAACGTAGTAACCCCCTGCGTAGACGGCGCTATGTCAGCAGGAGAGCTTTTCCCACTGACATAGCTACCGCCTCTCCTGGAGGTGGAGTAACTAATCTGACAGGAGAGCTCTCTCCAGTCGGCTTAGAGCCTCTTCATTTAAGCACTGCAGCTGCACCGATGCAGCGTTTGTTGCGTAGACCTTCTCTGAGAGACAGTAGCTAAGAAAATGGAAGAATTCTTCTGTCGACCTAGCATTGTCTAGAGCAGCTTAACTACATTGATCAGGGATGTGGATTTCACATCCCTGAACAATATATTTGTGTTAACTTAACTTTTTAGTGTAGATCTGGCCTCAACTCTATTGTTCATGGAATGGGTGAGGAGCATGTGGCATGATTACATTACCCCAAGGTTACTGTTTACTAGAGTCTTCCATCTTCCTTCGTTAATACTATTTTCCATTACTATACTTCTAAAGTAAAATATAAGTATGCATATGGATTTTAGAATAGTTTGAAGTATAGCTCTTAAACCATAAACTTTGCTCTCAGGGTAAAATTTCTGAAAGGACCTTGGCCAAGAGTAGACAGTCAGCAACTAATGTGCACACCACATCAAGAGACTGCCAAAGGCAGGACTCAAACTTATTACACCTGGGTACTATTCAGCTTCAGTGGCCACATCATCACCATGAGCCACCTACTTACTATGATATCAGGCTGCTTGGAAAGCCTTTGGCTTCAACAGAGTGCTTCCTGCTGCACATGAGCAAATGACTTTCTGTAGCTTGTCAATGTGGTGTGGGCAACATTGTAGATCAACTTTTAGTCTGTATAACTTAAAACATTGGTTTCTCAAAGCAACAGTGGTGCCAAACACCTGAGATTACCTGCTTAGGATGGATATCAGAGCCATAGTGAGAGCCTCAGGTGCATGCAAAAAAAGTTGTAAGCACCATACAATTTTGATGTCATATGATTTTAGGGGGCTGTACTTCTGGAAACAGTTGCTCAAACAATCTTTAAACTGGAAAATTAACCCTATCTCAGGCCTCCCCTGGTCACAGCAATTTCCAAAACAATTCAAGCAAGCATGTAGATTTTGTAGCACTTGGAAAACTGGCTATTAAACAGTTAAAAAGTTTCAATCTTCATTATAATTGATAAAAAAATGCAATTACAAATGCAGGGGAAGTTTAATTCTCTTTTCATATGTTCAAGATTTTCAGAGAAATTATTTAGTTCAAATTTAAAGTTTCAAAATGTAAGATGCATATTCATAACATAATCCACATTATTCTGTACAGATTTAATTGAGAATAATGGAATACAGTTAAAGGGAAATGTAGCTGATATATAAAAATCCTCAGTAACAATATGATTTATTAGCCTGTGGGGAGCAGTTTCCTTTTGGAAATGGTGGAAATGGAAGCCCCACTGAATATCCCAGACTAGACAAAACAGTTAGTGATCTATATTGGCAGAGGAACACATCTGATGACCTAAGAGAGGCAGAGATTCTCTAGAGACAGATGCAAGCTAGGTAACACTTCCCTTGGAGACTCCTACAATGTGACAATTTGAGCAATCTATGTACAATTTACAAATTCTGTTTGATATTGGGGACTCTTCATGCCTATACCAAACTTTCAACTTTATTTTCAATGTGGGGCTTGTTTGCCTTCTCTGCTATCTTTTGCCTCCATATTGAGCTAAAACCCACAGGAATTGACAGAAGAAATTCTTGCATCTGACACAAGGATAACACTGGAGGGTTGTTAAACTTTGCTGATCATCCACTCACATGGAGCACTCTTGGACAAACTACCACCACCCACAGCAAACCTGTTTTTCAAGTCTGAATTCTGGGGTGGGGGTGGGTATCTGAGCGAGAGATCCTTTCCCAGACAAGGCAGATGGATGGGGGTGAGGAGGGGGAAGAGGGAGGGAGAAGAGGGAAGGGCAGGGTGGGGATACCTGACACAAGGGATTGAAGTTTATGAAAAAGGGTCACTCACCAGCCATTTTAGAGGACGCTTGTGCAAGACAGCAGAAGAGCACTGTATGCAGGGGTTACAGAAAGGGGGAGAAGAGACCAGGAGCAGAAGCAAAAAGCTGGCTGCAGGAGCAAAACAGACTCCATGATTCAGAGATGTCATGGGCTGTAGTAAGTGGATTCTTAACAGTGTAGAGGCCTCTCTCTGAAGCATATTTTGGGCTTAGGTCAGAATGGTGAGGAAACTGAGCAGGGAAGTGTGTGTAGATATTTTATTGTTTTTTCTACATCTGCATGTTTCTTGTTCTAGCTAAAGTAAAATGACTGGAACCCTTATGAAGTCTGTAATCCATGAAGAAGTGAAGTATAAATCCAGAGTGCCCACAAGGTTGGAGCTCTGGGAAAGGGTATGCTTAAGCTTCTAGGGAGTCTGGGGGGTGTCTATGCTAGTCCTGCGCTTAGGACCCCAGGAAGGCAGGACCCCATTTCAATGAACTGGTAACAGACAGAGCCAGTGCACATAAGTATGCCAGAGGGGTCAAGAAACGACAATGCTGCAGCCTACTCACACCAAGAGAAGCTTAAGAGCACACAGGCCGTGTGGTAGGACCCAAACATGGCAGCATGGTGAGCATCCAGGAGGAGGAGCTTTACCAGGGCTGTGACACAGTTACAAATACAGTAAATCCAACATGTGTAGAAAGGAGGCAACAATAATTAGACTCGCAATTATACAGCAGCACAGACACAGGGTATCAGCTCTAACAGTTGGGCTGGAACTGTACTCTGCAAAAAAACACCCTTTTAAAAAATCCTCAGTGGAGGCCTGAGCTCTATACTAACCTTCATTTCACAAGTCGTGTGTACAAGCTTTTTAAAGCAGCAAGCGCAATTACACCCACACCACCACCTACACATTGTATTGTCTACTCATCAGAAAGTACCACAGCAGTGTGACATTGCTAATGTTGTACCCAGTTAGCTAGCTCTTTAAAAAAATTAAAAAGCCTCCCCCATACCAATAAAAAAAATAAGACATTCATCATCAGGAAATACCTGTTTTGGTATCCTGAGTAAGTGTCTGATCTTCAGTTGCAGATTCTTCACACTGATGAACAGTATCTCCATCATCTTTTGGAATCGTTGTCTGTTCTAACAGGTGCTGTTTTCGCTGTTCTCTCTCTTTCAAAATAATCTTAAAAATTAAACAGTTCAGTGTCAGGCAGGCGCCAATACAATCAAGTTTCAACACCAAGACCAATTACACAAACACTAACTTCACCATGTCACTAAGATTTGAGTTTCATTGTAGGTGTATCCCCTCACACCAGGTTCAGGCAGCCTGATGTCAGAGTAAGTGTAAAGACTCAAGCCAAAAGCCATATAGGCCCTAGCCTGCCTCTGTATCAAAGGGGAAAAAGATGAATTTTCTGCCCCTACATTAACACTTTCTAATGGCTACCATCGTAACTGGAAGAGAAACTTCTGGTGGCCAAGTACAAGGACTGAGAGAAAAGCTGAAGAGCAGTGATGAGTTAGAGCAAAAAGTTGGCCCAAAACAAAGGGGCAAATAAAAGCACTAAAGTATGAACATAAAATGTAAGAGTAATCCAATTTCATACACACTTAAGGTACTTTGCTGGATTGCGGCTTTACTCCCTCACATCCTACTATGTAAAATCCAGTCAGTCTGTAGTACATCAGTGTTCCTTAACTGTGGGGGTGAGGGAGGAAAAAGAAATCTGAGGGGTACAGAGAAGATGAAAGGAAAGGAGAGTGGTGGTACAGGGTAATAAAGAACAGGAGTACTTGTGGCACCTTAGAGACTAACAAATTTATTAGAGCATAAGCTTTCGTGGACTACAGCCCACTTCTTCGGATGCATATAGGGGAGTATTGGGGGTGAGGAAAGCTGTGTAACACTCGAGCCAGTTTGATGACACATTACAAGTGTGCTACTACAGCTAGAGCAGTGGACAGCTTCTTGAAATCAGTCATCCCTCCCTGTATTTGCAACAGCCCCTAGCTTGCTATGCAGCAGGTAACATGTATGGGGCTACTGGCTCAGTTGACTGGTCCAAGCTTTGTGACCACTCTCACCACAGGGCCCAGTTGCAAGAGGGGGAAAACAAGTCTTTATTAGAGGGGGGGAAAAACCAGAAAAAGCAAACCAGATACTTCTATTACAATGGCTCCTAAATGTATGAAACACTGTACAGCAACAAAAACAAACAAACAAAGAGCCCACAAAACATTGTTCCCATCCCTTAAGTTTACAGCCTGAAACTGATAAAGGGTGGTGATGTCCAAGGCAGCAAGTGGCACATGGCTTGTTAGCTATAATTTTTATATTGTACAATTTTCAGGTGAACTTTAGCAGTGCAGAGTTGTTATTAAGCCATCCTAACTGGCTCCATGAGGATCTCCTTGGACTAAGGAATGCCAGGTGATATTGAACTAATGCTATGCCACTGGCCCCAGTATAAAAGATGCCCAAGAGGTATGGGAAGGGACCTGGATGTCCTTATATTTTCAGCTTCCGTAAAAGCTCCATGGGCAACCAGGCAGAGATTAGAGAAGCTTTCAGGCTGCTATAATTTATGCTAGGGATCAGACCATCGTGCCCAAACCTGCACTGAGCACAGCCTGGCGAAACTAGAGAACTTGGTATTTAATACGTTTCCCCATCCCAAAAATTTGAATTTGAGCACCTTTTCATACATACAGTCCTTGTGCTATGAAAGTGGCTTGAGTTAGGAGTAGAGAATACTGATTTGGAACACTGAATAATATATTTAGCTTGATCATATACAAAGACTTTTTTTTAAATCAAAGCCATCTAAAACTGAATTTGTAGCAAGGCTAAAATTCAGATTAATACATTTAACAGATGGTGATATGGTTAAAAAGAATAGTAGAGCTATTTAATAAAAGGTAATAAATTGGAGCACCTTTTTAAGAGATGTTGGTTTCTTTGCTTTGGGGACTTCTCTCTGCTTTCCTTTCTTTACCAAAGGAGCACTGGAGTCCAATGGATTATGTGGTGTCTTCCCTTGACTTAATTGTTGATTTTTTGTTACTGTTGTAGGTTCTTTTGAAAGCAATGGTATGGCACCGCCAACTGAGATAAGAGAGTTTTCATCAGACAGCTGTAACTCAATGTTAACATCTGAACAAAATCTAAGGCAAATTTAGTGTTTATGCAACAGGTCCCCTATCATATAAATTGCATAAAAAATCTCTTTATGAGTTGAGGGGAAGGGGGAGGAGCTTTAGTCTGTCTCAGCTCCTTCCCAAAAAAATATTACCTCACTCATCTCTATTATACCATCAGCTTAACTAGCTCTGATCTCAATCTCAAAAATATGGAGAAGAAATTAAGCTAAATATTGCAATGCAGGCTACAATCAATATCATACCAATCCAATTTGGGAAATTTTAGGAAACCTAAAAGTTCTACTAGACTTGCCATTTGGGATTTTGTCCTCTCTACCTCCACAAACAGATTCTATGGTAGCTTCAAGGATGTGCTAGAGCTTCTAGAATTATTTGTTGCAAATAAGTTAAATGTGTTTAACCTCCTCCACCCTTCCTTTTTTTGAATTGCTTGCAAGCCAACACCACCCAATTTCTACTGGAGAATAATAAATGAATAATGAGATATCTAAGGTACTTAGATGGCTCCCATCATCATATCTCAGCATTTCACAATCCTTAATGTATTTATCCTCATAATGCTCCCATGAGGTAGGGAAGAATGATCCCCATTACAAATGGGGAACTGAGGCACAGAGACAGTAAGTGACTTGCCCAAGGTCACACAGAAGTCTATGGCAGAGCACAGACTGCACCTGGATCTCCCAAGTCCCAAGCTAGCACACTAACTACACTAACCATTGGACCATCTTTCCTCTAACATGCTCCCAATAAGAATTTCTAGATGCATCAAGTCCGTGGAATTTTCAGGATCTGCACAGAAATCATTTTACCTTAGTACTTCAATGAATAAGACATCAGAAGTAATAGCAGAGTGAACTTGTTATTTGTTCCTGAAAATATTTCAAGTCACTTTTTGTATCTCTCTACTTAGAGCTTTCAAGGGAATTTACATAGTATCTTCCTAATATCAAGCAAGTTACTCAGAGCTGATTAGCTACTGTGCACTCAGATCACTTAAAGCGGATACAAGACAGCTTCTCTTCCTTTTGGAGAGAAGGCTTTGGATTCTTTGACCATGGGGATGGTGTTGCAAGAAGGAGGAGAGCTGGCAGAGACGGGCCCCACCTAACGAAGAGAGGGAAAAGCATCTTCGCAAGCAGGCTGACTAATCTAGTGAGGATGGCTTTAAACTAGGTTCACCAGGGGAAGGAGACCAAAGTCCTGAGGTAAGTGGGATATATGGAGATATACCTATCTCATAGAACTAGAAAGGACCCTGAAAAGTCATCGAGTCCAGCTCCCTGCCTTCACTAGCAGGATCAAGTACTTATTTTGCCCCAGATCCCTAAGTGGCCCCTCAAGGATTGAACTCGGAACCCTGGATTTAGCAGGCCAGTGCTCAAACCACTGAGCTATCCCTCTCCCCTCCCCCCTCCCTGTTTGTTTTCCAGGCTTCTTGCATTTGCGCATAGGCACTCAAGATAACTCCCGGATTGTCCTGCTTTCTCAGTAAGGCAGGAGTCCTCCCCTCTTGCGCTCTCCTGCTCATGCTTCCTCTTTCTTCACGAACAAGGTCAGCTCCCAGACTGCTGCACTGGGCAGCACAGCATGAAGAGGAGGTGACCAGCCCTCTGTAGAGAAAGAAGTGGTTCAGGACTATTTAGAAAAGCTGGACGAGCACAAATCCATGGGGCCAGATGCGCTGCATCCAAGGGTGCTAAAGGAGTTGGCGGATGCGATTGCAGAGCCATTGGCCATTATCTTTGAAAACTGATGGCGATCGGGGGAAATCCCGGATGACTGGAAAAAGGCTAATGTAGTGCCCATCTTTAAAAAAACCGGAGGAGGATCCGGGGAACTACAGGCCAGTCAGCCTCACTTCAGTCCCTAGAAAAAATATCATGGAGCAGGTCCTCAAGGAATCAATTCTGAAGCACTTAGAGGAAAGGAAAGTGATCAGGAACAGTCAGCATGGATTCACCAAGGACAAGTTATGCCTGACTAACCTAATTACCTTCTATGACAGGATAACTGGCTCTGTGGATGAGGTGAAAGCAGTGGACATGTTATTCCTTGACTTTAGCAAAGCTTTTGATATGGTCTTCCACAGTATTCTTGCCAGCAAGTTAAAGTAGTATGGGCTGGATGAATGGACTAGAAGGTGGATAGAAAGCTGGCTAGATTGTCAGGCTCAATGGGTAGTGATCAATGGCTCCATGTCTAGTTGGCAGCCGGTATCAAGCAGAGTGCCCCAAGGGTCAGTCCTGGGGCCAGTTTTGTTCAATATCTTCATTAATGATCTAGAGGATGGCGTGGACTGCACCCTCAGCAAGTTTGCAGATGACACTAAACTGGGAGGAGTGGTAGATACGCTGGAGGGTAGGGACAGGATACAGAGGGACCTAGACAGATTAGAGGATTGGGCCAAAAGAAATCTGATGAGATTCAACAAGGATAAGTGCAGAGTCCTGCACTTAGGACAGGAGAATCCCATGCACTGCTATAGACTAGGGACCGAATGGCTAGGCAACAGTTCTGCAGAAAAGGGCCTAGGAGTTACAGTGGATGAGAAGCTGGATATGAGCCAACAGTGTGCCCTTGTTGCCAAGAAGGCTAATGGCATTTTGGGCTGTATAAGCAGGAGCATTGCCAGCAGATCAAGGGATGTGTTCATTCCCCTCTATTTGGCATTGGTGAAGCCCATCTGGAGTAGTGTGTCCAGTTTTAGGCCCCACACTACAAGGAGGATGTGGAAAAATTGGAAAGAGTCCAGCGGAGGGCAACAAAAATGATTAGGGGGTTGGAGCACATGACTTACGAGGAGAAGCTGAGGGAACTGGGATTCTTTAGTCTGCAGAAGAGAAGAATGAGGGGGATTTGATAGCTGCTTTCAACTACCTGAAAGGGGGTTCCAAAGAGGATGGATCTAGACTGTTCTCAGTGGTACCAGATGACAGAACAAGGAGTAATGGTCTCAAGTTGCAGTGGGGGAGGTTTAGGTTGGATATTAGGAAAAACTTTTTTACTAGGAGGGTGGTGAAGCACTGGAATAGGTTACCTAGGGAGGTGGTGGAATCTCCTTTCTTAGGAGTTTTTAAGGTCAGGCTTGACAAAGCCCTGGTTGGGATGATTTAGTTGGGGACTGGTCCTGCTTTGAGCAGGGGGTTGGACTAGATGACCTCCTGAGGTCCCTTCCAACCCTGATAGTCTATGATTCAGGCTAGACTAACTGAGTTGAGAACACAGCCAAGGAAGTTCTTCAATATAAAGGTGTGTGTAGGTAGAGCTAAAGGTTATGTGCTGCTTCAGATCCAGGAGTATGCATAAAATTCTGAAGCTCCTATACATCTGTCACAAACTATGCATATCACCTGTGTATTCATAGCCTGGAGAAAGATACTGTTGTCATTTGTATATGGTTATAGCATTTTGACAAGTAGCCCTTAGAGTCAAACATTTTACCTCCATACATTAATAAAACCAAGTGTATTGTCTTACCCTCTAACAGATGTAATAAAAAAATAAGGATACTGCTCAATTTAAGTACTCAAGAACCAATCAGCTGATGATTTAAAACTTAAACTATGATGTAAGGCAGATCACAAGAGATTACTATTTGTTGTTTCTAGGACCAATTAACACATTTAATAAGCTCTGAAGCGGTCAAACAAGTCAGTAATTTAACATAGTTAAGATGTGATCTCCTTCCAGTTCTTTAAGATGACAAATGTTCTTGTATATAAACATCCTTTATAAAATTTAAAGCTGTTTAAATTACTATGACTGAACCATTCTCTCACTTTCACCATACTCTGAAAATGAAGTATAAGGTAGAAAGGCAATAATGTGGATAAACGCTATCTTTGTCACACTATTAGATTTCTGTGACTTCCTATTCTCTTTACTTCTTTGCAGCTATATCAGCTGTTAGCATAAAGGTATTTCACAACCTATAAGCCAGACTCAAATTTTGGCTCAGTCTCAAGTGATTTATTGTGATCACTTGAGTCTCAAAAAGTTCTTGATGATGCAATAACTGTCTTATCCCTCCTAGGTACAGCCAAGACAGTCTCATCCCTCTTACGAGATAACACCAGGCACAAGTAATCTAATGTAATTACTACTACAGGAGCAGAGGCTATGATTCATGATGCTCTACTTCCTGCTACATCACTCGCCCTGTCCCCACCCTCCGATCCACACTAAAATTATCCTCATGCAAGTACTTTTTAAAACTATTCTGGGATTTAGGATTAACAATTGTAGTTGCTAGTACCTCTCCAATATTATATTTTGGCTGCCTTTAATGCTAGGAGAGATTATACATAAAGTATTCCAAGTTCTCACAGTGAACAAAGACAAAAAATACCGATAATTGATATTTCCAGTTATTCATTTGAAATCTCAAGAATGGCATGGTTTAAAAAAAGTCTGAAATTAATTTTACTGTATTTAGAGTTCATTCAACTCAGTACATTGTTTCCACAATTCCAAAATAACGAGAGAAATTCTTAATCATTGTCAAGTGATAGAAATGGATTACTACGTTTTTCCTACTTGAACTAATGTTGTTAAGTGCAAGTTTTCCTTATAGGTGATCTACAATGCAATGTGTTGTGCCATTTTTGTTTCTTTAGGATATACTAATAAAGCCTGAAAGCATTTCTTTCCCTCACCATAGCCAGGTTTTTGCTCATTGTTTACTTTACAACTAACAGACACTTCTTACAGTCTTGTCTTTTGTTTTTACCTAGATAACTCTTTCACGAACCAGGGAATTGCTGTGGGAGTTCTCAGCCCTCAGCTGAAAGGGCTGGGATGGAACGGTTTGAATCTTTACCAGAGAGCTTTTCTTAAAAGAGACTGGTTTGTCAGGAGTTTCAGTTAAATCAGTATTCAAAAAAATGAAACTGACTGAAATTCTCTTTGCTTTCATTTGCTCAGGTTCCAGTCTTGCCTCTTGTAATGTCATAATCCTATCAGTTCTCCAATTGTCAATAAGGCAGACCTCAAGCAAAGGGAGAGCAAACAAGACCTGACAGTTTTAAGTTTTAAAAACAAAAGCAAAATGCCAAGCTGAAATAGACTTTGACTATCCCTATACATCATAAACCAGAATAAAGACCAAATATGTCCCCTCTTGCCAACTTTTCAGGTTAATTTTCAGTCATCTTTCCGAACCATCTGAAAAAATATTTTCCAGCTAAATTGTGGTTCTTCCCTACCTCCATCCCCATGTTATCTATCTTAACTTTTCGTATATAGCTTGCTTCACTTTGATTTTCTTGTCTATCACAAATGTGAAGTATGTTTCTTCAATTACCACATATTCAAAGTGAGGTTATTTTTAAATTTCCCATATTTGAAACCAACACAGTTGACATGAAAAAAGGAAATCTAATCATAGCTTGTACCTGAAAGCACCACAGGTTTTGAGGACTGTTTTGATTTCTCTGCATGTTGCTTCTGCTCCAATACAGCCAGCATGTCTCCCAAATCCAACTTCACTGGAATCTGACTCTTCTTTCCACTGCTCTTAGAAGCTTCCTAAGGAAGACAGGAATAAAACAGGTGTTATCCCATTTCAGATTTTAAGAGGCTGCATTTCTTGTGACATACAATATACTACGGACACATTCATTCAGGAATACTTGTGTTTAAAGATCAAAACAAGTTAAAGTGGAAAAACACAACAAATCTTAATGTTTTGGAACAGTGATTGTTTTGGATTAATGATGTATGTTCTTTCTTTGACACCTACTGAAACACAGCACCAAAGATCTCTTTACACTAGCATCAGCAGTCATTTCACAACTGAACAGGCTTCTGCTTCGGGAAGTATGTCAGGTACCTTTTACTAAAGGCTTATTTATTGGAGTTACTACTTTTACTTCAGAAACATATATGATAAATAGTTGATGCATTTTTGGTTTTAGCAGCTGTTTTTCAGCATTTGGGCCTGGTGCAGACACCTCACCCCTCCCAATGCCTTTCTTTGAAAAGAATTCTCTAGTGATTCCCACTTTATGTGCCATCATCTGACAAAATAGCTTTATTTTCCTGTGTCTCAATCCAAGAAGGTGGGCAAGTAGCCTCTTCCATGGGTGGCACTATACCTCTTCTATCCAGAGACAACATTAATTTTAAATCCAAAATTTATAGAAGCTGTAAATGAATAACCTAACAGAGGCAGACACATGAAACTTAGGGTACGTCTTTACTACAGCTGTGCTGCTGTAACGTTGACACTTCCTACATCACCAGAAGAGTTTTTTCAATGGATGTAGTTAATCCACTACTCCAAGAGGTGATAGTGAGGTCAACAGAAGAATTCTTTCATCAACCTAGGTGTGTTTACACCAGGAGTGAGATCAACCTTACCACTGTACTCCGGGTGCAAAGTTTTTCATAGTCCTGACCAACATGGCTAAGTCAATCTAATTTTTAAGTTTAGGCCAGGCTTAAGGCAGACAGTACTACAAAATGTTATTTTATAGATACCTAAATAAGACACAAGAAGATCTCTGCAGGACCATGGTCCTCCTTGATTTCTGTACACAAACCATGCCAGAGTAAGCAATATGTCCAAACCAAGGTTACCTTCCTACATCCTTGTAACTCTTTCTTCCTTCATAGCACCAGCCATCATCATTTTAGTAATGTACCAAACCAATAACAAGCCATGCCAGGAAGCAGGAGACTAGGGCATTCTGATATACTTCCATTACCAGAGCTATGCTACAACCTAGCTCTGTATGGCTGACTACTAGCTTGTCCTACTACCTGTTTGATATCAAGTTGAAAATAATTTTGAAGAGCCCACTGAAACAGTAAAAGCATTTCTCAAAGTTTATAGAGAACAATATAGACCCAGTAGAATGCTAATAAATCCATGTCAAGCTTGATTCAGCAAGAATTTTTTGGAATAAGACAGCTTATGTCACTCTCTCTTATGTCTTAAAAGGTAGCTTGGGGGCAGCACTGTAGCCCTAAACAGAAGTTGCTTTTCTTCCACAACTTAAAAATGATCTGCCTATGGTTGGATGTAGAAAGGAGAATATAATCTCTGGGTGTGCAATATCCTTAAGACTCCAGCTCAAACTGTTCCTGAATTCTTAAGACACTGGTTTAGGATAGGGCATGTCATGATCAAATCAGATGGGCTAAGGGGACAATCTCCAATACAGTAACTCCTCACTTAAAGTCATCCCGGTTAATGTTGTTTCATTGCTGATCAATTAGGGAACATGCTCGTTTAAAGTTGTGCAATGCTCCCTTCTAACATCGTTGGCAGCCGCCTGATTTGTCCATTGCTTGCAGGAAGAGCAGCCCGTTGCAGCTAGCTGGTGGGGGCTTGTAACCAGGTTGGACCGGCAGCCCCCTTAAGTTCCCTGTGCTGCAGCCACCCAGCAGACTATCAATTGCCCGCAGTTCAGCTGTCCCTCCCCCACTGCCATGTGCTGCTCCTGCCCTCTGCCTTGGAGCTGCTCCCAGAGACTCCTGCTTGCTATGCGTGTTCGTGCTGCCTTGTGTGAGCAGCTACATTAACAACAAGGTGTTCACCTTTGAGGGCTCAGCCAAGTGCTAGTTCATCATTTAGCAGTAAGGCATTCCCTGGGAAATATCCCTCCCTCTTCCACCCTCTAACTTCACCACCTCAACCAAGCTTCGCAATCATCATAGCTGTGAACAGTATTAAATTCTTTGTTTAAAACGTATACTGTGTGTATATCAATGTAATATATAGTTTTTTGTCTGGTGAAAAAAATTTCCCCTATTTATATTAATTCTTATGGGGAAATTGGATTTGCTTAACACCATTTTGCTCAAAGTCACATTTTTCAGGAACATAACTACAACATTAAACGAGGAGTTACTGTACTTAAAACATATACACTGCAAAAACAAATGAAAAGATACATTGGCCAAATTTTTTTCACATCTGAGAACCTAAAGTGGCTTGATTTTCACAGGTGCCAAGTGCTTCCAACTAAAGAATCAGGTCACTTACTGTAGATACAAAAAATATATACTTGCATTTAAGCTTAAACCTTTTGGTCCTTACCGCTAAACGTGCCAGTTCTCTCTGCAATTTCAGCCTATGATCACTTAGTTTCAATGGGAATTGGTTTACCTGAGGTTTTTTTCTTTCCAACATAGCAGATGAAGCATGTTTCCCTGTTTTTTTCCCTGATGTTACAACAGCTCCCAAGTTTGATGTATCTTTTCGATAATGACTGTCACAGGACTCTTTGGTTACATGTACCTTTGAAATTTAAAGACAGAAAGGAAGTGCCAAAAAGAACAGAAAATGTTTAGACTCCTGTCATATTCTGTAGACTTAAACCACCAAAATGTAAGCAATATGAATATCTGCAGGGGGATAAAGGGAACATGTAGTAGTCAAGTCTACCTACAGTAACAGGAGCTGTGACCCAGACCTGAAATAGTAAGCAATGAGTTTCCTCTGAGAAAGTGAGCATTCATTGGCTGCTAGACTGGTCAACTACATCCAAGCCCCCACTCTTTCTTCAGTATTTCTAGTTTGCCTACTATGATAGTATCTAAGTTCTTCTAATGCAAACGTCTCCATCTTTTCTGGTTGGTGGTGAAAAATATTTTTGAGACCCCTCTCTACATTTATTATAACAATAAAAAAAAATATGACAAACCTATATGATGTGTGTGTGTTTTGAGACCATGTTTTACCTCACAAACTTTGAAGGTTTGGGCTGCCTCCAAGTTATTCTGGAAATTTTATATTTTTTGCTTTAGAAGAAAAGTTTTTAAATACTTTGTGACACACCCCACCCCCCCGATTGTCTTTTGTCATCCCCCTGCAGGTCACAGCCCAAAGGTTTAGAAACACTACTCCAGTGTAACACAGAAATGCTTAGGGCTTGTCCACACACTCACAGTGCTACGGTAGCACTTAGCTAAGACACTATCTATGCTGACAGGAGAACTGCCCTCCTGTCAATACAGCACTGTCTATAGTGAAGGTTAGGTTGATATAGCTACACCACTTTTCCACACCCCTGAGCGATATAGTTATGCTGACATAAATTGAAAGTATAGATCAAGCATTAGACTTGCTCCTTCACTGCAGAATAATTTTAAAGTGGAAAATAGTGAAAGGAATGCATATGCAGGTAGAATACTTTTCCCCAAAAGCTGCACAGTTCTTACCCTTGCAGCAGACTGGCACTGAAATGTAGTGTTCTAGGTGCCCTAGATATATAATTGAGTAGATTTAACACTGATCAGGCTGCAGAGCCAGGAGTTGAAGATACTCAGCAGACAGACACCTGAGAGACTAGGTGGGTGAGATAACCTTTTTTATTGGACCAACTTCTGTTGGTGAGAGAGAAGCTTTTGAGCTTACATATGGCCTGAAGAAGAGCTCTGTGTAAGCTCGTAAGCTTGTCTCACACCAACAGAAGTTGGTCCTATAAAAGATATTACCTCACCCACCTTGATCTCCAATATCCTGGGACCAATATGACTACAACACTGCAGTAGACACCTGTGTCCATTTTCCCTTACACATTCTAAGAGCAAGCCTCTTCAGCAAATCGAAGCACAACTAATATGAAAATTCAACATTTTAAAGTTTCCGTTTTTTTCTGTTCAGTTTTTGGAGATACAAAGCAAGTGTATGGGAGTCATCTGACAAGATCTCTTACTTCAGGCTGCCTTCTGCTAACAGGAGGAGCATAGAATGATTTCTGAGTCCCCGCCCTGTTTTTTCGGTCAGAAGCAGCTGCCAGGTCAGGAAACTCTTCAGCATCCTAAACAAAATACAAGCCATTGTTTTTAAAGAGGACAATCAGCGCCAAATTCCCAGCTCCAAATCAAATATATATTCTCTCCCTCCCTTCCACATAAAGAAACACACATCTATTTTGGTGTATAGAGGTTCACGGATCTGAGTATGGCTTCTTCAACTATTAACATCTTAATGCTTAAAAGCTGCAGAAGGCACAGATTTTGCATATGGCAGCAACTAGTTCAGACATAAAGGAATTTAAAAAACAAAACAAAAAAACGTTTGCATTAACAGATGCCAGAACTTGAATCTTTTCTAGTACTCTGAGTGCAGTCAGTACTGCAGCCAATTACTAAGGACAGTTAAAAGAGCCATTCTGTTACTTTTTAGATCATTTACAAGCATTCTGAACTACAAAGCCCCCATTTCCCACTCTAGCCTCCAGTTACGTAGTCTTGCCTTAAAAAGTGCGGGTGAGAGAGAGAAGGGGAACAAAAGAGGGGAGTGCCATAAGCTTTGGACTATAGAATCGTGAACACTCAAAGAAATCAGTATATGCACGTTTTGATACTACTGACTATGTACATTTACAGTTAAACAACAGCACAGAGAATGCATGTGTGCAGTATACAATATTCAGCAAACTAGAGGATCACACACTTGTTGCTTCTGTAGGCTGAGAGCATAAAAAAAAGCACATTACAGACTCCTTGAGGTCCTTCATTCCCTCCACAAGCTCCTTGTATGCCATGCTCCCATCTCCCACAATCTCAGGGACTCCTTGCAGTCACCCCACCCTTCACCTCAGGCCAGAGATAATGTGATCCCCCATTCTCCCCATGCCATGGGCTCTGTGTGCCCTCCCCATTTCCCCTCACATATTCCCAGGATACAACATTTCGGTACTTCTCGGAATGGCATGACTCCAACTGCTGCTGGAAGCCACGTCCAATTTTGTCTCAGTACCAGACAGGAACAAACCTTCAAAAGCAGGACGAATGGCCTGCCTACTTATTCCTCCCTATTCCCTCTCCCCACATTCTCATTTCTTTTCTCTCTCTTCTCTGACTGGGAGGGTAAAGTAATTCAGGGTGTCAACAATTTTAAACTGTACTTGGAGGATGGGGAGAGCTGAGATGGGTGATATAGTTATACTGGAAAGTGTTAATGGCTGCCATCAACTAGTTCTTCAATCTAAAGACCATTACAGATGTAGCTGAAGCTGCTGCAAGAGTCAAGGAGCTCCATGGATCCTCTATTTCCCCCTTCAGGTTTTTTCAATTTTTACCTAAATCAATTGGAGTTTTGCCTAGTGATACCTAGAACATCAAGTTTTGGACCTGACCGGATGTGGCGTTCAAATATCTGTAATGAACAAATTGACATCACTGAGCTGAGTGAAAGACTTCTTTGCTCAGCCAATTAGCCCCATAACACTATACTTAGTGGAATTTTTGTACATATTTAAAAAAAACAACAACAAAAAAAAAAAAAACAGTTTTCAATCACGTTAACTTTAAAATGCAACTTAACATTCAATTTATTAGTGCATCTATGAAAATTATTTCTCAGTTTTATTTGTGCAAAAGCTAAATTACAACTGATAAAATAGATTAATAAAATCCACAATAGGAATTTAGAGTAAAAATAATACTGATTAGAACTAATCTCTTTTTCTGGAGACAGGAAAAACACAAATTTACATTAATGCTCTCACAGTAACCTTAAATTGCCCAAATTACACATATTTTGAAATAGCTCTATTTTAAGCATATACCATTTAGATAAAAACAGGAGTACTTGTGACTTCATATTGATCAATTTCAGCAGGAGCTGCATGAATCTGAAGACCAAATTGGGTTATATGTAGGTAAGGTGGAAGAGTTAATGTTAATATAAAAATCTTAAAAGGGAAACCAATTTAAAATCTAGACAATTTCTAAAAATAGGGTATTCTGAGGTCCTACACGTCCTGCCCTTGAAGTCCCAGTCAGTTCAACATTTTACCACACATTTTTGAAAAAGCCTCTCCCCGCCACTGTTGCAGGAGGAAATAGCCACATAAACAAATGGAAACTGCTTCATTTTCTAGAGAAACAAAAATTAGCAACATACAAAGTACTGTCCAATGCACAAACACAAAAAGGAGCAATTCTGTAATCTTAGGGGGAAAATGTTCAGAGTTACTACTTAGCATTAAAAGGTTCTGTTTGGATTTTTAAATATAATACACAAAAATATACATGTGTAATCTTTACCTAACAGAACATCTGATTTACTCCTGAATAATTATATTGGAGAAATCAACTGGATCTTCCCCCGCACCAATATAATATTTAATCTGAAGCATATGACACACTGTTAGCTGTACAATGTAACAAAGTATACCTCTACCCCGACATAACGCTGTCCTCGGGAGCCAAAAAAAAAAAAAAAAAAAAAAATCTTACTGCGTTATAGGTGAAACCGCGTTATATCGAACTTGCTTTGATCTGTCAGAGTGCACAGTTCTGCCCCCTGGAGCACTGCTTTACCGCATTATATCCGAATTCGTGTTATATTGGGGTAGAGGTGTAGTAAGAAGCAGATTTTAATTGCTTCCTTTGCTACCAAAAAAGAAATCCCATGTTGAATGTTTTGGCTGCTTGTAGTCATGATGCACATTACGGTCGCAAATCCTGTAGAGGAATCACAAGTATTGGCGCGGAATTCAGTGGGACATAACAGGTGCAAGGGTCATGCTACCACACCCTATTTTTCCCTCTGATCTCTGTTGTCACATACAGAGTCTGATTTGCCTAACTTCTTAGTTAGGGTTTTGTAAAAGACGGTTACTCACCGTTGTAACTGTTGTTCTTCGAGATGTGTTGCTCATATCCATTCCAATTAGGTGTGCGCGCGCCGCGTGCACGATCGTCGGAGAATTTTCTACCCTAGCAACACCGGCGGGTCGGCTGTGGAGCCCCCTAGAGTGGCGCCTTCATGGCGCTGAATATATACCCCAGCCGACCCGGCGCCCCCTCAGTTCCTTCTTGCCGGCTACTCCGACAGTGGGGAAGGGGGGCGGGTTTGGAATGGATATGAGCAACACATCTCGAAGAACAACAGTTACAACGGTGAGTAACCGTCTTTTCTTCTTCGAGTGCTTGCTCATATCGATTCCAATTAGGTGACTCCCAAGCCCAACTTAGGTGGTGGGGTCGGAGTGAGACATTGCTGTGTGCAAAACCGCTGATCCAAAAGCAGCATCGTCCCTGGACTGCTGCACTAGTGCATAGTGAGCTGTAAATGTGTGGACTGATGACCAAACTGCCGCTCTACAGATGTCCTGGATCGGCACTTGAGCCAGGAAAGCAGTCGAGGAAGCTTGGGCCCTCGTGGAGTGAGCGGTGAGGTGCGGTGTTGAGACACCTGCCAGGTCATAGCAAGTCCGGATGCAAGACGTAATCCAGGAGGATAGGCGTTGTGAGGAGACCGGTAAGCCTTTCATTCGGTCGGCCACTGCAACGAAGAGTTGCGTCGTCTTTCTAAAGTGCCTTGTGCGGTCAATATAGAAAGCCAGGGCCCTGCGTACGTCCAGAGAATGCAAACGTTGATCCTGGCGAGTAGCATGTGGTTTAGGATGAAAGACCGGGAGAAATATATCCTGATTGATATGAAATGGAGAAACCACCTTAGGGAGAAAGGCAGGATGTGGTCGAAGCTGCACTTTATCCTTGTGGAAAACTGTGTAAGGGGGCTCGGATGTAAGCGCCCTGAGTTCAGAAACGCGCCTTGCTGAGGTGATGGCTACGAGGAAGGCTGTCTTCCAGGATAGGTACAGAAGTGAACAGGTGGCCAGTGGCTCGAATGGAGGACCTGTGAGCTTGGAGAGAACCAGGTTGAGGTCCCACGTCGGAACGGGCTGACGTTGTTGTGGGTACGTCCGGTCTAAGCCCTTGAGGAATCTAACGACCATTGGGTTAGAGAATACCGAGGACGCGAGTTCCCCTGGGTGAAAGGCTGATATAGCGGCCAGGTGAACTCTAATTGAAGATATCGCCAACCCCTGCTGTTTTAGGGAGAGGAGATATTCCAATATGAGAGGAATAGGTGCCTGTAACGGGGACGTGGCTCGTTGTTCGCACCAACAGGAGAACCGCTTCCACTTGGCCAAATACGTGGCTCGTGTTGAGGGCTTCCTACTGCTCAACAGAATCTGTTGGACCGAGAGTGAGCATTGTTGCTCTGCCTGGGTGAACCATGGAGCAGCCACGCCGTGAGGTGAAGAGATTGCAGGTCGGGGTGACGCATCCGGCCGTGGTCCTGGGAGATGAGATCTGGACATAATGGAAGCGGGATTGGTGTCTGAACCGAGAGTTCCAGCAGTGTGGTGTACCAATGTTGTCTCGGCCACGCTGGAGCGACCAGAATTACCTGTGCCTGGTCTCTGCGCAATTTGAGCAGTACCTTGTGGACCAGAGGAAACGGAGGGAAGGCATAAAACAGGTGGTCTTTCCAGGGAAGGAGAAATGCATCCGAGAGGGAGCCCGGAGCTCGACCTTGCAGGGAGCAGAACACGTGGCACTTCCTGTTGTCTCGAGATGCAAACAGGTCTATCTGGGGAAACCCCCACTTCTGGAAAACAGAATGTATGATGTCCGGACGGATAGACCACTCGTGCGTCTGAAAGGACCTGCTGAGTCGGTCCGCTAAAGTGTTCTGGACTCCAGGGAGGAACGATGCCGTGAGATGGATTGAGTGGGCAATGCAGAAGTCCCATAGGCGAATCGCCTCTTGGCATAGAGTCGACGAACGTGCTCCTCCTTGCCTGTTGATGTAAAACATGGCCGTGGTGTTGTCGATGAGAACTAACACACAGCGGCCACGTAGGAGATTGAGAAATGCCTGACACGCCAGGCGCACCGCCATCAGTTCCCGAACATTGATGTGCAGGGCTAGCTGGGGCGCAGTCCACAGGCCCTGGGTATGGTGTTCGTTGAGATGGGCGCCCCAACCCAGAGATGAAGCGTCTGTGACCAGGTGCAGAGAGGGTTGTGGGGTGTGAAACGGCATCCCCTCGCAAACCACACTGCGATCTAGCCACCAGGTGAGGGAGGTCAAGACCGAGTTCGGGACCGTGACCACCAAGTTCAGGCTGTCCCGATGTGGGCGGTATACCGATGACACCCAGGTCTGGAGTGGGCGAAGTCGAAGTCTGGCATGTCTGGTTACGTACGTGCAGGAAGCCATGTGACCCAGCAGGGTGAGGCACGACCTCACCGTGGTAGTTGGGAAGGCCCTGAGCCCTTGAATGAGGCTCGTGATGGTACAAAAGCGGTTGTCCGGTAGGATGGCTTGTGCACGTCTGGAGTCTAGGACTGCGCCGATGAATTCTATTCTCTGGGTAGGTTCTAGAGTGGATTTGTCCTTGTTGAGTAGGATGCCCAACTTGTTGAATGTGTGCACTATCATGTGGACGTGAGCTCGAACTTGCTCTTTGGTGCGGCTGCGTACCAGCCAGTCGTCTAAGTACGGAAACACCTGTATCCCTTGTCGCCGAAGGTATGCTGCCACGACAGCCATACATTTCGTGAACACTCTTGGGGCCGAGGATAGGCCAAAGGGAAGGACCGCAAATTGATAGTGCACCTTGCTTACCACGAATCGCAGGAAGCGTCTGTGGGGCGGGTAAATTGCAATATGAAAGTATGCGTCTTTCATGTCGAGGGCGGCGAACCAGTCTCCAGGATCGAGGGAAGGGATAATGGCTCCTAAGGAGACCATGCGGAACTTCAACTTTACTATAAATTTGTTGAGTCCGCGCAAGTCCAAGATGGGTCTCAGACCCCCTTTGGACTTGGGGATCAGGAAGTAACGGGAATAAAATCTCCTGCCCCTTAACTCTACTGGAACCTCCTCTATGGCCCCCATAGCAAGGAGCGTGGAAACCTCCTGTATAAGAAGTTGCTCGTGAGAAGGGTCCCTGAAGAGGGACGGGGAAGGGGGATGGGAGGGAGGGATTGAAGAAAACTGGATAGCGTATCCCCTCTCCACCGTGCGAAGGACCCAACGGTCCGAAGTTATAAGGGACCAAGCACGGTGGAAATGGGAGAGGCGATCCCGAAAGGAGGGGGCTGGATCCTGGGGGATGACTGGGGCGCCGTCCTCGACCGCACCTTCAAAAGTTCTGCCTGGGGCCTGCGGGTGGCCTTGGAGGCCCTTGGTTCTGACCAGGTTGAGGGCCGGTCCACCTTCTTCTACTACCTCGCCCCCGCCTCCAGGCAGAGTCCTGTCTCTGACGAGGTGGGGGGGGGGGTAGAAGCGCTGAGGCTGAGGCCTAAATGGCCTGCGCTGAGGACCCGCAACATGCATCCCCAGGGAGCGCATGATTGTCCTGGAGTCCTTGAGGCTCTGCAGGCGAGAGTCCGTCTTCTCCGAGAACAACCCCTGTCCTTCAAAGGGCAAATCCTGCAGGGTTTGTTGCAACTCCGGGGGCAAACCCGAAACTTGGAGCCAAGAGGTCCTTCGCATAGCGATACCTGACGCCAGGGTTCTCGCAGCCGAGTCCGCTATATCTAATGAGGCCTGTAAGGAAGTCCGAGCCACCTTCTTACCTTCCTCAACTAGGGCCCCGAACTCTTCCCTGGACTCTTGGGGAATCAACTCCTTGAACTTCCCCATAGAGTTCCAGGAGTTAAAACTATAACGGCTCAGTAGCGCCTGTTGGTTAGCCGCTCCGAGTTGTAGCCCTCCGGCTGAATAAACTTTACGGCCAAACAAATCGAGGCGCTTAGCCTCCTTAGATTTTGGCGCTGCGGCCTGTTGACCGTGGCGCTCCCTTGCATTCACCGATGACACCACCAGTGAACACGGCTGTGGATGAGTATACAGGTACTCATAGTCCTTTGAGGGGACAAAGTACTTTCTCTCCACCCCTCTGGCTGTGGGTGGAATAGAGGCAGGAGTTTGCCATATCGTAGTGGCGTTAGCCTGGATCGTGCGGATCAGGGGCAACGCCACTCTTGATGGGGCATCCGCCGAGAGGATATTTACAATGGGGTCCTGCACCTCCACTATCTCCTCCGCCTGTAGGTCCATATTACGGGACATCCTACGTAAGAGGTCCTGATGAGCCCGAAGATCTATCAGGGGTGGACCTGTGCACGACGTGCCCGCCACTGCCTCATCTGGAGAGGAAGAGGAAGATGCCTCAGGTGGTAAAGGATCCAATGGGGGGTCCTGGTCTCCCTGTTCCTGGGACGGAGCATCACCTGCCCTTAGGTCCCGGACATCAGGTGGTGCAGGCACGGAAGCCTCCATGCCACCTGGAGGAGGGCGAGAGATGGTGGACTCTGGGGCCCTTCTATCAGAGTGTCCCGAGCGAGAGGCTGAAGTTAGTGGAGCCCCTTGCGCTTGATGGTACGCCCACGGGATCCAGAAAGACCAGTGAGAAGGGCCGTGAGCAGGGTCCTCTGCTAACTCCTGCCAGTGGCCTATATCTTGCTCCTCGGCTTGCCCCTGAGGGGGGTATGCCGATCTCGATACGTCCTCAGAGGAGCGAGACACTGATCTTGATGGCCATGGCGGTGCCGACTGCGCCGAGACGATCCCCGTTGGATACGGTGCCGCACGGTGCCGGTCCGGAGATGTTCTATCTCTGTGCGGTGCCGGCGATCGGTGCCGAGATCGCAATCTGTGCCGATGACCGGGCCGGTGCCGGGAGTCGGACCTGGACCTGGAGTAGGCCCGGTGCCGGGAGCGACCCCTCGACGTTGAGCGTCGATCGTAGTGGTGCAGAGAACTACGTCTCGATGTTGACCGGTACCGACGATCATAGCGGTGCCGGAACGTAGAACGGTGCCGCGACGATGATCTTAGCCGCGAGTACGACCGGTGCCGAGGTGATATCCAGCGCCGGGACTGCGAGCGGCATGGGGACCTGCTTCGGGACCTGGAACGGTGCCGTGGTTCCAGCCCCTGCGATGGAGGGCGCATCAAGGCAGGTTTCCCCCTGGACTGGACCGGACGAGTCAACGGTGCCGACGGTGCCGGTGCCGGCTCCGTGAGAGCGATCAAGTCTCTCGCCGTCGCGAAGGTCTCTGGGGTCGACGGGAGGCACTGTATCACCACCGGTCGCGGTGGTGACCCTGTCTGCACCGGACTCGACGGCCTCGGAGCCGGAGTCGACGGTGCTGGAGGCACCTGTTTTTGGTGCTCCACAGGCGGACGCGGCTCTACCCCCGGCACCGGGGGAGCCGGCGTCTTCAGTACGGCAGTCCCCGTCTTATGGGATTTTTTATGTCCCGGGGATGATGAACGGCGCCGAGGCACTTGCTGTGAGTGCGGTGCCGATGGGGTCCGGTGCCGTGGAGGCTTGTTCGACGCGGTCGGAATGGTCGGTGCCGCCGGGGCACTGCGCACCGAGGCGCTAGGTGCCGGGGCTTGACGCGCCGATGGAGCGTCTGGGCTAAGTGCCGCCTCCATAAGGAGTTGCCGAAGCCGAAAGTCCCGCTCCTTCTTGGTCCTCGGTCTGAAGGCCTTACAGATCTTGCACTTATCTGTCTGATGGGACTCCCCCAGGCACTTCAGACACGAGTCGTGCGCGTCACTCGTTGGCATAGGCTTAGCGCAGGACGCGCACTGTTTGAAGCCGGGAGCCTTGGGCATGAGCCCGGCCACGCGCCGGGGAAAAAAGGGGGAGACAACCCCCTTAATCCCCTTTATTCACTTGTTAATAGTTGTTATACAGTTAAACAACTATCTAACTATATACAACTAGAACTATAACTATAATTATCAGTAAACGGAATAAGCTAGGGAGAGTGGAGAACAGCTACGCCGCGCTCCACAGTTCCAACGACCGTCAGGGGCGGTAAGAAGGAACTGAGGGGGCGCCGGGTCGGCTGGGGTATATATTTAGCGCCATGAAGGCGCCACTCTAGGGGGCTCCACAGCCGACCCGCCGGTGTTGCTAGGGTAGAAAATTCTCCGACGATCATGCATGCGGCGCGCGCACACCTAATTGGAATCGATATGAGCAAGCACTCGAAGAAGAACAGACTGTTGTCACTTTGTCTAATTAAAATATAACCATGCAAATTATTGCTACTGCTGTTAGATAATTGCAATGAATCTTATACAAAAAGTGTGACACACGGCCAGAAAGGGTTAAACAGCTTGCAGGCTAACTAACCCAGAGCCAACCTGTAGAGACGTATTAGAAATAGTAATTATGGCCATTTGATGTTAGATTGGCTAGAACTTTGAAACGCAAACCTATATTGTTAGAAGTGATACTAATTGTCTGTGTGCACTCAAACTTTAGCAATGTAAACAGATGCTCCCTTTTGATCTCTGAATTAATAGTTCTAGTGACAGACAGGGACTATTAACATTTAGATTAAACTTGAGTGAAATAATGTCAATGTCTATTTGTCTCTCTGAAGTTTGTGATAAATTGCCCTACGTTAATTTGTGTAACTAATTACTGGTGGTGCTTAGGAAACAGAAGGTTACATCAAAAGCCTATTGTTTACCCAGAACTGTATGGTCAAGAGGCTGCTAGAAAATGGTATAAAAGACCCTTGGGTCCCGATCCTGTTTATCTACTTGAGGTTTCATGCAGGGGAAGCCTAAGCCACAAGGACTGAGATCCCAGTTCTGAATCGACTACCCTGAAATATAAACATTGGACTATTTCCGAAAGAACTCTTTGTATCTACAAAGCTCACTGTTTCTGCTACGAATCTGAATCTCAAGACCGACTCATGTCTGTATGTATACTGATTTTTTAACCAATCCTCTCTCCCTATTCTTTTTAAAATAAATTTTATTTTATTAATAAGATTTGGCTGTAAGCGTGTATTTAGGTAAGAGCTGGAACATTCACTGACCTGGGAGGTAATGTGTCTGATCCTCTGGGACTGATAGAACTTTTTTGCATGATGAATAAGATTTACACCTCTACCCCGATATAACACAAATTCGGATACAACACGGTAAAGCAGTGCTCCGGGGGGAGAGGCTGCACACTCCGGTGGATCAAAGCAAGTTCGATATAACGCGGTTTCACCTATAACGTAGTAAGATTTTTTGGCTCCCGAGGACAGCATTATATCGGGGCAGAGGTGTATTAATCCTCATCATATCGGACTTGGGTGCCTAGGTGGAGGCCTGAGGTTGGGTTACTTTAAGGGAACTGTGTTGTTGTTTCTGGGTAACCAGTGAAGTTATTATGGAAGCTGCTTTGTGCTGGCTTGGTAAATGTAAATATTGGAATATCCACCAGATTTGGGTATTGTCTGCACCATTCTTTGCAGTTCACCCTAATTGAGTGACCTCAGCTGGCTCCCCTGGGATTCCAGTCACAACTGTACTTTGGGACTAGGAGAAAATTATTTTCTTAAATATACCTGCAGAATCAGTTCACACCACAGATCTGAATCCAGGCTTCTACAAATTAGAAGTCACATATCAACCCCTTAATGTGCACACATTACCAAAATATTCGACTGTACCTCAATCCTTGGTGGTTCCTGTAGTATAAAGCTTTCATTTTGAGGTTTTTCCTCTTCAGGATTTGATTTAGGTTTCTTTTTCTTTTTTTTCTTCTTCTTTTCTGATACTTCTTCAGGCTCAGTTTCACTAGCATCATTTCTTGTTTTTGACTAATGAAAGACCACGAGTGGAGTAAATCAGCTATTTACAGATGACTAGTATCAGAATACAGGTAAAAATATTTTTAAAACCACCAAACCTATGTAAACGATCAAACATGTACAACAAAGTAGGCCCTAACCAATCCACATTGTGATAACACATGGACAGAGTTTGATCATTTAAGACCCAGCAGCAGTTAGAGCACAGCAGAGAATATACTGCTGTAAACGTACTGCAAAACTATCACAGCATACCTTGGATACAGTGATTTGGGCAGAAAACATTCCTCCTAAAAGATACCCTGTTTCAACTTTAACTTTTGAAGACAACAAGATATGAAAGAAGTGTAACTTAAAATTATGGACAACACTTCTAACAAAGTGTAAAATTACACCTAAACTACCTTAGCAAAGAAGCATTTGGTTTGCAGATACATTAATGGCTTTTTTTTTTTTTTTTTTTTTTTAATAGTGTCAATGGATGATGTTAGGGGTTCTCAAACTTCATTGCACCATGACCCCATTCAGACAACAAAAATTACTACACAACCCCAAGAGGGCAGACTGAAGCAGGGGTGCCAAAGCCCGAGCCTCACTGTGCCAGGTGGGGGGGCCCAAAGTCAAAGCCTAAAAGGGCTTTGGCCCCCCATCAATGGAGCTCAGGCTTCAACCCCAGGCCCCAGAAAGTCTAATGCCAGTTCTGGCGACCTCATTAAAACGGGCTTGGGAGCCACTTTGGGGTCCTGACTCTCAGTTTGAGAACCACTGTTAGATCAATGGAGTGTAACAGACAATTATCTGAATACCTTACTATTTGCCTGAACATCTTGTTTTCCTTTGCTGCAAGAATGGTTACTGGAAATAAGTTCAGAGGCTGGTGAGGAAACAACTCTCTTTGGAGCCTGCGATAGTATGGTGGCCCAAGATAAATGTGACTGAGTGGAGTAAGGTGCAGATGTTGGAGGAAGTGCTGCTGGAAAGAAAATAATATTCAGCAATATCTAAAGGTAAATTATTTCTCCAGCTACTTAATATTTAAAAGGTTTACGAATGACTCAAATACCACCACCTCTACAATTAGTGACAAGGTATTCCGATTGTTTTTAATTTAGTTTCTTTGACTGCTGTTCATATTAGTACCTTGGCAGCTAGAGACCAAGGTGTTTCCTTACTACATTTTTCCTCCACTGGGCATGCTCACTTGTTTGTTATACAGATTGTGGGCTTTGACATTGATTTTTATTTGCAAAAGAACTGAAAATTAAATTTTGGAAAAACTGCCGTTAAATTTAAGGGGACCACCCCTCCCAACTATTCTAGCCTCTAAGTGTTAGATTTTTTTTTAAAAAAATTATATAAAACAGCCACCATAAAGCCAAAATGAGAAACCAAACACCCCACCATAACCTTGTTTTAAATACTACCTCATCACCCTTCCCCCACATTAGCCCTGATAAAGAAATAAGGTTTGAGAGTGCCCTGAGAGTCAGAGAGAAGTAGGAATCCTCACATTAAGAACCTCCTGCCAGCAGCTCCCTTCTCCCACTCAAACTACCAACACTACCTCAGTCTTATCTGGGCTGAACTTCAGACAGCTAGCTCTTATCCACATCCCAACCATATCAATGTCCTATGTAGTATAGATGTAGCTGTGTCAGTCCCAGGATATGAGAGAGGCAATATCCTTTATTGGCCCAACTTCTGTTGGTGAGAGACGAGCTTTCAAACCATACAGCTCTGTGTGATTCAAAAGTTTGTCTCTCTCACCAACAGAAGTTGGGCCAATAAACATCACCATCTCACCCGCCTTGTCTCCTCTACTATACCATGACATTTGACCAGATGTCTTGACAGCACTGGCTGTGTTGGGTGAGTAACTAAAACCCTTCAATAGCCTTCCTAATTGGCAACATTTACATATTCAATAGAGGAGAGACAACATGGACCCTAAGAACAAAATTACCAAAGGGAAGTCCCATCTACTCCTGCTGGGGTTCAGAGACAAGACACCACCATCTCACAATCAGTGGATCAAAGGCAGAGATCAATCTAATATTAGCATAGACATTAGGAGTTCATCTAGTAGTGCTCCCAGTTCCTGTGCTCAAGTCTGTACTGATATTACATCACGGAGATCTGAGGCAGCCATACTTTCAGAGCTGTCTTGCCACAATACTGGACGACACTGCTGATAGTTGGCTATTTCTTTAGCAGACACCAGCATTCTATTCTCCCTAAAGTAGGCACTGATGACCTCTGCCAATAAACTGAGCCAATTTTTTCATCCTGGCCTTCAGCCAGCAAGGTCATGACAAAAACTATTCATAACACTTCTGCCATCTCAAGGCGAGAGAGAGAGAAAGAGAGAGAGAGTCCCAAACTTAAGCAGCAAAGACCTCGCATTTGTCCTCTCAAGACACTGCCCTGCAGCCACAGAAACAGACTGTGAAGTCTGAATTGTATCCATTTTATCTGAAAAACCGCATGAAATATACTTATAATGGCAAGGACTCAGCCAGCCACTTAAAGAAGACAGCTATTAACAACCAGCTAGTCAACCACTCAAAACAAGCCTGCTTATCAAGGTTTACTAAATGTTGTTAAGGGTACTTGTGATTTGCTACTGGATTTTTTTTTTTTTTTAATAGAAAGCAAAGTACTAAACTTGAGGAGTACCCTTAACATCAAAAGTCAAAGATCACTAGACTTCAAAACCTGATAATTTCTCTTAATTAAACAACCAACCAACAAAGCAGCAGCAGCACAAAAATCAGTACATCAGCACTGATCTTTAAATGTCCATGACATCACAGACAAAAATTGGACAATTAGCTTGTGAATTCTATATACACCAGAGTTAATCACTTGCGGTTACCTCAATTGAGAGAGGTAATTTCTGCTGCAATACAAATGAATATAAATTTGAATCATATAAAAACTCATCCATTAACATAAAATATTCTTAACCCCACAAGACAGGTCTCCTCAGATTTATGCATAAGCTTAAGACCTAAAAGAAAAATGAATGCATTAAAAAGTGGTTTGTTCTGAACAATTTTCCTTTTGCCATTTTTGCTCTTAACAAGTGAATTTTTAAAATTTAAACTAGAGATCTGCTACAAGCTAAGAACTCTGCTGCATTAGAAATCCATTATTTACATATATTTGGAAGCAGTTTGTGGTAAGTCAAGGTATTTACATAGCAATTAAAACAACTGCTTCATTATCTCCCACTGGTTAGTTTCCATGCTGTAGATTTTTATTTTTAAATTTGCACATTTAGTCTATTCTCAAGGAACATTCAGCAGTTCTGTAACTTATATTAATGAGATGCAGAGTCAATTCAAACCCACTAAGTGGTAGATATTTTGGGGTTTCTCCAGCACTTACCTCTAGTATCAAGTGAAGAGGAAACTGAACCTACTTCTGTATAAATTTTTGATACAGCTTTGTTTTCCGCTTTGTTTTTATCCTACAAAGCAACAACATATTGTTTTGTATTCTTAAATACAGAAGACTCCCAACATATATAACTTTTTAGACTCATCTGGCCCGATAATATTCTGCAACCATACCAAGACCCTTTTATACCATGCAACTAGTAGAAAAGAATCTTAAAAGGGGGTAGAAATGGCATCCTGAGAATACCTCCTGTGCAGGAGACCTCCCCAGCCAGCAGAGATCTGGCATAAAGGTTCCATGACACTCCTGCTCTCAGGCTCCAGCAATTATGTGAACGAAATGCTAATCAGAACACAGATTTACCTTACTTGAGCAATAAAAATGAGGTGCAGAGCATTTCCTGGGAATTAATGACTGGCTGAAGCTGATGCACGTTGGTCATTAATCCACAGGCAATGCCATGCACAGAGGTGGTGGTGTCAAGTATCAGAGGGGTAGCCGTGTTAGTCTGAATCTGTAAAAAGTAACAGAGGGTCCTGTGGCACCTTTGAGACTAACAGAAGTACTGGGAGCATAAGCTTTCGTGGGTAAGAACCTCACTTCTTCAGATGCAAGAGGTGGTGGTGGTTACCTTATTTTTTTTTCCATAAGAAAATAGCTGGTGGGAACAAGGAGGGGATGGGCTACTGAAGCATACAAGGTCCCAGGTGTGAGCATCACATGATATTTTACTGCACATGGGAAAAAAAAATCTTTGTATGATAGATTCAACTTAATAGCAACTTTTTGCTGGCATCTGAGGGGTTGCTGTTATCCATCAGTTGCTAATAAGTAGGGCTGTCAATTAATCAGTTAACTCACGCGATTAACAGTGCAATTAATCACAATTAATTTTATAATTGTGATTATTTTTTTAGTTAAACAATAGAATACCAATTGAAATTTATTAAATAAATATTTTGGATTTTTTTTACATTTTCATATATATTGTATTCTGTGTTGTAATTGAAATCAAAGTGTATATTTTTTATTACAAATATTTGCACTGTAAAAATGCTAAAAGAAATAGTATTTTTCAATTCATCAATTCATCTCATACAAGTACTGTAGTGCAATCTTTGTCAAAGTGTAACTTACAAATGTAGATTGTGTGTGTTATACATAATTGCACTCAAAAACAAAACAATGTAGGCGCTGACTGTTTACAAGTCAATTCAGTTCTACTTCTTGTTCAGCCAATCACTAAGACAAACAAGTTTGTTTACAATGGAGATAACGCTGCCCACTTATTTACAATGTCCCCAGAAAGCGAGAACAGGCATTTGCATGGCACTTTTCTAGCTGGCATTGCAAAGTATTTACGTGCCAGATATGCTAAATATTCATATGCCCCTTCATGCTTCAGTCACCATTCCAGAGGACATGCTTCCATGCTGATAACACTCGTTAAAAAAATAATGCATTAATTAAATTTGTGACCGAACTTCTTGGGGGGAGAGGGGGAGGAGAATGGTGTGTCCCCTGCTCTGTTTTACCCACATTCTGCCATATATTTCATGTTATAGCAGTCTCTGATGATGACCCAGGACATATTGTTCATTTTAAAAACACTTTCACTGCAGATTTCACAAAACCTAAAAGACAGCTACAGCACTCGACCCAAGGTTTAAGAATCTGAAGTGCCTTCCAAAATCTGAGAGGGACGAGGTATGGAACATGCTTTCAGAAGTCTTAAAAGAGCAACACTCTGATGTGGAAACTACAGAACCCAAACCACCAAAAAAGAAAATCAGCTTTCTGCTGATGGCATCTGACTCAGATAAGGAAAATGAACATGCATCGGTCCGCACTGCTTTGGACTGTTATCGAGCAGAACCCATCATCAGCATGGACATATCCTCTGGAATGGTGACCAAAACATGAAGGGACATATGAATCTTTAGTGCATCTGGATCGTGAATATCTTGTGAAACCAGCTTAAACAGTGTCATGCGAACGCCTGTTCTCACTTTCAGGTGACACTGTAAACAAGAAGTGGGCAGCATTATGTCCTGCAAATAAACTTGCTTGTCTGAGCAAGAAGTAGGACTGAGTGGACTTTCAGGTTCTAAATTTTAGATTTTATTTTTGAATGCAGGTTTTTTTGGTACCTAATTCTACATTTGTAAGTTCAACTTTCTTGATAAAGAGATTGCACTATAGTACCTGTATTAGGTGAATTGAAAAATACTATTTCTTTTGTTTTTTATAATTCAAATACTTGTAATCAAAAATAAATATAAAGTGAACACTATACACTTTGTATTCTGTGTTGTAATTGAAATTAATATATTTGAAAATGTAGAACAGTATACTATTAACACCACAATTAATCACATGAAAGCCCTACTAAGAAGTGAAAAGCAGGTTTGTGAGGCAGCTGCCAGGGAAGGAGAAGTCTTAGAGGGCTGCAGCCCAGATGTCAAGGCTTTCTACAAGCAAGGGGAGTGGGGGAAGAGTGCTCTGGGGTTCATGCAGCTACACAGTACCGTTTCCTAGGCTTTCCAGAGGTCAGGACTCAGTATGTCCCAACACTTCCTTCCCTATTCACAGTCCCACAACAGGGCACAGCCCAGAGAGCTCAGTGAGATGTACTGTGCAGATTCCACCTTTCAGGCTGCAGTCCTCCCTCCCTGCACAAGTCTGCTACTGCTCTGCCCACAGCCTCACCTCCCAGGATTCCAGCTCACAGTCTCTTACCTCCTATGTAGTCACTGTTTGCAGGCAGGTTTGCCAGGTTGCTTCCTTCTGGGCTGTAGCCTCACAGGCCTGCCTGCAAAAGGGGGTACCTTTCTTCCAAAAAAGTTGCTAATAAGCAGCATGCTATTGCTAATATCCAAATCCCATTAACATTGATATTAATGAGCTGAATTGGTTCCCAGCAATATGTTGTCATTAACCAGAAGTTGCTAACATCAGGATTGCTATTGAGCAGAAATCTACTGTATATTAGACAAGATACTAGCTAAAATAGAATTCCCACAGGAGTAAACTGCACCACTGTGCAATGCAAAATTTGTGCAGAATTCTGTGTTTCCCCTGCAGAATTGGGGCTGCAGAGTTGCTCGCCACCATTAGGGGCCGCTGAACTCTGAAGAGCCCAGCTCACACCGAGTGGATTGCCTAACCTCACACAGCCCCTTCCAGTACCTCCCAACTGGAGCTGGGTTGTTGTAGGGGTTTCTGTAACTCTACTCCTGGGGCAGGTGGGAGATCTTTTTTGTTTTGTGGGTGTTGTTGACATACTTGTTGACAATTATTTTGAAATATGCTACCAAAATAATTGAAACTGGAGTGATTATATTGTGTTATTTTGACCAATAAAACATGCAGAGTTTTAAAATACTGTGTGGAGAATTTTTAGGTGCAGAATTCTCCCAGGAGTAATAGTTTAAATTCCTAGTCTACTCTCAAGCAATTGTCTTCTACTTTATTACAGTGACAGGGCAAGGCAGGCTGCAAACTCTTTCCCTCTACAAGCTATTTGTTACTTAATCACCCTACTGATGACACAAGTGGTTTAATGAATCACTAAACAAGTCATTTTATGAAATACTCTACAAGGCTCCAAAGTACAAACATCAACTAACCTCTGTGGTCACCAAAGCAGAAGTCTGTGTTCTGACTGGTTGTCTCAAGAGTGCAGTATTGCCTTCAGTTGAGCATAATGGCCCCCATTTATGTTTTTCTAGGTCCACTACATCATTGCTTCCCAGAGTCTGCAACTTAGGGAAATCCGAAAGGGTAACTTCAAAAGCAGGTTTTGGAAGAGACTCGTTTTTTGGAATCTGTTTTGATTTCCTGTTCATGGCTTTATTAGACCTGTCTAATTAAAACATGTAAAGTCAAAGAAGCCAACTATCTGTTTATACTCACTAAATTATACCTAGATGTTTATGTCACCTCAACTGTCATGATATCCAAGCACATGATATCCAAAGAATAGTTTCAGGTCAACAATAACTTATTTTGAAAATGTTGATATACTAATCATAATAATAAAGATGCAGAAAAAGTAATTTAACAGTGAACCTAGGAGCAATTTTGAAGTTAGTTGCTTGCCTAAGAAGTTCTTCATATCAATCTACCTTATGTTGTGGAGTCAGCAAATAAGGTTATTCATGGTCCTCTCTCAAAAAGGGAGTCACCCGAAGAAGTATTCTCCCCATACCCCTTGACTTGGCACCTCTAGATTCAGAAACATAGTCACACTAAACTAGAAACCACTAAATAGTCAACAATTATAATTTCTACTGCATATATTTTAACTAAGCCACATATTAGCACCTGTACCTGGTTTCAAAGCATCTCTGCCATACACAGAAGTATGAAGTGAACTTCTATTTGTTGTTCTGTCTGATGAGTCACTTCCATCAAGCCTTTTATTGTCCAATTTCTGCTCATCACCTTTTGATCTCCTCTGTAAGAAACAATGAATTGGCAGGTTAAATGAAAACCTTTCCAGAAGATTTTTTAGTTACACTTTGTCAGATCACCATATTTGCATTACCATAACTTTAGTTATACTTAACTAGAATAACCTTAAGAGTTTGGACTTTAAATTAGTTATTAAATTAAAATAACCAACACAGTTTGAGGACCAATAAAAATCAGAGGAACATCTTAAGATTATTAAATCTGATTTATATTTTGTTATTTCTGCTATTTAGTTTTTGCATGTCTCTCAGTTTGGACAACAAAACCAAATTAGTCCATTTATTTCTAATCAATTGGACTTCGGGGTTCTCATGACACTTCATGCTAATGCATACTTAGGCTCTGATCCTGCAATTGTATCTACATGTGTGGGCTCCCACACACAGACAGGGTTTTATTGGAGTCAGTAGGGCTCAGCACTGGTGCAGGAGGCCAGCCATGTGGATGCAATTTCAGGACAGGCAGTCTGAGTTGCATGCTGCCTGCAAAATCACTAACCTAACAAGTTCAAAAATCACAACAGACCAAAATCAAGAGAATGGCTTAACATCACGCTGCTTTTTGGCAGGTTTTTAACTTTTTGGGGGACTTGCCTCCTTTTCTCAGAATTTCAGGAAATTCATTCTAAAACGCACAAATAAAAAATCCCCACAGACTGGGAGACTGCCTCCATTATTCTTTCATTGATGGGGGGCATCCTTCTCTAAACACTAATCTCAGCTCCTTCCTCTATGCTTTCCCTTCTGCAGACTCTTCCCTTCAATGGGTACCATCTTCTGCCTCACTTTACTTCAGCTGGCCATTGCCCTGTTCTGCTCCACTCAAGGATATAATCCCGTGTTCAACTCCTTTTTCACTGTCCATGGATACTGGCTCTGCTCAGTTCTCTTTCTACCTACAACCCAGTACCTTCTCTTCCAAGGGAACTACTTTGGCTCCTGCCTATCTCTGTCTCCCAGACTCTGGATACTGCCCCAATCCACCTTCTTCTCCCCTCCATACTTTCCTGACCAATTCTGGGAGTGCGCAGCTGGGATAGGGTTGACTTCCTGCAGGGGAAGGGAACCATACACATTCCTTGGATCACCTTTATACCTCTTGGCCCCCCACTTTACTATCTTTGCTAACTTGCTTCCTGCTTCTCCACTTGCCTCACAGACTACATTTCCTATGCTTGTTACAGCGAGAGTTGGTCAGAAAATGCAGATTTGCTGTTCTGAATCGTTTCCCCAAATCTACATTCAGCATTTCAGAGTCCACAACAGCTCTGCAGAAAACTATCCACAACCCCCTGGAGTCCTGGCTTGAGCTTCCAGAGTCTGCAGCTCCAGGAGCTAGAAGACCCAGCTGAGCCAGGGTTCTCAGGACTTCTAGGCTCTTAGCTCTGCATCCGAGAGCCATGGGACAGGCTTAGCAGGCTGGTCAATTGACCTGCTTTTATTAACCATGGTCAAATATTCCAGCAATGCCTTGATGTAGGCAGTGGCCTAGCATCTGGTGCCATTCTTTCATTTTTTAGAACTTTATTTCATTGTGTTTTGCATTTTTCTGAATTAAAACAACTCATTTTTAAGTAACTTGTTTTTTACAATTAGGTATAAAACTCTAAGACTAAGTCTAGGCCTACTGGAGACCATGAAGTCTTACTCTTTTTGTTACTGTTCCAATAAATTACGGCTTTAAATATTTGACCAACATTTGACCAATTATTTTTGGATTGGTCAAATGCCCACCCTACCATGGAAGCCCCAACTTGAACTGGGACTCAGCTCCTGGCTCTGCAGTAGGGACCCTGCAGGCCCAGAGGACCCCAACTCAAGCCAGGGATCTTAGGGCTTCCAGCTTCGCTGCCTCAGACCCAGAAGCCTGGATGCCCCGAGACAGCATCCCAGGATCTATGGCAGTGATATCATGTGGACTGTCCAAGGCACCAGGGCTTCCAAACTCAAAGCAGGGCTGGGAATCTGGAAACCCTGAGCAGTATGCATTGTGGGGCTGTCTGGGAGTCACAGAGCCAGGGAGCACCAGCAGCTGCTGATAGAAACTGACATTCTTATCATTTTCACCACTTCTATTGCCCCACTGCAGTAGCTGAAATTGAAAAGAATGCTAATTTCACTTAGCAACTGCCAGTGCTGGGAAGCAAATTTCGTTTTGGAAACACTGTGTGGTGGTATTTTCTGAAACTAAATGTTTTCAGGTTTTTAGTTTGGGTGAGAAAAAAATGAAAAATTTCAATCTCAGCCAAAAAAATGTTTCAGTTTTTTTGTTTGGCCTCCAAACCAGAAAAATCAATTATTTGCTTAGCTCTATCTAGTTACAACGAGCACAAGATAACAGATTCATTTCGCAGGACAAAAAAAGGAGAGCAGCAGCCTATGCTGGTAGCAGCTGGAACTGAAATCCAATCTATTTAGTCTCCTACCTGTGGCCTTTGATGGATGCAGCAAGAACTGCAGTATCTGTTTAACCTCAATCAGAAACCTCGCAATACCAAGAACTTCAAGTGATATGATAAAAGGACAATTTTAATTCCACAAAACAGTGGCATCTCACAAAAATACTGGGAGAACTGGCAACCCTTTTCAGAGACGTTCAAATATATATTACTCCTGGGGGAATTCTGCACCACTGCGCAAGCGCAGAATTAATGTCCACCCCCGATTCTCCCCCCCGCAGAAGAACTGATTCTGACCAGGAGACAAAGGGAAGCCAAGAAATTAATTCCTATAATTAAACCATTCACCTACCAGACTGGGATTCTCTCAGACTGGGATTCAGAACAGCTAGTGGTGGGGACAAACTGGGGTGGAGGTACAGGCGCTAGTGGGGTGACAACACTGAGGCAGGAGCTAATGGGAGCGGGAGTGCCCGGCCACATGGGGACATGTGCAGATATGCCTGGCTAAGTGGAGGTACTGGGACAGGGCAGATGTGCCTGACTGAATGGGGGAGGCTAGGGGTCAGCCAGGGTCTGCATAGGGGAGGCTCCCTAACAATTCACCCCCCCCCCCCACACACAAAAAAAAACAAACACCTGTTTCATATTTCTACCACCCAAACCCAACAAGGTTCACTTCCAGCCTCCTTCCCAGCAACTACTTCCCTCTCCCTCAGCTCCTTCATTACCCTGACTCTCCCCAAGCTTTTGTACTACTTCTGAGGGGTGTAGGAAATATGTTTCTGTATTGTAGTTTACATGAATTATTACTCAGAGTTCTGTATTAGTATGTCTAGTAAGGAATCTATTTGTCAGAAAACATTTCCTGAAGCTTTTTTGTGGTCTGTATTGTTAGATGTACATGCCGACAGGTATTTTGAAATAAATTAACAAAATAATTGAAACTGGCATGATTATATTGTGTTATTTTGACAAATAAAATATGCAGAATTTTAAAATACTGTGCATACTTGAATTGTAAGAGTTTCATAGAATCTTTATTCTGTAAAAAAAATAATCTTACTGCTATACAAATCGAAATCTGGTTTATATTACTGCTAACAACATCCCTTTAAATGCTGTTGTAGAAGCAATAGTGAACAAGTAGTGACTATTCATTTTAAAGTCCACAGAAGAAGGTATCCACTTACTTTAGGAGTCTTTCTAGTCTCTTGTTTGACTGGACAAATTTGTTCGCCACATTCATTAACTATCCTGGAATGACTGTAGTGTTGAGAGTTGTTATAATTATACCGTGCGCTGGCTACTGAGTACATATTTGGTGCAGCATCAGACGAAGAAGGTGAGCTAGAGCATTCACCAAGTGGAGTATATCCCATAACACTACCAGATATATATTGAGAAAGAGATGAAGCGCCATCCCAGGACACATCTTCCGCACATATTTGTGGCCTAAATAAATACACCATTTCTTAGTTGAAGATTTTGTTCAATATCAAGGCAGGCATTTTTTGCAAGAAAAGCATTCTCCATAATTTCTAATTAAGTATTTACTCACTGCTTTCTAGATAAGTGTTTTAACCATAAAATTCAAGTTTTTCTTCAAACATGATTAAAATATTAATGTTTATCTCTTTTGTATAGTTAAGCTTTCATAATGGTTATTTAAAATTCAAAAACCACAATGATTCTACCTACAAAATATTTGTTACTGAGTTTCAAAACTATTCTGCTTTACTTAAAGTTATACTTCCCTTTTTCAGCTTTAACAGTTGATAGCAAGTTCTTTATTATTTTGCCAGACTTCCTTGTGGTAAAGAGTGAGCTTAAACTAAAAGACAGAGAGGCTTGAAAGTGTAATACAACTAAGAGGCATATGCAAATGCACTTCACTACAAGGAAAGGAATATGAAGTACTGAAACTTATTTTAAAATACAGGAGAATAAATACAGTACTCTGTGGGACAGAATTTATCTCAATAAAACAACACAGTACAAAGGTGCTTAGATGGTAGATATTTGGGTTGTGCTTACTGGCTAAAGGAAGCCTTAAATACAGCTTCCGCAAATTCAACAGATCTGAAAGTTAAAAAGGAAGAGGAGATCAGTAAACACATTTTTCTAAATTGATATAAGTAAGGTCACCACCACCCAGATCATGCCAAATTCTAAGCGGGCCTCTGAAAGTGAAGACATTTCCCACAGAAATTACATTTACAGTGTAAAGTGAACAGCTAGCAGTGACATTCTCAATTTGAGCAAACAAATCTTAGCTTATGCATATCCAATTTTAAAAACCAGTTTAGCGTGGCCAAAGTTTATACGCCTGATGTTTTCCTATTTTCATATATCTGTTCAATTCTGGAATAAGTAGATATTGTGCATTGTATATCTGAAGTTAGAAATGCTCTCTCTCTCTCTCTGGTAGTAAGAGTTGTTTTGACTTCAGCCTATCCTAATTTATATGGAGAAATATGCACAATAGTGTATCAACCTTAATTTTCTGACTTAAGTCCCCAACAATGCAACCTTAATCACAATATTGGTGCTTCTCACTATTTCTTTAATTATGTTATATTGTCATAAATCAGACTTGCATTCAGCTCATCATTAAACAAATTACAACAATCCAAAATACAGGATGTATACAAAGACAATTTTGTAACAATTCTGAGATCACCCCTGGGAAAAGTCAGTTAAGGTATAAAAAAAGAATACATCTTTGGGGTTTTTTAAGGCAGTAAATAAGTTGCAGGATACTGCAATTATGCCTAAAATGAAACCAATGCTTACCGTTCTGAGAAACTAATACAAAAGTTAGGACACCTACCAAATATCAAACCCTTGTAATTGTTAGGTGTCTTTTTTTATCCTAATATACAGCATTAACAACTCATTTAGTAAAATCTACATTGGGGAATCCTGAAAACTGCTACATTGAAAATAGATTTGTTTGGGGGTCTTTTGCAAGTGTATCTTATTCTTACTAGATTTACCTTTTAAAATTCTTTTTTTGGTATTGTTGTTTTTTTTTTGGGGGGGGGGGGGGGGGGAGAGACCAAGAAAGGACCTTGAAGATTCCTTATATCTAGAATGAAGGCATTTAGGAAGCCTCCCCCTTCCCCACTCTCAAGGGTCCTCCCTTCCCTTTCTATACACGCCCATTGTTTCTCCCATCCATATAATAGTTTATCATCCTTCTACCCCAAGACTGGATGCGATTCCTTCCAAAGCCAAACACCACATCTGAATCAGCTAGACTAGGCACTGCAGAGCAACAGGACTCTTCCTTGCCCTTCTCTAGTGACTCCACAATACCAGGTCTTTGGGATCAACAACCTAGGTACCAAATCTGTATCACTCAGAGAGCAATGCAGAAGTCTAAACCATTAGGCAAGCACTAATACAGTTAGAAGAATTAAAGCACTAGAGGCTCCTACTTCAATTTTGGAAAAGTAGTCAAAGTCACTAGAAGGTTAAAATTACCCATATGAGATTCAGAAAAATACATACTTATCCACAGATGGTTCCTGAACACGTGGGTAGTATGTAGTAGGAAAGACACATGCTTCCGAAGGTTCTGACCATGCCACAGTTACTGTCGTGTATTTTGGGACAAACGGTTTGACATCTGCTGAGAACTTGAAGCCCTATGAAACAAAATGTTTTTTGGATACATGCATTTTGAGATTAAGCAAAAGTAAGTGGGGAAAAAAAAACAGCCTAACCTCATCTATGTGAGAAAAATTGCACAAGAGCTAGTTCGTTCACTTGTTCTAATAATAATAATAGTTGTGAAGCAACAAAATTCCCAGAAGGAAAGTGAAGGGGAAAAAAACAAACAGCAAAGACTTGGAAAGTTATTTTTACATAATGCCTACATTTAACAGAAAATACACAAAACAAAAGGTACATTAAAAAATGCTAGCATCCTGCTTAACACATGAGATGCAAAAATAATAAGAATATTTTATTTTCAGATTAGTCACTTAATCAGTATAATCATCTCATCAGATCATTAGCATTACTGTAAAAGCTGTCTCCAAAGGTACAGTAATTGTGACTGCTATTAAAAATATGGACCAAACATTAAATTATGTATCTTTTTAATGAGATTGTCACAGCACTAATATATTCATATTGACATGCCCAATTTTGAGGGGTGTTCCACATGCTGGACTACTACGGCCTTCAACAGGCCTTCTGAATGTAAAGGAGGCTCCAAAATTAAAACCAGAATGTATTTATTGATGTTACTTGTTGCTGGCACTTCATAGTTTGTGCTTGGAGAAAGTAGTATTTCAAAATTCTACTCACTAATACATGCAGTGAGTCATTTTAAATCTGATTATATATTTCTTCATAACTAAGACTTGCTTTATTAGTTCTCATTGTTAAAGCAGTAAAACAAAGTCAACTTCATGAATTGCTGTATCCATGCAAGGGCACATGGAGCCTTGTTTATAAAAATGTTTCATTGACAGTAATTTCAGTATTTAGAATGCACAAGATCACCCTCTGGTGGTGAAGTGTGCACTTGGAAATTTGAGGAATAAGGCTTTTACAACCCAACAGATAATATGGATTCTTGGCTTCATGGGTTTGTTAGGAAGAGTGTCCACTTCAACTGTTGCCAAATTTATGCTGGCCATTTAAATACAAAATATAGATTGCATTGGTGAGAAATGGGACATGAAATATGTACACACACAAGTATAAAAACAAATCAAGTTATTTTTGGAGTTAAAGCTTAGTTACCAGACAAATGAATAAGGCATAAATAATACCAACCATAAAAGTACTTTTAATTTGGGGCTGATCATTCATTTTAAAGACATCTCAGTCTGACTGGGAGATTTCTATGGAATCTAGTCCCATATTGGGTACATATGTACATTTATATTTGACACACAACCAAGGGGGCATTATTCACAGAATGAATGTAATAGAAGACTACCCCATAGCATAGGGTTACCACACGTCCGGATTTCCCCAGACACGTCCAGCTTTTTGGTGCTCAAATCCCCGTCTGGGGGGAATTTCCAAAAAGCCGGACATGTCCAGAGAAATAGGGAGGCATAAGACAGAGTCCGCCCGGCCCCAGCACGATCCACCGGGTCCGCAGCGCAGCCCAGCCGCCCGCTACATTGTAGCGCGCTCGGGCGGGGAGCAGGCGCGCGGCCCCGGTCACCGCTGAGCATCTGAAGCCCCCGCCAGGCACAGGCTGCCGGGTGAGCTGGGGAGCAGGGCAGGCAGCGGGGTGCAGAGGCTGCAGGGCATGGAGGAGCAGGACAGGCAGGGGCATAGAGACTGCAGGGGTAGGGAGGCACAGGGGCAGGGCAGGCGGGAGGCGTAGAGGCTGCAGGCGCGGAGGGGTGCAGGGGCTGCAGGGCGAAGAGAAGCAGGGCAGGCATGAGGGCGCAGGGCAGGGGGGTGCAGGGCAAGTGGGGAGCAGGGGTCACAGAGGCTGCAGGGGTGAGGGGGTGCAGAGGCTGCAGGGCGAGTGGGGAGCAGGGAAGTACTTAGCAACCCCAACCAAGATCAGAGCGGGAGGGAGGAGGGGGAATGCAGGGTGCTCAGAGGAGGGGGCCGAGTTGGGGCAGGGACTTTGGGGAAGGGGCTGGGCGTGGCGAAGGGGCAGAGTTGGGGCAGGGCCAGGGCCCCGTGGAGTGTCCTCTTTTTTCAGTGTTGAAATATGGTAACCCTACCATAGGATAGGTGACTCTTAAAAGTAATAAGTTCCTTTACATATATATTCTCTCTCTCTCTCATACACATACACACACTTCACCATGCCTACAATGTGTTTAGTCTCTTAACATGAGACATTTTGGTTCTTAAGGTACTGGTACAATATATTCACTGAATGCTTATTTCAAGTAAATTTCTTGCTGATAATGCTGTAATGCTAAAAAGACTGATTTTTAGCAAAGAACTTGAAGCATTCTAATGCAGTTTGCTTTTAAGTATGCTCTTAATATTGTATATACTCCTTTGAATTACTTGCTTCTCTCCTCCACAAGTATCTGACAAAAGTAACTATTTCAGGGCTTTGAGGAGAAAAGTATATTTTACATATTAGGATATAGATATTCAGGTCTGTCTGTAAAGGCCTATACTTTAAGAATTTAGATGTATTCTTATCACTTAGCTAGTTATAGAGGTATAAAAGAAAGAATCAAAATCACTGTCTGTGTACGGGCCTTCTCTTACTGTGACAGTCTGTGGCCTGGTTCTTAGGCTAAGGCCTTCGGCTAAGCAGCAGAGGCCAGCCATAAACTGGGAAGCGTATGGTCACATCCTCACATTCCAACTAGTCACATTGAAATAAGGCGGTATTGGGCTGTTAGGAATATCAGGACAGGATTGTATTCCTATCACCTCCAGAGAAAGGGAAGAGCCTAGAAGATGTAAAAGGAAACTTAGTTTGATAGCATCCTGTCTGGCAAGAACTCCCTTATCAATAGCTGGGATGTGAAATCCTCATTTCTGTATTGTTCTATCACTGTAATCTCCACTTCCCTATTGTTTGTCTGTATAATCTCTGTCTGATTCTGAGATTGTTTCTGTCTGCTGTATAATTAATTTTGTTGGGTGTAAACCAATTAAGGTGATGGGATATAATTGGTTAAATAATCATGTTACACTATGTTAGGATTGGTTAGTTAAATTTCAGTAAAATAATTGGTTAAAGTATAGCTAAGCAGAACTCAAGTTTTACTATATAGTCTGCAGTCAATCAGGAAGTAAGAGGGAGAAATGGAATCATGTTTTGCTAAGGAGGGGAAATGGGAACAAAGGCTCTGTGTTATCAGAGCTGGGAAGGGGGACACTAAGGAAGGAAATTGGAATCATGCTTGCTGGAAGTTCACCCCAATAAACATCGAATTGTTTGCACCTTTAGACTTCGGGTATTGTTGGTCTCTGTTCATGTGAGGACCAGGGAAGTGAAAGGCTGAAGGAATAAGCCCCCTAACATTACATATAGATCTGCATGTAGAATTTAGTCTCCTGTGCTGCACAAAATACTCAATTTTTTTTTAATTGTTTGGGATAATTAGAACAAACACCATCTTTAAAAATTAATAAGATGTTTCAGCTACTACATGAGCTCCTGACTCCCCTATTTGTGGTTTCATAAACAAATGTTCCTTTTCATAAAAGTTTCTCTCTTCCTTGATGTTGTGTGAAAGCCGCACAGAAACAACAGTCTTGATTCTGTAAAGGCTTATGCACATATTTAAGTTTTTGCAGGATTGACATCTTAATCCTGCAACTGGATCTGAGGAGGCAGACCCCAACACCTATGTAGAGACCCACAGAAATCAACAGTTGCACAGATCCAGCTGCAGAATCAGGGATAAACACTACTGGGACTGATCATGAGTAAAGTTATATGCATGCTTGAGTGTTTGCAGAATTAATTAAACCCATTCCCAAGCAACACCAGCTAAACTGAAAAAAGCCATTTCTTTATACTAGAATAAGATTGTCCACACAGGAGGTTATACCAGTAGATCTATATTGGTTTATATGAACACTTTAGCTTACACCAGTATAACTTTCCCATGTAGACAAGTCCTAAGACTTCACAAGGAAAGTGAGAAACTTATGCCTGCCCCTCCCCCCCTGCAATCAGAGCCATATAAGCAAATCCCTACACCTAGAAATGGCTCTGCACAGACACAGAGCTCACCTGCACGAATCTGATTGTAAGATCAAGGCTAAACGACTGTCAAAGCACAAGAAAAACTGAAAGACGAGATATCTCCCCGACCCAGCTCCCTTTCAGTTGCAGTAATACTGGTGGGGTACTTACAACAACAGTAGCAGGTAAAGTATTTTCAGACCAGAAGTATCGTTTCAAATTGATGATCCCTCTAAAAAGAAACCAACTGGGCTCAAAGGCCAGCTCGGAGCCCCTTAAGCCGTCACACGTAGGGCCAAGGTGGAGGCCGCCGCCGCTTCCACCCCCAGGGCAAAGCTGCAGGGCGCACGAGTCCGCAGGGGCTCCCCAGACACCGCTGTCAGAGACTCGGGAGCGGAGCAGGGCGCCTCGGACCCCCAGGGCCCGCGATACAGCCAGCCCCCCACTTATGTAACGGCTTGGGAGGCGGGCCCCTGCGCGGCCCAGAGCCGCCTCCTCACCCTTACCTCGCTGGCCGTGCCCGGCTCCCGCTCCGTGGCCATGGCTGGTCGGGAAGGGGAACAGCACCACGCGCCACCTACCCCCTCTCCCCCAAACCAGCTCCCGAGTCCGACCGGCCGACGACGCCCGCGAGAGGCGTCAGAAGGGCCGCGGCGCAGCTAGTTCTACGTCACCTTCCAATCAACTGCAGCAGCGACGGAACGAGGTGGAGCCTGTTGGTCTGGTCACGTGACCGTACTGCCACACCTGCGATCCAAGACCTTGGAAGCCATGTGCAAGCCTGGGTGGTACCCCCGGGAGCCTCTGGGTGACACGCTCCTGTGCGTGTGCCTCACGGAAAGCTGATTGTGTTATTTTGTGCAAATAATCCATCTGAATGGTGGCGGTTTTGTCAGTTTTCCAGCGTTTTCCCTGTATTCTGCCTCTTGCTATCCACCGCCAAATAACCACTGTATCGGTATGTTTGTAGACTTATAGTTTAGAGATGCTCCCTTATGAGGGATAGTTTTATGAACATTGGCAATGTGCCCTGAAGGCAAGGATTGGGAACACCCCATGGCTGTGTGCCTCAGTTCACCGGAGATGCTCTTCAAATTATTAAAGTTGTATTCCTTTTTCATTCACTGGTTTGTTATATAATTAACCACAAAAGCATTACAACCATCTGAGAACACTTTATTCCCATCAATCATTGCACAAATGAGTCAGACTTTTTTTTCCATTTTCACCATTTCTATTTACATTTGCAGCATCTCTATATACTGCCCCTGCTGTTTGTTTCCCCAGTACCACAGCAGCCCAGTAATAATAAAACAAGGCATCTAGAGCCAGCTAATACTCACATGCACACAACATCCAAGGCTGCTCTTACACAGTGAGAGTATGAGAACTGCTTAGAGTGGCAGCAACTGAAGGCCTCTCAATTTCTTCCCTCCTTCCTATTTAAAATAATTTTTAAAAGGGGGCAAGGGAGAGAGAGAGGGGACACTTTACTGCCACCACTCCCAACCACAGCTTTGGCCATCAAGGAAGACATGCTATGAGTACATCAGCAATGCAAAATTCAGTTTCTTGAATGGAAGTTTGTGCCTAGTACTCTCCTTCTCGTATACTCCGTGCATTCTTGGTATTTCTGAGCAGTCATGAACTAAGTACTTGCCACTAGATAGGTGTGGTGTCTTCTCTCTTAAAAAGAGCTGATGACTGAGTGGGGATAAACATTGCAGTGCCTAAAGTTCTACATACAAGATAACTCTTGTCCTGTATTTCAGCAATAACAATGCAAACTCAAAAATCAATACAAGCATATGATTTTGCACCAGCAAAAAAAACATTGTGGGGTGGCATGCCTTAAACTTTTCATACAAAAATGTCCTTTATGGCATGTAGCCAGGGCCATTTTGGTTGCAGAATATTAGAGACAAGGTTGAGGAGGTAAAATCTTTTATTGGATCAGCTTCTGATGGTGAGATTTCAAGCTACAGAAGAGCCTTTCTTCAGGTACCTCTCCCAGACCTGAAGCAGATCTCAGTGGGGCTTGAAAGCTCCTCTCTCTCTCACCCCAAAAGAAGTTGGTCCAATAAAATATTTTACCTCATCCAGTTTGTCTCTTTATTTCCTTTAAAAGTTAGTAGTCACTAATCTGAAAATATGTTTTGGAAAGATTACTTGCTCATAGCTGCTGTTCTCTGAATGTGTCATCTTTGCAGCCCTCCACTACAAGCCATGTGCATCAGGTACATGACTCCATCGAGAAAGTTTATCACCCTTGTGAGAAGTGTGCACAAGCACTTTTTTTTTCAGAGGGGAAAATGAGTGGTCACAAGACTTATCTCTAGCCACAGCCAATACCTGAATAGCATGGGATTTTTGCTACTCACTGAATGCAGATTCAAGCAGCACATGGGCTATTTATAATCTTAAAGCCAGGACAGTCAACTGCATTCTCCAGCCTGTTTTAATGTGATCAGCTGACTAGCCTTCATCATGCTAAAGCGATTTGAGAGGTGGCTCAAATAGGCCCAAGGCAGCAGAGTAATGGTGCACATTCTGAGGTAGTGAAGCCTAGATTAACCTGTTTTGTGAAGAGATTCTCGATTCAGAGTAGTCTTCACAGAGACAGGTATTATATCATAGTGGAGAATGAGGTTGCTGTGAAGCCACTCTTTTTTTTGGCGGGGGGGGGGGGGGGGGGGGGGGGAGAGAGACGGGACGGATGGGACCTATGCAGTGATTTAATGATCAGTTTTGGACAGGTACCTCCTCCACTAGTTTAGCCTTAACACCCAAATTCTACATATAGTTAATTCCTATCTGCTAACACACAAGATTTCTTAGAAAGACTTCACAATTAAGAGAGTCAGTGTTTATTTCTTCAGACCCATTGTGAAGAGTTGGGAAGCCATGGGCTTTGAACGAGTCAAACATTTGTAATTACAATGCTGTACAGAGGAGCTCAGTATTGAAACTAAAGTTTCTAAAGAAAAAATACATGTAATAAGTCTATAGTCAGGACAGACATGCAACATGAACACTTTATTAAACAAAAGTAATTTAATAAAAAGTCAAATAGGCATTTATATTACAGTAAAGGAATATGTTTCAATTAATCTTTAGACACCATAGCAGCCTACTTGAAATTGCATTTGACTGAGCTCTGTTGCTGTGAATAATACAGCTCATGCACAGATACGGATGTATGTTTTGTACATTTTTTTTTCAAGTATTCACTGAATACTACCAACATATATACACTCATATACATAAAGTCCAGAAGATTTAATAGAAGTTTTCCAGAAAAAAAGTTCATTTTTGTTGGTCTTTCGGAAGAGGTCTTCTAAAGAGAAGGATGTGTGGTTCTGTAGAAATAAGATTAAAACATTTCAATGTTATCCTGCAATATTTATCATTGCCAGTCCTACATGTGTACAGCAGCTTAGTACTCAATTACTACATTTAATAGAGAAAATGTTAAGTCTCCCCACTGAGCGCAAGAAAAATGACCATTCCTATATACAGTGCCTTCAAGCTTGCCCCTCCATATGGCGTAAGAGTGTTAGAAGCACACAACTTAGTATCTTAAGCCAATTAGGTGCTTTTAAGAAGTTTTACCCTTGGTGCCAAGACAGGACACTCAAAACTAAAATGGGAATTACTACAACAGTTACCTATTTCCATGAATGCTCAAGTTTCAAACACTTGGAAGGTTAAGTGTTGAGTAACTGATCAGTGCATTTTAGTGTGGAATTCTATCTTCCCACTTGTAACTGGGATACATGAGCATATGATCAACTCCTTAGACCAGGCCTGCACAACTTGTAAAGCAGAGAGAGCCATATTACTCTAAAGAAAATAGCTGAGGGCAGAAACCCTCCCCCCCCACCCCACCCCCAAGCACTGCCCGCCCTGCGGAAACAACCTCCCCTCTCCCCCAGGGCCACCCCACCAAAACAGCAGTATTGAACCTTGGTAATGTGTTATAGCAGGCCCCTAAGGTAGTATAATTAAGGTAGAAGTAGAATAAGATCTTCTCCCCACTTTGTAATCAATTACCCTGTTGAATGAATGAGAAAGACATGGAAGGCAGGCACCTCCAGACAGCTGCAACCCTTGGAGAGGGGATGCCTTCCAGACCAAGGACAATTAAACTTGTCAAGTGGGCTCACTAGAGAAGAGCAGACATACTGATGGCCTCCAGGGTTAGAAGTAAGTACCTTCCTTTGGTAACACCCTCTTTGCAGCATTGGGACAACCCCCAACCCAGAGAAAAGCAGCAAAAAGGACCAATTTTTATGAGACGTGATCAGTAGAACTGGTCAGCCACCGACTTGGTGCTTGCCTCTCCCGCCCCCCCCCCCCCCCCCGATATCTCCCCTCGCCTCCCCCCCAGCTTGCTTCCTCAGTCCCCCCCACTCGCCTCCTCACCACCCCCTTCTGCCACCACCAGCTACCTGCCTGCCCGCTGCTAGCCTCTTACCTTTTGCGGCTGCCCCTGCCCCCTGCCACTGGCTCACCCTCACTCCCCAGCCTGCCACTAGACTCTTCACCACCCCGCCCACCCACCAAGCTGTTGGCTTGCCCCACCCCGCCGCTTGCCTACTCACCCCCTAGTTCTAGTTCAGGGCTTGAAAAGTTTGACAGCTACAAACTAGACACGAGATGCCCACTAGTTAAACTCAGACAAATCCTGCCCTAGGTCTAAGAGCAAGTGTTAAGGAAATTTGAAGCCACAGCCTCCACAAAAATGACTCCAGTGCTTCTCCACTACTGTTAGTTTTCCCAAGCAACTACAGAGTTGTATCTATCTTTTGCTTCCTGTAACATTGGGTATTGCTAGTAGGCAAAGATTCAGGGTGTCCTTTTAATCCCAACAAGTGCCTGTGCAGTCAGTTAAAATGCCATTATAGCTATAGAACCGTCATTCTATTTACCTGGCTCATGGATCATGTAATGGACCCAGCCAAGACTTTGCTGGACACCAAGTCTTCTCCATTCCTCTTCAGACATTAGATGGGTTTTTGGTACTTGCTTTGAAAGCTCTCTGGGTAACATCACATGTCTGTTGAAAATATAATAGTACTAAAGTTATCCTACAGTACAGATCAGTTCTCTTTTTGATGACACCTGTATTTGTAGGCTATAACCCTTATTGCCTTTCCTAGAGAAATATCTTAAGCAGGGCTCAGAGTCCAGAACTATAGCCTCCAGACAGAGGATATCAGGCAACTTGGCATTATCCTGAACACCAGTGGGAAGCCCAGCGCACTTTTCCTAATATATTGTGCCCCTCCCAATCTATTTCTGTCCCAGCTGCTGGAAGGATGCCCACCTGTTCTCAAGTTTCCTGGGAGTGCCATTCACTACACTAGGAGAGACATCAACTGTTCTACATGTTGATGATGTACCAATGGCAATATACAGGCTATTTAAAAGATAAATCTGCATGAATTAAAACTATTGTAAGTATTCATATTAAAATACATTTATCATCCCACCTCTAAAGCTTAAATCTTGAAAACCAAGAGCCAGTATGGTAGATGTTAAACCTTCAGGCCTGTAAGGGAAGATGTAATCATATACTCCATTCCCCACTTCATCTGAAATATATTTGAGCCAGGAGAGAATTCTTGCCCGGTCTAGCACATGTTTATCAAAGCAAAGAGTGCTCCTGGCAAGGATTATTGCCACACTGTTTAAGAGAAGAAAGGAAACTCCTATCTACTTGATCAGATAAGTGGTTTTAGAAACATACAAAGCAACATTCTTATACCACCAGCCATGATTCACTTATCACTGTCAAGTCAACTGCTGACCAAGATAATCTGACCTCTGCCCTTGAGTACGAAACTGTCTATGCAGATCACAAGCCTATCTAGGTGAGAGTAACATGAAACTGAGGCATTGTAGTGCATTTCATAGGGCACTGAGCAGTCTGTTTACATCTTCCCTCCGAGACCAGTTACACTCTGCCTCCCTATGATGCAAACTGGTCTCACAGCATTGTTTCAGGCTTGAATTAACAAAACATTCAAGTGGGGTAAGCAAGAGGTCATCCATCCTATAGCCTTGTGCTCAATGTCATTAACCTGCATATAAGGAGTCACCAATATACACACACCCAGAGCAAAACTTCCCACAGAAAGCATGGCATCTTTACTACTAGGATTTGTTCAGGGTATTGTATGAGTTAATACACTTCAAGTGAAAGCTCCAAGACTCCCTTGCATTGCAGAGCAGCTACACACAAAAAGGCGAAGTGCCCACCTGCCCAGGCCACGTGGTCTCAGTGAGTTTGTATAAAGTGACTAGAGCAGGAATTGCCTCACTCTGAAGCAGTGAAAGCAGAGTCAGGTTCTGGAGGGAGCCAGAGGCGCCTCCCCTGAAGTGGCCAACAGGCAGTTGCCATTGTTGTCACCCCATCCCCGAGATCAGGATTGTTTACAGGTAGTAAAACCCAGTCCCCCCAATGTCTGCTCCAGGTGGGTAAGGGACGTGCGAGCCCGCCACTGCTCAGCAATGGCCGCTAGAGTTTCCTCAATGAATTTCAGGGGCGCGGAAGTTCCGGCGAGCTCCGAGTTGAGCGCCAGCACGCCTGGCTGCCCTGGGAGACGGCGCTGAGGGCTCCGAGCAGGCCCCGCGATTTAGTCACTGGCTCGGGAGCCCCTTCAGCGCACACAGCCCGACCGCCCCAAGCTCCCCGGCCCCCGCGCAGGGCCCATTGTTCCCCGACCCCTCATTTTCCGGGGCAGACTCGGCGGCGTCTACACTCGAGGCGGGCGGAGAGAGCCGGAGGCGGGCCCCGATATTAGAGCGCCATATTCTGATCTGAGCCCCCCGCACCCCGCCACCCCAGGAGAGTCACTGATCCCGTCCACACCCCCAGAGGGGAACAACGGGGCAAAGCATTTACACCCCCCACCCCAGAAAGCGCTGCGCCCCCCCGGAGGCCCCTACGCGCGCCCCGCCAGCGGCACGGAAGAGGGTGAAGGACAGAGAGAAGCAGCCCCCGCCCCACGCACCGATACTCGTAGTGCTCGTCGAAGTATTTGTCGGAGTAGTAGATCTGCTTATGGGCCATGGCGGAGGCAGCTACACCAGCAGGACCCAACTCGCGTTCCTCACCCTGAGGCACAACTCGCTGATTAACTGACCTCTTCAGCTTTCCACTCAATTTGAATCCAACAATTCAACGTTTATTGGCGGGCGACGCCAGCCAATCACAGAGCGCGCTACCACATGCGTCAGACAATGACATCACCCGTATCCTCCACTTTCGCCCAACCAACCATTCAGAGGCCATTAGAGCAAAAGGCATGGCGTATGCGTGGGACGTTAAAGTGCGCTGCGCGCGCAAAGGTTGGGCGGGAGTTGGAGTCAGCGCGTGCGCTCGCTCAGCCCTCTTGCTCTTCTCTAGACATGCGCTTGCCTCGTGAGCAGCTGTGGGGCGGTTATGGGCGGGATTGGTTGCGGTTGCTGGCCGTTAGGGAATGGGGCAGTTCCAGCAGTTTTCTTCAGCTGCATGTGCGGGTGCAACTGCTCCGCCCCTCCCGACCTAGGGGCCGTTCCTGCTCGTCTCCTACCCTCTGTTGAGGAGTGTCCCGCGTAGCTCCCCCCACAGCAGTACCTGCCTTCTGCAGCTAGCAGTGAGGGGCTGTCTGGGTGTGCTTATACTGTAGTGTTAACACGGGATTCAAACAGGCTCAAGCCTAATTACTTCCCCTGCTGCCCAATTACACTAACCCAGAGCTGGAACCTAGGACCCCATGGGAGTAAAGGGTTGAAGCCTGAGTCAAGCCAGGAATCAGGGTTCAAACCCTATCGTTTTACAGTGTAGACATAGCCTCATTGGATTTGTGCTCTCTCTGGGAGTACCCCAGAAGTATCCCATGGGCTGGCTTTGTCGGCTGGACAGTCATATTTCCCCACACTGCACCATGAACAAAAGTAGGGTGACCAGAAGTCCCAATAAAATCAGGACCCTCCCGATTTTCTGGTGTTTGTCCCGATATTTTGCTCCGCTGGCGGACCCTGCCCCCCATTGTCCTGATATTTTGTTCCTCTCATCTGGTCACTCTAAACAAAAGGCCAGAGTGACACATTTTGGGAGGGCACTAGGAAGTCTGGGATATGGGTGGTTGGACTTGAACCTGTTTAATGCCGTCGGTAGTCTGGATCTGCAGATGGGAATCAGGGTTCAACAATTCCTAACCTAGGGTTACAAATAATTGTAGCTGCTCAAGCCCTATGTTAACAAACACCCTCTGCTAACTCAAGTTTTCCTAAACTTGCACTTATACTGCACTGTAGACATACCGTCTGGCTACTCAGCACTCTGTTCTTACCTAAGGTTACAAAGTGATGGAGAACTGAGGTATGTCTACACTGCAAAAAAACTCTGTGGCAGCAAGTCTCAGAGTCTGAGGCTACATCTACTCTACGGGGGGGGTCGATTTAAGATACGCAAATTCAGCTACGCAAATAGCAGTATCGCAGCCGACTTACCCTGCTGTAGGGACGGCGGCAAAATCGACCTCTGCGGCTTCCCGTTGACGGCGCTTACTCCCACCTCCGCTGGTGGAGTAAGAGCGTCGATTCGGGGATCGATTGTCGCGTCCCGTTGGGACGATAAATCGATCCCCGAGAGGTCGATTTCTACCTGCCGATTCAGGCAGGTAGTGTAGACCCAGCCTGAGTTAGTTGACTCTGGCTTCTGCTGCAGGGCTAAAAATAGCAGTGTAGATGTCCTTGCTCACAGGGCCGGCTTTACCAAGAGCGGGGCCCGATTCCTGGGGGCGGGGCTTGCTGCAAGCTCCGCCCCCAGGACCCGAGCCGCGCCGCCGGGGGGACCCGAGCCGTGCCGCCGGGGGGCCCCGAGCCGCGCCGCGGGGGGGCCGGGGGGACCCGAGCTGCGCCGCGGGGGCCGCGCCGGGCGTGGAGGGGGGATCCCAGCCGCGCCGCGGAAGCCGCACCGGGGATCCCAGCCGCGCCGCAGAAGCCGCGCCGGGGGGGACCCGAGCCGCGCCGCGCCGCGGAAGCCGCGCCGGGGGGAATCCCAGCCGCGCCGCGGAGGGGACGGGGGGCCCCGAGCCGCGGGGACTGGGCCGGGCTGGAGCCAAGCCGGGCCAGAGCTGCTGGGGCCTGCGGGATGGGTGCGCCTCCCCGGAGCCCTTCTCCCGTTCCCACCCCAGCTTACCTCGTGCTGCTGGCCCGCCCCTGCTTTGTCAGAGATTCGCGGGAAGCAGGGGAGGGGGCGGGGCGTTCAGGGGAGGGGAGGAGAGGCCGGGGAAGTGAGCTGGGGGCAGGGCGGGGTTGATAGCTGCAGAGCAGGGACCTCTTGGCGCGGGGCCCAATTCAGCCGAATCGGCTGAATCGGCCTAAAGCCGGCCCTGCTTGCTCAGGCTGTAGCCCATACTCTGAAATCCAGTGAGTGGGGAGGGCCTGAAAGCCTGGGCCTGAATGTCTACAGTGCAATTTTTAGCCCCACAGCCTGAGCTGTCATACTCGCTGCCACAGGTGGTTTTGTGATGTAGACATACACGTGGTAACCCTGGCTATCAGCACAATGCAGCCCCAGCTTCTAGAGGTTTCAATATTGCTAACCACCTGAGCCAAGTTACTATGTCTTCACTGCTGCATTAACCCACGTTAGTTAATCCAAATTAAGGACACACTGGTTTTCGCAGCATAGACATACATTTGATTACAACCCATGGGTGCACTTAACCTAAGCCCTGATGCACCTACACAGATCTCATGGCAACGGGCAGGTGCAAAAAAGCTGCACAAGATAGAAACTGTTCAAACTACTCATAAGCATGGCTCTATCTAACACATCTCCATGGGGTGGCACCACTCACAAGGACAGCTGCAGCTATAGCCCAGGGTAGCCAGGATCCTGTGTGATTAGGGCTCTGGGTTTAACCATAACAAGCTCATTCTCAAAGGTTAGTAACATAGCATCAGTATTTTAAGCTGGGGGATTGGGAGACCTGGGTTCAATTTCCTTCCTCCACCACCGACTCCCTTTGTGGCCTTTGGCAAGTCACTGAGGGTGAGTCTTCACAGCAAAAGCTGTACACAGATTAGCCTGCCCAAATTAGCTTGAATCTAGCTAGCACAGAAATAGTGTTAGGCCAAGCACCCCGAAAGCTTAATTGGGTTCATGGTATATGTTAATATTTATATTGGTTGTATGTTTATCTGATTTCCTTGTTGTGTAAGGAGACCATTTTTAGTTTCAAAAGGGAGCCCTAGTTTTCAAAATGGACTCCTGGGTCACCTGACTCAGCTGTCTCACTCTTTTGATTTAAACCTGGTAAGCAACTTCCAGTTTTAACTGTTTTTTCCCCCAGGAAATGCATAGGGCTTCCCGAGCAGGAGTTCCCTTGAGGGTTTTTTCCCCGCCAAAAGAGAGTATATAAGGCTAATCAGCCCTCACAAGTGGGCTGCCCATCTTAGTGGCAGGAGTGTGCATGTTTTCCTTTTCAGGTTGCCTACATCAGGACCAGTAGAATCATCATCACACCAGGATTTTCTCCTCAGAGGATGCCTTCGAGTCCTCTCCTGTGGCTTTACATTAGCCAAAAGATTGCAGGTCCTAAGCAACCAAACCCTTCCCCCCCCCCATTGACTGATGACGGTGCTTGAACTATGAAGAAGGTTACTATAATCAGACTTTTTCTTCGATTACCTACCTTGCTGTCTATGATTTGGCCTAAGGGTTTGTAAGGGGCTGGCTTCATACCACCTATTGTAATCACTGTAATTGAATTGTTTTCCTCTCACCCCATTTTCCCTTATCCCATATACCAATCCCCACAATACACTTGCTCCTGTTTGTATCAATGTACTACAATTCCTCGTTATTTCCAGAACCTACAGGTGATAGATACTGAGAACAGAAAAAATAATAGTAAATTTATAGTCTGCATCTTTCTTTCATTTTTCCCATCCTATCAATAAGTAAAGGTAGAACAGTATGGACTAGCACTGTGCATACTCAGGGTCTGTGTCAGACTTGTACTATCCCCCCTGAAGCCTGCACTGTGCTAGTTGGATTCAAAATAGCTCAGGTAAGCTACTCTGTGCACAGCTTTTGCTGTATAGTCATAAGAATGACCATACTGGGTCAGACCAAACGTCCATCTAGCCATTGATGGATCTATCCTCCATGCATTTATCTAGTTCTTTTTTGAACCCTATTATAGTCTTGGCCTTCACAACATCCTCTGGCAAAGAGTTCCACTGATTGACTGTGCATTGTGTGAAGAAATACTTCCTTGTGTTTGTTTTAAACCTGCTGCCTATTAATTTCATTTGGTGCCTCCTAGTAATATGTGTTATAGTCTTACTCTATCTCTTTGTACCTCAGTTTCCCATCTGTAAAATTGGGATAATGATAGTTCCCTATCATCCATGGGTGTTGTGAGGATAAATGCATTAAAAGCCAAAGTGTTAGACGCTGTTGATGGAGGTTATGTAAGTACCTAGAATAGGCAGATAGAGGAGAGAAAAACATTTTAAAAACCAGGACAATGTGATTGCAAGCCCTGATAATTTTTGTGATTTGACAGGGGCAGGTGTAATACTTGATTCTACTCAACTCATATTTTGAAAATGACTATATTTCAAGACAACTGTGTCCTTGAATGGTGAGACTCTTGAAAGAATCTGCCATGCTGCTGCCTTTGTTTTTGCCATGAAGTTTTGGCTGTAGTTTTGCACCACAGGTTAGAATGTGTACTAGGCTGGAACCACATTCCAGAGTCCAGGGGTCTTCACAGAAAATTGCTCCCATTTATAAAGTGGGGACTCCAGATTAAGCATTATTGCTAACTGCAGCAGGAGAGGAGTTCTCTCAATTATCCATTTAGGGATAAAAGGTTCATGCTAAAACCATAATTTCCACCCCAAAATTCATGGGTAGCCAGAGCAGATACCAGAGTACCACCATTTTGCACTCCTGGCCTCAGTAGGCAAACTGATAAATGCTGCATCTATTCGGTTGGAATGGTCTTAGCGTACAATAGCCTAATCTTTAGGTAATAAAGTTGTGGGTAGATAAAGTGTTACCAGTTCCATATCAAAAATAAATGGTCACTCTCTCCTTATCCAACTAAAGTGACTTCACTAAAGTAGCGATAGGTCTAACCATACCCCTAAACTGTAAAGTTGAGGCCAGGTCTGCTCTAAACTTAAATCACTATAACTGTGTTGCTCAGAGGTGTGAAAAGTCCTGTCGATATAGCTACTGCTTCTCATGGAAGTGAATTAACTATGATGACAGGAAAAACTCTCCTGTTGACATAGTAGCATCTTCACTGAAGACTACAGCAGCCCAGCTCCACTGATGTAGCTATGCCACCATAGCATTGTAAGTGTAGATCTGCCCTGAGTGACAGATAGATGGTGTTATAATCCTTGCCGGTTCATCCAACTACTTCCTATAACCTGCCAACAGTACCTTTGTTTTATCTGTATCAAGTCTTCAGGTTGTTTATGTGTGGAAATTTACAAGCAAACTATACCTGTGTAATTAATTTATAGTTACACTAATGTATCCCTCTGTGTGGATGCTCTTACTCTAGCTCAGGGGTAGCCAATTATTTTTTGTCAAGGTCGAAATTTCTTGGTCAAAGGTATAGTCAAGGTCCAGCCTACAGAGAAAATAATAAAAAAAAACTAACGATAATGACTAATTAAATGAAAAGATTTTGGGATCCGTTCAAAAGCATCTGGCGGTCCGGATTTGGCCCATGATCCAGCTATTAACTACCCCTGCTCTAGCTTTTTGAGATGTTTAGCTAGGAATGTTCTTAGGCTATTGAGAGAGATTCAATTCAAAGTGTTTCATTGGCATGACAAAACTATTTAAGTGCTATGTGCCAGAGTCACAGCTCCAGCAGCCAATAAGAGTCATGAAGGCACAAATAAGGACAGACTGACTTCACCAGCAGGTAACCACAGTACTTATTTTCTCTTAGCTCAGTTACTGGGTATCATAGTGACTAAGAGATTAATTAATGCATGCTGTACTGGGGCTGGTTTTCTAGCTTTTGTTGGGCAGGATATCTGTAAGGTGTCTGGCAACATTTTGGGATAAATTTTTACTCTGAAGACAGATGTAACAGAAGTTTCTAGGTAGCTGAAAAACTGCATATGTGTCTGTTTACATGTAGAGAGAGAGAGAGAGAGAAAGGTGGACCAACTTCTGTTGGTAAAAAAAAAAACAAAAAAAAAAACACAACACACTAGATTTTAAGCTTACCCAACCTCTTCTTCAGGTTATATTTACATTGTTTAAACCAAGAGACTAACTCCAGAAGCCCCTAAGGCTAACTCATCTCTGGTTACACCAGTTGATTGAACAAAGAATATAAGATTACTGGAACATGTCTGTGTACTTGGGAAAAGCAGAATTGTCAGGACATCTAGGATCTATTCTTAAACTCTCTTACTGACTCCTATAACCACTTGTACTCCCATTTGCAAAATTCAGCTAATAATACTTATACATCTATTCACTCACAGTCAAATAATTGTATAAATGCAAATTAACAATGTAATACATACATAATAATGTTACTTTTAGCTTTAAAATATTTTTCTAAAGAACAAATTTGATGTTTACCTCTATATTGTCAATAGTTTGGAAAAAGTGCACTTATGTTTTTGTCCATTATGATTTAGTTGAATTCTCTATTCAAACACTCAGCTCAAAATCTAAACAGTGAAGCCATTTTTCCTTTTTTTCCTTGAGGAAAATGTATGTATATTCCTGTGGGAATTCTGCACCAAAAAATTTTAAATTCTGCATATTTTATTTGTCAAAATAACAATATAATCACACCAGTTTCAGTTATTTTTGATCATTTATTTCAAAATACCTGTCAGCAAGTATGTCTGTAACAATACAGACAACAAAAAAGATTCAGGAAATGTTTTTTGACAAAGATTCCTTACTAGGCGTATTAATACAGAACTCTGAGTAATAATTCATTTAAACTAAAATACAGAATTGTATTTCTATATCCTTCAGAAGCAGTGCAAAGGCTTGGGCGAGTCAGGAATAACGGAGGAGCTGAAGGAGAGGGAAGTAAATTGCTGGGAAGGAGCCTGGGTGTGAACTTGGAGGGTTATTGGGTATGGGTGGGAAAGTATGGAACAGGTTTTTTTGGGGGTGGGGGGGCATGGAGAGGGATTGTTAGGGAGCTTCCCCCATGCAGACCCTGGCTGACCCCTAAGCTCTCCCATTCAGTAAGGCACATCTGCCCCATCCCCATGTGTCCCTCCACCCCCACGCAGACACCCATTCCCCCCATCCCCATGTGGCCCTTCACTGCCTCCCCTGTCCCTTTGTGGCTCTGTAAACCACCCCATCCCCATGTGTCTGTGTCCTCACCCAGTCACTCCCTTATCCCTAGGTGTCCCTGTACCCCTTCCCCCGTCCTCATGTTTCCCTGTGCCCCCACCCAGCCATTCCCTGTCCCTATGTAGCTCTGCACCCCCTCCCCCATCACCATGTGGCCCTGCACCTCCCTCCCCACTGTGGCCCTGTGCCTCCACTCCCATTCAGCCCCTGCACCAGTCTGTCTTCCCCCACTAGTCCTTATGAGCCCCTGTCTGACCTACCCCAGCACCCTACGCTGTCTGCCTCCCCATAGCCCCTGTCTCCTGACCTGGCCCACTCTGAAGAAGACTCTGCAGGATCTTTCTCTTCCCTATTTGGCTGGGAGCTGCTGTCTTCTATAGCCAGAGTGGCCTCTGGTGGGCAAAAGACAGAACTGCAGCAACATTTCACCAGGAGCTTTTTCCTGCATAAAAAATTAAAAATATGCACAGCTCATTAATTATGAGTGCACAGTAGCACAGAATTCCCCCAGGTGTAATGAAATAACACTGACTCTGAGTCAACTGAAGTCACAACAAAGTTTTCTTGCCATGTTAAACCTCTTAACATTATCACCCTAACAGCCAAGGGTTCAGTTATGGCAAACAAGAGTAGAGAATGACCCTGTAGCCTGTCTGCTCCAGCTACCACCCGTTGAGCACCTATCTCCTGGTTTAGATCAGCTCCATCTGTACTGAGTTGGCTGGTCTAGAGACATGATAATAAAGTGGGGTTACATCACTGAGTCCAATACCGGTGACTATAGCAGAAAGACTCAAAATATGAAGCATCTTTTGTGATGCCAGCTGCTTGAGCACAAATTATCTTCCAATGACCTGGCAGATTGCAATGATCAGGCAACTGGATATGCACAGGTGTGGTGGGAAGCAGTATGAGGACATGACAAGAAGATGATCCACTGAGTTTGTTGGGCTATTGTAAACCAGTATACATGGTGGCAAAGAGCTTATGTGTGCCTTACTGTTACATGCACAGGATCCAGGATTTATGCCATTGCACATGAAAATAAAAAGATTTCTTGTATTTTGGCAGAGAGGGGAAGGTGAAAAGCTTCCCATCTGTGGGCTACCTAATGATTAGGTTTCTGTGCAGCCTTTTCTTTTTCAATTCTGCAAAATATTTGAGGAATTTAATGTACTTTTACTGTAGTTCTATTTTCAAACATGTTCTTATTAGAAATTGGCACGGAATATTTTCCTGGCTGAGTGGAATAGTCAGATTACTGCCAAAAAAACCTTTAGTCTCTGCCTTAATAAGTAACAATCACAGAAGCAGTTGATAGTTTGGGAAGAATTTGAGTGTGAATCACACTTGTGTGTTGAGGACACACGATCATTTGTTGTTGTTTGTGAATTATGTAGCACTACAGGTTTTGCAAGACACCTTACAATTAGAATAAAAAGCAAATCCCCTGCTGCAGCCCTGATTTTGAAAATTTAAGTGGGACTACTCACATGCATAAAGTTAATTATGTGCCTGTTGCAGGACTGGGGCCTCTGAAAATTATTTAGATACGTAAAGATTTATATGTTTTAGTTCAAGCACCCAAATTTGAAAAACTTTTTTTTTGATTTTCAGTTCACCTTTGATCTCTGATTTCTGTAGAATCAAAGCATGGTCTGTCCTGAATTAATTTAAATTCTTTACCTTAGAGACTTTCTATCTAAGGTATGTCTATGGCCCCTATTATCTGAGTCACTATTACTTTATTCTCTGAGCACATTATAGTCTTTAATATATTTATCCTCACAGCAACCCTGGGAAGTAGGAAAATGCTGTTATCCCCATTTTAAAAATTGGGAACTGAGTCACAGAAAGACTAAATGACTTGCCCAGGATCACACAGGAAGTCTGTAGTAGAGCAGTGAATTGAATCACATCTCCCAAGTCCTAGACTAGAATCATGACCAGTGAGCCATCCTTCTTTCAGGAAAGAAGTAGTATGTTGAGCTATATTGTAATTTTCCAGGTTTTTTTTTTTTTTTTTTAAACACACTTCTAGTCACTTGAGTCAAATTCTACCTACAAACATGTATACATACTTCCACTGAAGAATGTTACATTGGTGGAAACCCGCTGATCGAAATTGCAGCCATTTGATACCAGGACAGAATTTGGTTCAATAGGGGTGTGTGGGTGTGTGTATCTGAGAGCAGAATCAGACCTGGAAATGTAAACAGTAGTTGAACTGCTACTTCTGTGAGCTTGAGAGTCAGGCTGAAGAAAAGGAGAAAAAATATGGGTATAACTGTAAATTAGACCAGACTTTGGTTCCATAGAGTGTGGCATTTCGGGCTCAATTGTGCCTCCCTGATGCACACATAGTGGGGAACCTCCCTGTGTAGATCACACTTCACATAGAGCATTCAGAATGAGCTGCTGTCATGGCAGTGTCCTTGCTGCAACCCATAGACTAAAGAGGGTGCTCCATGGATTTGGAAATCCATAAGTGGGGAGCTGGTGGGACAGTTGGTGTGCTGGGGAGAAATGGGTGGGCCAGGCAGGACTGGAAAGGGATGCACTTTCAGTGAAAGTTCTTGTGTGTAAAGTTAAGAACATGTTTAAGTCTTGGTAGTATCGGGTTAAATTAGATGGATAACACAATGAGAGAGTCCAACACAACATGGTGAGAGAAGATGATGGGAAACAAACACAGTGACACAAAAGCAAACAATGTAACTGGGCAGGCATTATTTACAAAGAATTCTGAACAGTCTCCCCTTTTAAGGGTGTCCATAGGACAGCCAGATGCTGGAAAAGTCTTGGTTGCATGGCGCCAGTGGAGCCATACTACCAGGGCTGGGGTATAGAGTCAGCAGAAGTACAGGGCCTCTGCATATGTGCTTCCTGATTGTTCACTGGGATCCAGGCAGGTCCCTGCAGATCTACAGGGTTTTGGGGCTGGTCCCATAGACTTTTTCATGGCAAATCATCTGTGAGGATAATTTTTGCTGAGATTTCCTTCCATTTAATCCGCTCCTGTATGTTTTCCTGCGAGGCGGGGGTAATTGGAACCTTAGTAAGGTACAGATAGATTTCAAAAGAAAAGAATATTTGTGCTTAACCAAATCATAACACTGAATTTAGGAGATGTTTATTTCCATAGCAACTGACTCTGGTATCACAAAGACAGGATTACAAGGTATAATAATTGGAGAATCAAGCAGAAGAACATGGAGTGTGAGAAGGCACAATCCTGCCCAGAATTTCCTCATAGGCTGTTCAGCATCACAACACTTCGAAGTGGGACAATGGCTTTATTTTTAAGTTACCAATAGTTTTTGATATAATAGTTATTCTAATATTATTTATTCATTGCCTTCCATGTCAATAGCAGTCTAAAGATAAGGGCCCAGAGCCACAAAGTCTCAGGTTTGGGCACCTAAATCCCAGTTTTGGTTTCACTGCAATCAACAAAACAACTGCCAATCCTGTAGGTGCCTAAATGCACTCACTGCCTACTCTTTCTAGGTAAAACTTCCCTAGGCACCCAAGTTTCAGCCTCTGAACAGGTGCACTGCCGCCTCCCTGTAGGTGTCTGGATGCCCATCTCCCTGCCTAAGCCCCAGAGCCATTCACAAACTGGGGAAGATAAGCATTCATCTGTCTAAGTTGTACACAGAGCCCAATACAGTGAGTGTGCTCAGAGGCCTGCCAGATCAGATCCCATTCAGAATCCAGCCAGAGGAGGTGGTGGTGCTGCCAGTCCCCACTTTATAACTTTTAGTTCAGTGGTTAATACACTCACTGGGGTGTGGGAGACCCACATTCAATTCTCACTTTCTACCTGAGGTGAAGAGGGGATTTGAACAGGAGTGCCCCACCTCTCAGAAGTGTGCGCTAATGACTCAACTATGGGATATTCTGGTATGGGACTTCCTCAGTCTCCTCTGTTTGAAGCTTTCCACTGTGGATTAATAATGAGAGAGTGATTGGAGCAGGGGGACTGGACCCTGGGTTTCCCATTTCCCAGGTGGATGCCCTAACCACTGGACTACCATTGGGCTAAAAGTTATAAGGTAAGTAGCTGCAGTACCTCCTCTTCTGCTCCTGCCTCCCTGCTTTGTGTGGAGCCAGACAGGCACCTAACTCATTCCTGCAACAGGTACCGAAACTGCCTGATTCCAGGCATCTGGTTCCTGCCTATAGATTGCTAAGCAGAGATAGGCACAGATTTCTGTGAGGAGGATGCTCCAGGAGGGGCTTAGGACACACGCCTGATGTTGCATCTCCCATAGGCTAGCTTAGGCGGCTCCTTGTCTAGCATGCTGGCTTTTGTGGATCACATTTTAGGCTGCCTCTCTCTCTCATTCATTGTATAGGGAGCCTAGGTACCTAACTCAGCTTTGTGGATCACACTATTGTTCCTTTGATTTTCTGGATGCCTAAAAGGTAAGCACTGTGATGGTCATTAGTCCAACGCCTAAGTCCCTTTGTAAATCCCACTCAAGTTTCCTACACTAAGGAATCTAAGACCCTGATCCTGCAAAGATTTAAACACATGCTTACTACTGACTTCAGTGAAAGTACTTGTGTGTAAAGTTAAGCACATGTTTAAGTCTTGGAAGTATCAGGCGTTAAATTAGATAACACACCGAGAGAGTCCAACACAACATGGTGAGAGAAGATGATGGGAAACAAACACAATGACACAAAAGCAAATACTGTAGCTGGGCAGGCATTATTTACAAAGAATTCTGAACATCTATTTTGTTTCATTAATTTTTGTGGGTTGTTTCTCTAGTTTTAACTGAGTTATTATTTATTTGTTTTGTTTTCAAAATGATCAGGGACATGAGAGGGAACAGATGGCACCTGAACTGAAATTGTATTATCAAATTTGCATCTGGGTTTTTATAACATGTAATGAACAGAGCAGTGTAAGATTACTAGGACACTGAATTTGATTAAAATTAAATAGAAGCTGAACAAATCACTTCTATATAAAAACAATTTAAGAATATTGTGATGGGTAGTCTCCCCTAGGATGCAGTCTGGGAGCTGTGGGAACCGCTGTGCCCCTCTAATCACCCAGCTGGGGCTGGCCCTGCCCACATTTCTTGGTTGGAGACACAGCCAGCCTCACTAGGCCCTGTTATCACCCAACAGGGCAGCAGGTGGTGCCACACACCCAAACTGAGCTACCTGAGTGCTTACCTAAGCCACTTAAAGACAGAAGCCAATTTCTCAGCTCCCCAGGCTCACCCCCCCCACTGAAGTATAAACCCCAAATTATACCGTTTTGCACTGCACAGGGATCTGTACAATGTAAGCTCATTAATAAAGTTTGCCTTCTCCTCAATGTGGGAAAGATATGCAACAAGTCTGTGTTAACCAAGCTGAGATTTTCCCCCAGACACTTCACTCAAAGGCATTCTGGTTTAGATAAATCAACAAACAAGTTAAAAATCTATCTTTTTGTAGTTAATAAGTGATAGCAAATAGATCAAAGCAGATTACCTAGTGTGACATTCCCCTGGCGTTATCTGGGCTGGTAATCCATTAGGTCACTCTACTTCTGAATCTGGGAGCCAGCCTTACCCTGCTCTGCTGAAAGAAACCCCACTCCCGGGCTGTTCATGCACAGACTAACACAGGGGTTCTCAAACTGGGGGTTGCAAGGTTATTACATGGGGGGGTCACAAGCAGTCAACCTCCACCCGAAACCCTGCTTTGCCTCCAGCATTTAGAATGCTGTTAAATATATAAAATAGTGTTTTTTAATTTAGAAGAGTGTTCACACTCACAGGCTTGCTATGTGAAAGGGATCACCAGTAAAAAAGTGAAAGAGCCACTGCTCTAGCATGTAAGCTGCTCCCAGCTACGTGAGTGAACACTTTTGGCCAGCCGTGGCTTGGATTGTGCAACAAATGACACTAGCCAATATCTCCGGTCTCAGACACAACCCTAGGAACCTTCATCTTGCAGTGTCCAGTTATGCCCACTGGATGCTGCAAGCTTATATGGAGTTCATCAATTTAACAAAGAAATTTATATGTAGCAGGCTTGTTATCCCAAGGGGAGTCTCTGATATGCTTCGAACCAAACACACTGCTCCAGGGAGAACAAACAAACAGCTGTATTAACTACAACAGATAGATTTTAAGTGATTATAAGTCAAAGCACAACAAGTCAAATTTGGTCAAATGAAATAAAAGCAAAAACGCATTCTAAGCTGATCTTAACATTTTCAGTGCCCTTACAAACTTAGATGCTTCTCACCACAGGCTGGCTGGTTGCCCTTCAGCCAGGCTCTCCCCTTTGATCAGCACTTCCGTCGCTTGGTGGTGGTGTCTGTAGATAGAGGTGGAAGAGAGCACATGGCAAACATCTCTCCCTTTTATCATGTTCTTTCTTCCCTCTTGGCTTTGCCCACCCCCCTTCAGAGTCAAGTGAGCATTACCTCATTGTAGTCTAGACTGACCAAGGGAAGGGGGATGACTCACTCAAGAGTCCAACAGATCCTTTGTTGCTGCCTAGGCCAGTGTCCTTTGTTCCTGTGAGACTGAGCTGGGTTTGTCCCATACATGCCTTGAGGAGGTGTGAACGGCCCCTCTGCCCTTTGAGAGTTTTGCCTGGGTTTGTTTTAAGCCATGAGGACATATATTCAGCCTGTGGCAGGGCAATGACTCACCAGCATGGTGCCTCCTGCTGGTCATTCTGGGAATTAGCTCTTCCAGCTCAGAGCACCCTCTGCAGGCCAGTGTCTCACCTGCTGCTGGCCCCCCATGTCCCTCCCGGACCCCAGTGTCCCTCTACATCAGGGTTCTGCCCCCAGCAGTAACCCACAATCTAGGTCTCCCCACCTCAATCCCCACCTCACCTCAGTGACTACTGCCAGTCATCATCTAGCCCCCATTTCCTGGGGCCAACTGCAGTCTATAAACTACTCATCATCAGCAAGGGAGTTAGGACTTGCTGCCTTTGCCTGTCTCTGGGCTATCCCTTTGCAGCACCAGTAACTATTTATCCCTTTTGGCAAGGCCCGTAGCCTAGGATGTTTTTTCCTGGCTAGAACTCCCCAGCTCCCTCTACCCTTCTCCACTCCCAGGAAACCAGGTCCTTCTCTTTCAAAAAGCTTGAGAGATAATATATGTTTTAGCTTCTGGCCCACATCCCTCTTATAAGGGCCAGCTGGGCCCTGCTTCAGCTGGCCACAGCTGTGGCTGCTTTCCCCATCAGCCTCCCTTTTCCCAGCTGCAGCTTTCTCCAGGGCTACTTTAACCCCATCAGGCCCGGAGTGGGGTGACCATCCCGCTACACAGCCTCATAATTATATACATGAAATTACAACCTATAACATTACTGTGATAAATTAAGAGGGAGGTAGCTCCCTTTTATGGACACCCAGCCAGCCAGTTGGCTATAAAATCCCTGTTAGTAGCTGTTCTCTTCTTTCTTTACCTGTAAAGGGTCAAAAAGTCCATAGGTAAAAAGGAAGGGAGTGAGCACCTGACCAAAAGAGCCAATGGGAAGGCTAGAACTTTTTAAAATTGGGGAAAAAACTTTCCTGTCTGTCTGTGTTTGCTCTCCTGGAGAGGAGGCACAGAGCAGTGATGCTGTGGGCCAGGTATGAAAATCATCAGATCATGCCTAGAAACTACTCATTTGAGACCCCAGATATATAAGTAGATCAGGAAATGTCTAGGAAGACACAATTAGGTTTATCTCTTTTTATTTCTTTATGGCTTGTGGACTCCTCTGTGCTAAACCAGGTGCTTTTGTTTTGCTTGTAGCCTTTCAGATGGACCTCAAGAAAACTATCTTGATGCTTAATCCTTGTAATTGTTTTTTTTAATCTAGCAAAAAGCCTAAGTTTCAAATGTATTTTCTTTCTTTTTTGTTTTTAATAAAATTTACCTTTTTTTTAAGAGCAGGATTGGATATTTGTGTCCTAAGAGGTTTGTGTATATGTTGTTTAATTAGCTGGTGGCAACAGCTAATTTCCTTTGTTTTCTTTCTCAGTTCTTCCCCAGAGTGGGGGTGAAAGGGATTGAGGGTACCCCACAGGAAGGAATTCCCAAGTGCGCCTTCCTGGGTTCCAAAAGGGGGGGGGGTTGCACTTGCGTGGTGGCAGCATCTACCCATCCAAGTTCAGAGAGAAGCTGTAATCTTGGAAGTTTAATACAAGTCTGGAGTGGTCAGTATTAATTTTTAGAATCCTTGTGTGTCCCCACCTTCTGCACTCAAAGTGCCAGAGTGGGGAATCAGCCTTGACGTGGTGGCACAGCGGTGGAATCATTTTGAACCTAAAGCACCTGGGGTTAGCACAGAGGAGCCCATAAGCCATAAAGAAATAAAAAGAGATAAACCTAATTGTGTCTTCCTAGACATTTCCTAATCTACCTACATATCTGGGGGTTTCAAATGAGTAGTTTCTACGTATGATCTGATGATTTTCATACCTGGCCCACAGCTTTTTACAGCATCGTTGCTCTCTCTCTCCTCTGCGGGAGAGCAAACACACAGACAAAGTGAAAGTTTTTTCCAAATTTTAAAAAGTTCTAGCCTTCCCATTGGCTCTTTTGGTCAGGTACTTCCTTCCTTCCACCTATGGACTTTTTAACCCTTTGCAGGTAAAGCAAGTAGAGAACAGCTACTAACAGGGATTTCATAGCTAACTGGCTGGCTGGGTGTCCATAAAAGGGAGCTATCCCCTCACCCTTCATTTATCACAATTACTATAACAACAATGCTTAGTGCATCACGAGCCTTCAGAAGATACCCAAAATGACAAACTTTGCAATGGATACCACACGATCATATTATAAGGATGAACGTGGAGGTGCAGGGTGTTCCCCCGGGTCACACCTAGTAAATAAACAAAACCGCAAACTAAGCCTAACATACTAGATAGATTTGATATGAATTAGCAATTTCTCACTCTGGCTGATGATGCAAGCAGTCCACCAAGTTTCCATACACAGGCTAGAAATCCCTTTAGCTTGGGACCAGTACTTCCCCAAGTTCAGTCTTTGTTTCGCCATAGACACCTGACAAGACATAGCTTGTACAAAATACATCATAATCATGACATAATTATATCATAATCATACAACTATGAAGAATATGGGGTGCAGTGTCACAAATGGTTCTTTGTTTTACACACTTTATTTTAATATGCATTATAATGTGCAACATTTAAAAGAGCCACTGGAGGGCTCACTGATTCCATATTAAATGACCAGAAGGTCTTTAAAAGCAAATATTTCCCCTAGTTTTTGGCTCTGGTAATATCAAGAGATCAAAATGTATTAAACATTTTGAGAAAATTGGAAGATAATGGAATTTTTGCAGATAATTTCTGTGTATGTCTACTTTTAGTACCTGTGGGTACAGATAGTGATATTCTTTCATCTGAAAATCTATATGCTATATGATTAAGTTTCATGGTGTAGGAACATTTGCAAAGGTAGGAGGATCTAACCGACACAGAATAAACACCAAGGACCAGATTGTTCCCTCTTACAACCCTGCATCATTATGTCAGTGTTTTCCTGCCCATGGAAAAACTACACCCAAATCTGACAGACTCACCCTTCCTTCTTATCACAGGATGGCTGCTGGCCCCTGTAAATGAAGCAGGTTCAGCTTCCCTTCTGTCAGAACAGGTGCTGCCAGTCTGGCAAATTAAGAGGGTGGGGCTACACCTGGAGCTATAAAGAATCAGGGAGAGGCCAAGGGCTGGTCTAGACTACAAAATTAGGTGGGCTTAACTACATGGATCAGGCTTATGAAAAATTTCATGCTCTGTGTAATGTAATTAAGCTGACCTAAGCCCTGCTATAGATGCCTCAGGATTGATGAAGGAATTCTTCTGTTGACCTAGTTAATGCCTCTCAAGGAGGTGGATTTCTACAGTGATGGAAGAACTCCCTCCATCACTGTAGTAAGTGTTCACACTAAATTGGCACAGCTGTGCCACTGTAGCAATCCTAGTGTAGATGTACGCTGTGAGGGGGAAGACTAGCTGAGTCAGAAGCCTATGAAATTCATCAAGAAAAGGGAGCTCTCTGAGAGTCAGGAGACTCCCTCCCTCTGCCATCCTCTCCCTGAAAGAGGAAGGAATTATCAGGAAGCTAGAGGAGGGGCTAACCTGCTGATCGCTCTGAGCCAAAGAACCCAGGGCAGAGAAGGCAGGTGATAACTGAAGGCTGAGAATAGCAGAGAGAGATGTCTGCTAGCTTTTGGAGCTGGAGAGCTGAAGGAAGAAAGGGAGATAGTACTGCAGAGCTGGGGCATGGTGAGGGCCTCTACTTGATGTACAGGACTATTTGGACTACTTCTAGGGGCTCTGAAAGATAGAAACTGAGTCATACATGCATGTTATACCCTGGCTAGCTGCAGGAGGGTGCTTCAGGAAGGGATGCCTTCTGACACCCCCATTCTGAGCGTGGCGCTAAAGTCTGCTTGAGCTCAAAGATGAGTCAGCCATTAGCAAACTGGGCCATTGCTGAAATAAGAGTCTGAGCATGGAGTTGAGGACTAATACATTACATCTCACTATCAGTTTTTCCTGGTATTTTTGTACCCAATCTTCCTCTTGTTGAAGTTTAAAGGAATTTTGTTTTTGAAGGAAGAGTAATTGGAACCCCACTCAATCTTGCTTTTCCTAATTTCATTCCATTATTTATCATTCTTATACAAGCCTAAATTCCTGTCTGACCTTGGTATTTATACCCTTCTGGTATAGATTATGTCCCCCATTTAGTTCATTTAACCAAAATATACATATTTAGTGTTTTTAATCAGTACTCCTAGTTATTTTTAGTCTTCTTTGAGCTTCCTACAGTTTATCAATCTATTTCTGGTAATAACTTGTTCTGGAACTGAATACAATGTTCCAGGTGTGGTTGCACCAGAGCTGAACAGGAAGGGATCATTTATTTTGTTCTTTGTGGCAATGCCTGTGTATGTATAATACCGCATAACTGTACTGACAATTTTGCTGCCATAGCTCATGGAAACTTGTTTAATTTACGGTTCTCTATGACCCTGAGATAATTTTTGAGTATTGCTCATTTCCAGGTGCTTCCCTTGCATTGAAGATTCATTTGAAATCTTTTTCTCCCAATGTTGTATCTTGCATTTTTCATATTAAATCTTTTTTGGTCCTTCCCATATTTCTCAACTTGTTAGGTCCCTTGTGTCTCCCTGCCTTGTCTTAGTTGCTAGAGCTGTAATCTTTTGTAGGAGAAACACAGAACCTTGAATTTATGTCTTGGAACCATTAGCAATTATCTTTAAGAACTCATGGAGGATGGGTGAGGCCCCAGAGGACTGAAGAAGGGCAGTAAGAGTACATATCTTTAAAAAGGGGAACAAAGAGGACCTGCGAAATTCTAGACCAGTCGTCCTAACTTCAATACCTGGAAAGATACTGGAAGAAATTATTGAACGATCAATTTTGTAAGTACCTTCAGGGAAATAAGAAATAGCCAACATGGATGTGTCAAGAACAAAAATGCCAAACCAATCTAATTTCCCTCTTTTAGAGGGTTACTAGCCTAGTGGATAAGGATGAAGCAGTAGATATGATATATCTTGATGTTTTTAGTAAGGCTTTGACACAGTCCCACATAACAGACTCACAAGCAAACTAGGTAAATGTGGTCTAGATTAAATGACTACGGGTGGATACAAAACTGGTTGAAAGATTCTAAACAAAGAGTAGTTATCAATGGCTTGCTGTCAAACTGGGAGGGCATATACAGAGGTCAGTCATGGGTCTGGTACTTGTAAATATTTGTATTAATTACTTGGATAATGGAGTGGAAAGTATGCTTATAAAATTTGTGGATGACGCCAAGCTGGGGAGTGCTGCATGCCCTTTGGAGGACTGGATTAGAATTCAAAATCACCATGATAATTTGGATAATTGGTCTGAAATAAACAAGATGAAATTCAGTAAAGACAAGTGTAAAGTACTTCACTTAGGAAGGAAAATATCAAATGCATAACTACAAAATGGGGAATAATTGACTAGCTGGTAATACTACTGGAAAGGATCAGGTTATAATAGATCACAAATTGAATATAGGTCAACAATGTGATGCAGTTGCAAAAGGCTAATATAATTCTGGGGTGTATTAACAGAAGTGTCATATGTTGGACACAGGAGTTAATTGTACCACTGTACTCAGCAGTGGTTAGGTCTCAGCTGGAGTATTATGTCCTGTTCTGATTGCTATGCTTTAAGAAAGATGTTGACAAGTTGGTGAGAGTCCAGAGAACAGCAACAAAAATGATAAAAGGTTTAGAAAACCTAACCTATGAGGAAAGGTTAAAAAACTGGACATATTTTTTTCTTAAGAAAAGAAGACTGAGGAGGGACCTGTTAGCTCTTCAGATATGTTAAGAGCTGTTATAAGAGAATGGTGAGGTGTTAGGAAATCCTTTCTAACCATAGGGATAGATGCAGTAACTTATTGATAGGCCTAACTTCCATTAATATCTGAGTTGTGCTCCAAGGTAACATTTTAGCTTTTGTAGTTTTGGATGGCCTGCTTTGCTTGGGAAGCTTCTGGTAGTTTCTAGAAGAGAAACAGACGGGTATATTTGCATTTGTATAGGTTTTGAAAGATAGTTAAGTGGAATTATATTTCTTGTGTTGGAATTAGGTATGATGTGTTATACTGGCTGTATAAATATTTTACCATTTGCATCTCTATTACAAAATGTAAATTGAGTAGCGGTGAGGTCCAGATTAGAAGATCATTTTGGAATGTGTATCTATGTCCGCTATACTTCATACAACGGAGGTATTGCGATATTCAGTTATTCCTTTAACCTCACAAGATTCTTTAGTAATATCTGTGGAACCATTAAAATGTTCTAATAGTAGCAGGTGAATACTCTGAAGACTGCTGTGCATTACATATCAACCACACTTCAAAACTGCTATTAATTTTTTTATATGAAAAGTCTGCAGGTGTACTATGTGTGTTCAAGTCCCCTCTCCTCCTTAGTCCTGTTGATATGCAGCTGCAATCTCGTTGCAGAAGTAAAACTAACTTGAATGTTGGACTTATATTGTAACTGTTCCAATGGAATGTGAATTCAAAATGTTTACCCATATAATTTATCAATTAAAACTGTCATTTATGTTGGAACTGGACCTTGCTCTATAAAGCTAGCAACTAACTTTTCTTGCAGTTGAATAAATTCAGTTCATGGTTGCTTGGTACTGTTGTAGGTATCCTATAAGTAATTTTGTATACCCTGTGCACTTTACAACATGAATTTTTTAGTTGTACAGATGAGTCCTAGCCCAGAATGGAAGTAATTGATCTTTCTCAGTAGTGTTGCATAAGGAACTGGTCTGACCTAGGGATTTGCCCAGAGAATCCTCTCAATTTTCATCTCTTTTTCAAGTACAAATAGAGCAGGTGGGTGCCATTGAAGGACCACTTCTTGAATATTGGGGGTTGGGAGACAATGAAATATAAAATTCAAGAAGCTGTCAAGGTTATTATGCCTAAAAGACAAAGTATCGGGTTGATAGAAAAACATAGAGCAGAACAATGTGCATCAGGATTGAGGGATAGCTCAGTGGTTTGAGCATTGGCCTGCTAAACCCAGGGTTGTGAGTTCAATCCTTCAGGGGGCCATTTATTTAGGGATCTGGGGCAAAAATCTGTCTTGGGGTTGGTCCTGCTTTTAGCAGGGGGTTGGACTAGATGACCTCCTGAGGTCCGTTCCAACCCTGACATTCTATGATAAATACTGGAATAGGTTTCCAAGGAAGGCTGTGTAATCCCCATCATTGGAAGTTCTTAAAAACAGGTTTGACAAACACCTGTCAGGGATGATCTTGGTGTACTTGGTTCTGCTGAGCATAGGAGAGTGGACTAGATCAGTGGTTCTCAACCAGGGGCTGGGTCCTTCTGGGGGAACCATGACCAGGTTTCAGGGGGGGTGCCAAGCAAGGCCAGCATTCGACTCGCTGAGGCCCAGAGCAGAAAGCTGAAGTCCCAGTGCATGGGGCTGAAGTCTGGGTCCCTGAGCCCCACCACCCACGGCTGAAGCCAAAGCCTAAGCAATGTAGCTATGTGGGGGCCCCTGTGACATGGGGCCCCAAGCAGTTGCCCTGCTTGCTACCACTAATGCTAGCCCAGACTTTTATATACAGAAACCAGTTATTGTGGGCCGTGGAGTTTTTATAGCATGTTGGGGGCGGGGGCTCAGAAAGAAAAAGGTTGAGAATCCCTGAACTAGATGACCTCTCAAGGTCCCTTCCAGACCTACATTTCTATGATGTTTCCCCTTCCCCACCCTTTTTTGAGTCATTCTATGTAGACATCTGGTTGAAATCTTACTTGATGGTGCTCTTCTAGTGGAGAACATCTACATACTTTCAGGGTATATAGTAAACCTCTGTGTGGGAATAGTCTGAATTTAATAAAAATTAAGCAATGCGTAGTTCAGCAACCATTCAGACAAACTGATTTAGCTAGCTGTATAGTTAAGTTTTAATGCCTTTGTCTTGTTTTTTAGCAACACATCAGTGGAGTTGTCATGTATACTGAAAAAAGAACAGGAGTACTTGTGGCACCTTAGAGACTAACAAATTTTATTAGAGCATAAGCTTTCGTGGACTACAGCCCACTTCTTCGGATGCATATAGAATGGAACATATATTGAGGAGATATATATACACACCTACAGAGAGCATGAACAGGTGGGAGTTGTCTTACCAACTCTGAGAAGCCAATTAAGTAAGAGGAAAAAAAACTTTTGAAGTGATAATCAAGCTAGCCCAGTACAGACAGGTGATAAGAAGTGTGAGAATACTTACAAGGGGAGATAGATTCAATGTTTGTAATGGCTCAGCCATTCCCAGTCCTTATTCAATCCTTTGTTGATTGTGTCTAGTTTGCATATCAATTCCAGCTCAGCAGTCTCTCGGAGTCTGTTTTTGAAGTTTTTCTGTTGTAATATAGCCACCCGCAGGTCTGTCACTGAATGACCAGACAGGTTAAAGTGTTCTCCCACTGTTTTTTGAGTATTATGATTCCTGATGTCAGATTTGTGTCCATTAATTCTTTTGCGTAGAGACTGTCTGGTTTGGCCAATGTACATGGCAGAGGGGCATTGCTGGCACATGTATACTGAGTTGAGCCCTGGTTTTGCAACTGCAGATGTGTCGAAAAATGTAGGGTTTTTTTATTTTCATTGTTGCTGTTTTTTGGTGTGTTGGTCTTTTGTTTTGTTTTTTCTGTTCTAGTCCTACAGTCATCCCAAGCTTATGGGCTTGTTCCAAAGTTCCCTGAAGTAAATGGAAAGGCTGTTCAACTTCAATGGGATTTGGATGAACAGTACAATTCTGCAAACTTACTATTTTAGGGTCATTCCTAGCGATCTACCTAGTTTTACCATATCTTATTCCACTTTTGGAATACTAATATTTCTTATCTATGTTCAGTTCTTTAGCGGCAGGAGTTCATGAGGGGGGGAAAGCATCTTGCTGTACTAGAACATTCCAAACTAAAACTGCTGGAATATTGAATTCTCTGTAGTATATCTCTTCCCCTGGTCCCTCATCCTTTCTACAGTAAATTATGCTCCACTACAAGAGGGAGGCAAACTTACCTAGTCATGAAATAGCAGCAGCAGTGTCTGAAAAGTCAGAGGCAAGCATTGCCAGATTAAACCAGTACTCTGATGAATGACTTGATTTTCCCTCCTCCCCCATCCTACCTTCCTGCAAATACATCTTGTGTTATGACTCTTAACCAGCCATCTAACTAAAGTTCCTTAGGGCTACTTTCAGGAAAATAAGGCCAGATCTTGTAGCCCTTACTCTTGTGAGTAGTCCTTGCACAAGAAAAGCCTGCTCTTATTCCATATTTTGGTTAAGATCTGTTGTCTTAGAGAGCCAAAGGATGCATACACCTCCTCGTGTTCTGATCTCTTCAGATATAAAATGCAAGGCTGCAGGCTGACATGTATAGGGAGTTTTGCTATGTATAACTTTACCCCATATTTATCAAGTGTAATATCTGCCTTGTCTTATATTGTGAATATGCAGATTCCTGTGCATACTTTACATTATCTCATTTTGGACCACATGTTTAATGGAAGAGAGGATCAGTAATACAGCATTGACCACATCTTATGAATTTTGCCTCCTAATTTGTTGTTGCAAATAATGTTACTGTTGCTAGAGCTAGGGATTCCAACATTAAAGGAAATAGTAAAAGATTGTGGGGATACCCTGTCTGGTACTCCATGAAGGTAACTAGGACCTGAACCCATCTGTTTGTATTTATTCTGAAGTGTTGGATTCGGTGGGGTATTACCACTGTCAGTTACTCATTCGATGGTGTGGAGCAGGGCTTTATGAGGTTTTTTTGTGTGTGGTGTAAATAAGAGATGGGGTTGGGCTAAATCTGAATTACAGCATTATTGAGAACATGGTTGACAAATTTGTTCAATAAACCACTGGACCATTTGGTCTTGCAACTTAAAAAAAAGATGATTTTTCACATCAAGCATCTAATATATCCTTTTTTAATAGCTTTAAGACATGACATTAAAATTAACTCTATCTTTGGAAAGAATTGGGGGTAAATGTGATAACTGCTATTGGTTTATAGTTGTAAAGTAAGAAGGGTTGTAAATCTTAAGCTGCAATTTTTAAAAAGAATACAAAGAAGACACTGAGCTCGTCTTGAGAAATACAAATTGGACATTACACTGTCAAATCTGTCTGGGATGACATCCTAAACAAGCTTTGAGGTATTTGGGTTATTTTCAGGGTACTACATAAACTAATTGTTACCACAGATGGAGCACATGCAAATATATTAGTTCACAGATTTCTACCCCAGCGTTGCAAAAAAAAAAAAAAAAAAAAATTTAAACCAAATATTTGGCAGTTATTTCCTCCTTTACTAACCTGTTCCGTTCTCTGTATTAGAGATGTCACCAGCTGTTGTAGGAGAAACTCTGAGCCCTGAATTCAGATCTTGGCAGATAAAATGCCTTCCATTTCATGTATGAACTTTCTTTTCTTTTGTAGGCTTGTCTATCCGTTGTCATGTATATCCATGACAATATAAGTAAATGATGAGCCACCATCTTATTGAAATCACAAATTCAAGAGTAGTATGCTATATAAAACATTTGTATTTTTAGCAGTGAAAAGCACATTACATTTCTTCAAAGAAGAGACTGTTTAGAATAGCATTTCTCATATTAATGAACTACTGACATTTGCTCTACAAAGTTGCAAGGGGTAAATGCAAAGTCCAACTTCTAGCTTGAGTAGCTGGGTCAGGAGGAGGAATCCTTCCTCCAGTGGTTCCACTTGGCTGAGATAGACACTGTTGGACCTTTCATGCTTTTGCTTGTTTCCATCCAAGTAGATCCTCTAATGTCATCTGGCTAGACTAGGTTCTGTTTCCTCCTCTCTATTGCCACACTCTGCCGCTGCTAAGGGGCATTTTGTGAGGAACAGGACTGGATTTGCCTTTAATAACATGGGGAGTTGTGAACTGGTTGAGCACCGAGCTGTAAAGCCTAGGCATCAAAACTGTCAGTTCAAGCCACTGCAAGTTCTTGAATTTTATTTCAAACTGCACAATTCAATACATTTTAAAAACACAAAACTGCATTTTATTAAAGCAAGCTAATTTTTTTAGTACATTGTCTTTTTAATTTAAAACAAAAAAAAACAGTGGTAATTTTTTTTTCAAAGTAATCCTGCTCCAGGGTGTTTTTCTTAGAGTTTGTGCATGTTTGTATGTCTTAGTTATGCCTCATGAGCCTGAAATGTATTTCTTCAATACGTGTTACAGCATAGCAAGCGTTGCCATGGTACCTTGTAACATTTTTTTTCAATTAGCAGATGGAGCTACATGGAGAAAAGGGTTTTGCTGGTGCAGAAACTTGGAACAGAATAATGCTAAAATAAACTTGTTACAAAAAATCATGCCTCATATGATTGATGATACATACTGGATTATTTTCTTTAATTTATCATCTGGCAGTTAAACATGTTCCCTCATTTATCTGATATTACATCAGAAAATTCAATAAATCAAAATTAATACCAGAATGAATGACAAGCTTTTCTTAACCCTAAACAGCTTTCCCCAGAACATTTCTGGGAGGGTTAAAAAAAAATTTCCCCCTAAAGATGAAGTTTAAAAAGTATAGCTAGTGACCTGGATGGATGAGGATAGGGGTAAGAGAGAGCTTTTTACATATAGGTCAGTTCACATCCAGCTCAACTCAGTGTCTGGAAATTTTAATCTTATGGCTATTTGGTCATTTCCCATGGGACCGGGACCAAAACTAATCCCTACCAAAATTAGTGCTGTTACCTTTTGTTGGCAGTGTCAGCAGAGAGGTCAAGATCTGAGTGGGCCTGGAGAATTAATTACTATTTAAAGGTACTCCTATGTCTCTGTTTTCTCAGGACCATTGCACAATTTTTTTATATGCTATCTTAGTGTCTCAAGAACTTTTTGGGATGACTTGGTTTTTCATAAAATTTATCCAAAAGTTTGGATATTTATAACTACACAATACTACATCACTACAGAAACTTTTGTATGTGCTGTTTCACTCTTGTTACATAGTGAGCAGGTGTTTTGAACCATCCGTTGTTCAAGGCCAAAGCTTGTCAGGCACCAACATTGCAAATTGTAACATGAGTCAATGACACAGGCTAGCTAGTGCAAAACCCCTCCTCTGGATCCTCAAAAAAGATGGGGAAGGAGTTGGAGAGGAAGGTGGACAAGCACCTGGCAGTCCTTCTGTATCTCACTTTTTTCTTTTTCATGGGCACCAGATCCAGAGATAGTATAGAAGTGAAGGACAGAGGTAGGAAAAAGGAGTGCAGAGCAAGAAATCATTTCATAATTTCATAATGGAGATATCCCATCTCCTAGAACTGGAAGGGACCTTGAAAGGTCATTGAGTCCAGCCCCCTGCCTTCACTAGCAGGACCAAGTACTGATTTTGCCCCAGATCCCTAAGTGGCCCCCTCAAGGATTGAACTCACAACCCTGGGTTTAGTAGGCCAATGCTCAAACCACTGAGCTATGCCTTATCTATTCCATGGCTCCAGTTAGAGCTTTTTCTACCAGGTGAAGCAGATCAAAGGAAAGAGGAAGAATGCAGAGCACTTGAGTATTTTGTACCTGTAAAAATGTTGCCATGAAACTGTCCTGGATTTTGGATTTGAAAAAAGTCTCCTTAATCTTATGCTTGGGACATGATCCTTCTAGGTGAGGGTTGAGGCACACTGTCACATAGTGCAACTTGCATGTTACACTGACAATGTTTGATCTCTTCTATGGTTAAATAGAGGATTTCAGTTTCCAGGGCTATTTCTTAAACACCTTTCGAGAGCACTAAATATACACACGCAAACATATTAAATGGCAGAGGGTAATGGCAAAGCCATAAGCTTTGCTTTGTCTTCAGTACCAGGAAAAAATGTTGGAAGCTGTTTGGATTAGAGATGAGACTGTCAAAATCAAATGAAATATCCTCAGTGCATACCAAGACTGGCCACAGCTCTCTAACCTTGTTCAGATTCACTGTCATGAAATTCTAATGGCATCTCAAGTGAGGGAAGCCCTCCTCACCAGTATCTGTGGAATGGTCTGTGGCTGATCCGCTCTGCCCATCCCTCCAGTGGCTGAGTCCATGATTCTTCCCATTGACTGATCCATATGGTAGAGGCAGTGCCAGTGCTAGTCCATTGTGGGGGCCCTAAGCAGGAATATTCTCTTCCCCCCCCCCGCAGAACACATGCTAACAATTAAAAGGGCCCCAAGCAGCTCAAGGGGCCCCTAAGCAATTCCTTAGTCTGATTATGCCTCGCACTGGCTCTGGGTGGAGGAATTACCAAGGGAGAGACATTGTGGAGGAGGTGTCTCCCCACAACATCCCAACATGGGGGTGGGCTCCTTTGTGTCTCTCCACCAGGGAGACCCCAAGGGCTAAGAATGACCCCATCCAACTAGACCTGGAGCCACATGAAAGGATCTGTCTCTTGAGAAAGGAACTGGTTGATCTTTTCCACAACCCAGGCAATTGGGAATGGAGAAACCATCACATTTTCCACTTTCTTGACTTATCCAATTCCTCATCCTCCAATTAAGATTTGAATGTACTGCCTGAACCACTTTCCACTCTCAGCTGTCCAACCACTTGGTCCCTCTCTCGTCCCTAGATTTGGATTTTAATTTGGGTTATTGCTGCCCTTCTGTGGATCTCTTCTGGATCTCTCTTTTGAAAAGTTCAGGGTCTGTGGAGACCTGCTCAGATGAAGATCATTTGAATAAATTGCCTGCACCCTTCTGGATCTTCATGAGTCTCTACTGCACTAGCCTGAGTCTCCTCACTGAATGGATCAGGTCCCTGTCAAACTTCTGCTGTACAGAATTTACTTAAGAGTGTAAGCTATTTGGGGCAGGACCTGAACCCATAAACATAAACCATGAGCAAAAGACCCACCACCAAGTAAGTTGGGCAGTATCCTTTTCCCCTCAGGTTCTTAAGTCCAGCAACCCAAAATCCCTTTAATGTACCTGTCCCTTCTCTGCATCGCACTCACAGTTGCTGTCTTTTGGACAGTGCAGACCCAGAGTTCAGAGGTGCATCTGCAGAGTTCACCTCCGACCCTGGGTGTGTGTGTGGGGGGCGGGAATAAGGAGGCACCTTACTCGCTCTGGTGCTCAGGCACTCACCTGCCACAAGTCTCTGAGGGGCTCTGCTCTGGTACTCTCCATCAGCCCCCCTGCTGGCTGCACCTCTCCGCCAGCTGCCCTGCTGGCCGCACCTTTCCACCAGCCACCCTGCTGGCTGCACCAAAGTGTCTTCAGGGCCCCCTACTTAACACAGCTTTCAGTGATTTCAGTTGTTAGTGGGGGAGCCTCACTGGTGGTGCACTCTGGGCAGTCTTTTGCATCAGAAACACTGTCCCAAAGCAGGTCTAATACTATCAGTGACTTTATTACTCCTGCCCCAATAACAAGGAGACAGGGATCCCACACTAGCCAAAAGTGACCATTTGTGCAAGCAATCCCATCTTGATGAGCACCTCGGCAGGGTGGGTGTGCAAATGAGATCAGCTTCTGAAGTCCCTTTCTACAGATCACCACTAGATGTCAGGGGAGAGCTCATTCAGACTCTGCTTACACCAGGGGTTCTCAAACTGGGGGTCAGGACCCCTCAGGGGGTCACGAGGTTATTACATGGGGGGTCGTGAGATGTCAACCTCCACCCCAAACCCTGCTTTGCCTTCAGCATTTATAATGGTGTTAAATATATAAAAAAGTGTTTTTAATTTATAAGGGGGGGGGGTCGCACTCAGAGACTTGCTATGTTAAAGGGATTCACCAATAAAAAAAAGTTTGAGAGCCACTGGCTTACACTATCTTACTGACAACAATGTTAAGTAAATAAAATTAAAGTAAAGACTGAAATAACATACTGATTGGTGCTTGAGAGAGAGGTATTTTTAATTTTTTTTTATTTTATTGTATTACTATAGCTCCCAATAGTTTGTCACTTACAGTGAACTGTGTACGGAGCCTGACTAAAGCCACTGGGTTTCTGTGTGAGTATGCAAGTCTACCAATGCATAGTTTATTGCAGGATTGGGGCTTAACTACATCCATGATACAAGAGGAGCAAGGGGATGGGATTGATAGGGGTTCTATCTGTGAGAGTATGTGGTATTCAGTAAGGGTTTGTGTAGCATGGTAGGGCAGGATATTTTTTTAATATCTAAAAGAAATGTCTGATATTTCTTACAGGCACTACATCAGAAGTTGGTGTTGAGGATGGTTTTAAGAAGTAGGTTAATCTGCAAAGACTATGTAGCTCATATAGAGCTTGAGCTGTGATGAATATATCCTTTCATCATAGGAAATTCACATTTTCTTTTCTTCAGAATATAAATTTGAGTAGCTGGATAATTCCAGTGACTTAGTTTATCATGAGATAACTATATCTAAGGATGTTAGAGTTCAGCAAGTTTTTGTTTCTTGAAGAGGCTCAGGGCTGTGTTTACAATAATCATAATAGCTATTTTTGCCTTAGTGTCTAATTATAAATTGGCTAAGAAAACATGTATTATCAACTGGTTAGTCTCCAATATTAATATTTTTAAACTGTTGGTAGGTGAGTAGAATGGGTATAAAATACACTTCATTAAAGTTGAATATTTCTTGTTTCTTTCTTCTTAGCATTTTCCAAGACTGGCGATACCATCCTGTAAAACAATTCAATATAACTCCCAACAGGCTGTTTGTCAGAGGTTCTTCAGACCCTCTCAATAAACTCTGTGGCATAAAGCTAGGCAACTGGCAGTGCTCTTATTTCCTGCCCTGTCTCTTCCTAGTGGGTGGGGGTTGAAGATCCCAGCAGATCCTCACCCCCAGAGTGCACTGGTCTACTGACTGAGGTGGGTGGACAAGCCACTCACCCACTTGCAGATACCTGAAAAAAAAGTTAAACAGGTCTACTTTGCCAATCTCCCAGAGAAGCAAGGAGCTCATCATCAAGTTGCCACATAAGGAAGAGATAATGGGAAAAACAGTCTTCTCTTGAAGACAATAAACATTGTAGGGAGAGGTGATTTAGAAGACCGCTGGGCTGCTTAACTAAAGAGAAGAGTGTGTGGGAGGGAGATAGTATGATAGCTCATTTTACAAATTGGATGGGATTTATACCTGGTGTTCTGAATATTCGTATATTTGGACCCCAAATATGAAAATTATCTGAGTCTGAATTATGGATTAGGAGACAAGTTCAAACAAAATAACAGAAATACAAGGTGAGCTTTGAACCTGGAAACCTCCCACATGCAGCATGTGTATATATAGCAATATGTCAGACCTGAGTGGGCCTGGAGAATGAATTACTATTTTATGTAAAGAGACCCCTTATGTCTCAGGCCTTGTCTTCACTTACCGGAGGGTCCGGCGGCACGCAATCGATGTTCTGGGATCGATTTATCGCATCTGGTTAAGACGCGATAAATCGATCCCGGATCGATCCCGGAAGTGCTCACAGTCGGCGCTGGTACTCCAGCTCGCCGAGAGGAGTACGCGGCATCGACTGGGGGAGACTTCCTGCCGCGTCTGGACCGTGGTAAGTTCGGACTAAGGTACTTCGAATTCAGCTACGTTATTAACGTAGCTGAATTTGCGTACCTTAATCCGAAGTGGGGACTTAGTGGGGACCAGGCCTGAGTTTTCTCCATTCCATAGTGTTTTATATGCTGTCTTGGTATCTGAATAAGATTTTGGGATGACCTGGTTTTTCATTATAAATATCCAAACTTTTGGATAAATTAAACTACACAATGCTACACAACATATAGATTTGTATGCCACAAGAAACAGGTGAATTTATCTAGTGTCATTAGGACACCTGAATTATTTCCCAGTTGCTTTGGTCTAAATCTTTTAGATAAGAAAATCAATGCACTAAATTTATATTTCAATCCTGTTCAATTTCCACCCAGCATTTATTGGGGTCATTATGGTGTCAGGTTGATAGTGATCTTAACTGAGCTGGCAATAAATATTTTAGTGAAATAGGTACTACCAATCCACCTTTTAGAGTGAGTCTATAGGGATTTTTGCTATTTGCTCTTGGGAACTTATTGTGCTATGCAAGTTTAACAATTCTTGTTTGAATTTCCTTTAGAGTTCTTTCTGGTATCCATATTGGTAGGACCTGAAATAGGAAATTATTTTTTGTCAACCAATTCATTTTTAACCACACCTATAGAGTCAGGACAAGACAAATATAGTTTTTTTTTCTGTTCAAAGAAATCATTTTTCCATTTTGAAATAATGAAAGGAAAATACATTTCATAGAACCAGTGGAGGTTAGGAGAAATATTCAGTCCTAAATTCTTATTTGTTTATACCACACAAACTCAAATGTATTTTGTAGTTATTTAATCATACATTCCTCCAGTCCTACATTTAATATTTCAGATTTAGTATAATTTTATAACATAATATATCACTGAGTTTATTATTAACATTCTGAATGCAAAACATATATTGTAATGGATTGGTTTCCATTAGAACTACATCATCTGTCTACCGCTCAATTTTATGTTCTCTTTTATTAATGGTAACCCCTGTTATGCTATTATTCTGGTGTATTTTTGGGTCCGAGGTTCAATAAAGAAGGTGAACAACAAGGGACACAGAGGACAACCTTGTCTGATTCTTCTTTTTATTTGTAATTCTTTGCCGTATTCTCCATTAACTTTTATCCTAGTAGAGAAAGAAAGTCATATAGTTACCCAAGTTGTCATATCACCTCCAAAATCCATCATCAAATGCAGTGTCTTTAGGAAAGACCACTCTACTTTATCAAAGGCCTTCTTAGTGTCAAAGGATAGCAGTAGTCCTTTTTTAAAATTCTGTATATCATGAATTACTCTAATAATTTTTCTAATGTTATCATTCAGTTTTCTGTTATGTATGAACCCTATTTGATCAATGTGTATTGACTGAGGATGGACTAAGTCTATTCTTCAGGCAGGAGTCTTTGAAAATATTTTCATGTCTACATTAAGAAGCGAGATGGCAGCTTGTCTTTTTGTAGCATTGGTATTATTAATATATCTGCCTCTTTCAGTGTATATGGAACCTCCTTATTCTCTACAAATCATTACCTAGAGCAGTTAATTTACCTGCAATGATATCTAATATTTTATAAAGCTCTACTTAGGAAGTATCTGGTCGTAAGAATTTTTGTGTTGACATTGATTTATTCACCTCTATAACCTCCTCTTCCCCTATTTGTCTTTCTAACTCAATCACTTGTTTCTGAATTAACCCTGGGATGTTATCTTCATTAATATTATATTCCTTAATTTTTCCCATAGGCTCTTTATAGTTGAAGATATAAAGATTTGTATAAAACATCCTGAATTCTTGAACAATCTCTCTGGTCTTACATTTTCCTCCTTTTTGTTTGCTTGCTTGCTTGTTTGTTTGTTTGAATTTGACTTTTCCTTTCCTTTTCTTAATCTATAGGTGAGGAATTTACGAGCTTTATAATCTCTGAAGGGTGCTGGTGCCTCTGGGTATGTCAAAGCCTACCTTGATGATATTTTTCCTTGACTTTTGGTACTATATTATGGCATTTTAAAATTTGTATTAGCTGATTTAGTCTTGTTTGGGAGGTAATTTCATTTTTTTTACTTTGGTTTTAGAATTATGTAAGCAAGCAACAATTATATCTGGAAAGACATACCATCAACCTCAGCTTGGACCCCACAAGAGATCCACTTCCTAGACAGTACAGTGCTAATAAGCGATGGTCACATAAACACCACCCTATACCAGAAACCTACTGACCGCTATACTTACCTACATGCCTCCAGCTTTCATCCAGACCACATCACAGGATCCGTTGTCTACAGCCAAGCTCTAAGATACAACAGCATTTGCTCCAATCCCTCAGACAGAGATAAACACCTACAGGCTGTCTATCAAGCATTCTTAAAACTACAGTACCCACCTGGTGAAGTTAAGAAACAGACTGACAGAGCCAGAAGCGTACCCAGAAGTCACCTACTACAAGACAGGCCCAACAAAGAAAGTAACAGAACGCTACTAGCCGTCACCTACAGCCCCCAACTAAAACCTCTCCAGCGCATCCTCAGAGATCTACAACCTATCCTGAAGGACCATCCCTCACTCTCACAGACCTTGGGAGACAGGCCAGTCCTCACTTACAGACAGCCCCCCAACCTGAAGCAAATACTCACCAGCAACTACACCCCAGACAACAAAAACACTAACCCAGGAACCAAACCCTGCACAAACCGTGGTGCCAACTCTGTCTACATATCTATTCACGGAACACCGTTATAGGACCTAATCACATCAGGCACACCATCAGGGGCTCGTTCACTTGCACATCTACCAATGTGATATGTGCCAGTAATGCCCCTTTCCATGTACATTGGCCAAACCAGACAGTCTCTATGCAAAAAAATAAATGGACACAAATCTAACATCAGGAATTGCAACATTCAAAAACCAGTAGGAGAACACTTCAACCTCCTTGGTCACTCGATTACAGACCTAAAAGTCGCAATATTACAACAAAAAAAAGTTCAAAAACAGACTCCAATGAGAGACTGCTGAATTGGAATTAATTTGCAAATTGGACACCATTAAATTAGGCTTGAATAAAGACTGGGAGTGGATGGGCCATTACACAAAGTAAAACTATTTCCCCATGCTTATTTACCCCCTCCCCCCTACAGTTCCTCATATCTCCTTGTCAATTGCTGGAAATGGGTCATTTTCATTACCATACAAACAGTTCTTTTTCTCTCCTGCTGATAAAAGCTCACCTTAACTGAGCACTTTCCTTATAGTGTGTATGGTAAAACCCATTGTTTCATGTTCTCTCTCTCTCTCTCTCTGTGTGTGTGTGTGTGTGTGTGTGTGTGTGTGTATGTATATATAATATAAATATATATATCTTCCTACTGTATTTTTCACTACATGCATCCGATGAAGTGGGCTGTAGCCCACGAAAACTTATGCTCAAATAAAGCTGTTAGTCTCTAAGGTTCCACAAGGACGCCTCGTTGTTTTTGCTGATACAAACTAACACGGCTACCACTCTGAAAAAAGGGATATGATGTATCATGTCAAAGATGGATATCAGAATGAGTAAAAGTGGTGTGTATATATATATACCATGGAGTATGTGGAGAAAAAAGGAACTGTTTAAAGGACAGGAAGACTTTCAGCTTTTAAAAAGACCCAACAGAGGATTTTTAAAGCTGTAGTGCTAAGGTGCCTTTCTACAGCTTTTACATTTTACACTATAAGCTGTAATATTTTCTCTTCATTTCTGTGTGAATTGTTTAAATAGATAATCAGCATCCATCCGTTAGGTTGGTTTTCTAAACGTCTGGAAGAGACTAATCACAAATTTAAGAGACAGGTTAAGAGACAGGGAGAGATTTCACTTTAAGGCTAATATTTGCTAGTCAGATTGTAGAGTATGAAGAAAAACTATGACAAAGAATAGACCTATTTTTTTATGAGCAGCTTCAATGTTAGTCATCAGAACTGTAACTCATCTCAGTATAACATTAACCACAGGCTATGTATACACCTACAGGGTAGCATTTTGTTCTTGTGTTTGAAATATTGTACTGGTACAGTTACAGTTCTTTCCTTCTTGTCTCTAATGCAGTTCAGTTCAGCACTGGATGCTGCAGTCTCCTATTGTGGTGCAGGTCACGTAGCAGTGAATGAACAAGATTGCATGAATAATGTGCTCTTTATTCAGCGATTGGGTAAAAATGAATGCCCTCAACACCTACGTACATCCAATCTCCACTGCTTCCTGTGTGCTTATTCTTTCTGAAGCTTTAATTATTTATCCTTGGAGAGAATTTGACAGTTACAAGTAGTCACGACTCAGCAGATTAACCCTACAAGCACTGACTTTCATTTCCATATCAAGCAGACTCAAATGTCTCATGGAATCAAATGTTAGTTTTGAAGTGACATGATTCCTAATTAAAATGAAAAACAAGGCAGGCTTTAAATGCTAGTTATTTGTAAGTCTACCAGCCTGCCTTTGATGAAATTAAAACTGATTTAATATTATTGCTAATTTTAATGTGTAGACTTTAAAGAATTAAAAGAGTTTAATATGCTCTAAACACTATGGGCATTCTGCAGTAAATATGTATTTGAAGGAAGTAATGGTGAAGTAATGGGGAAAGCAGGGTTATATTTACTAGTCAAAATATATACACAATTGGCTGTCATACAGTACTAAATATTAATGAGAAAATGAACTGGATTACAGAAGAAAATGTTCACTAATTTTGCTATTCAGTTCTTTGTAATCTGAGATCATAGATCACATCTTCTATCAAGCTATATGTATAATAGTCAGTTAATCAACATAGCTTAAAAGGAAAAGCTCTTAGAAATAAACTGGCAATATACTTTTTAAATCGTATGTATAGTTGTTTTGAGTGAGAGAACCATTAAGCCAACAATAAATAACATGGTCTTAAATACTAACATTTTGTTTACTACAAGGATTTGTTATATGACTGCATTTTAAAAAACTGATCCCCTAAAATGCCAATATTGGAATACACCGCCACAGCTAGTTCTTTAGCAATAATAGGGTTTTTTTCTCCAATAGTGCCTATGATACCTTCTGATAAATTTCCATTCATTCTTTAGATAAGGCTTCCATGTTTGCATATAAAAATCATAAGTATTACTGGTACATTAAATGCCTTGATATACAGTAATCAGAAAATAACAGTAGTACAGTAAAATAGCACACATCCAAAACACACACACAGACTAGTATGCTTTTTTACTTTTAGATTTTGTCCAAGTTCTGTTAACATAGTATCGTCATTCTTCTGATGCAATTATATGGATCACTAGATATACATCATTCTGCGCCAAATGTCAACAAAATATTTTCATATTAAAATGTTGCACATATGATTGTCAGGTCATATTCTGAAGTCATATTTTAGGTAAGGTATACATACATTCTTATTGTTTATAACAATTTATTGGGGAGCTAACCACTGGAAAATTTACCAAGGGCTGTGGTAAATTCTCTATTACTGGCAATTTTTAAACCAAGGTTGGGTGGGTTTTTTTCTAAGAGATGCTCTAGTTCAAGCAGGAATTATTTTGGGGAAGTCTTGTGTTATGCAGAAGGTCAGACTAGATGATCACAAGACTCCCATTTGGCCTTGGGATCTGCGAATTGAGAGTATTAAGGTTAGGTTTTTAATCCTAGTGCTAAACTGTTGACTATATAATATTAATCATATTTTGTTATTAGAGAACTTTATCTTGCTGGTAGTCAGGTTGCCAGCAGTATTGGAAGTGCAACTGGATTAATGACTGTTTTGCCAAAACACTAAGGAATCCTGAGGTTTGAGTACCAAATAACAACAGTAATCGTAGTATGGTTCTATGGATTTTTGACTGCCAGACAGAAATGGTTGGTAATAACTTTAATATGTTGAACTTTGGGATCACAGAGTGTGCACTAAAGACTTGTGCACACGGGAGGGGGGGTGTTAAACTAGATTAAGTGGAGTGAATCTGATTTGAAAATGCTTGTGTACACATTACACAATTCAATATAGTGCAGATCATGTGCTTGGACATAGCAGGACTTGGTGAATGGTGCATTTGGTCTGTCTTCTGTGGGTTATTTGACTGTTTATTCTGTTAGTACAGGCACTGATTTGACTGATCTGGATTGCTTGGTAATCTGGACACAAGTGAACTATATGCATTTTAATACAGCTAAATGTAAAAGTATACATCTAGGAACAAAGATTGTCAGCCAGACTTGCAGGATGGGGGATTCTATCCTGGGAAGCAGTGACTCTGGAAAAGATTTGGGGATTGGGGTGTTTCATCAGCTGAACATGAGCTCCCATTGTGGTGCTGAGGCCAAACGAGCTAACGTGATCCTGGAATGCATAAACAGGGGAATCTTAATGAGGAGTAGAGAGGTTATTTTAACTCTGCATTTTGCATTGGTTCAATTGCTGCTGGAATATTTGTGTTCATTTCTGGTGCCCACAATTCAAAAAGGATGTTGATAAATTGGAGAAGTTCAGAGAAGAACCATGAAATTGATTAAAGCATTAGAAACCAGATCTTATAGTGACAGACTCAAGGAGTTCAATCTATTTAGCTTATCAAAGAGAAGATTAAGAAATGAGATGATCACAGGCTATAAGTATGTACCTGGGAAATAAGTATTTAATAATGGGCTCTTCAATCTAGCAGAGAAAGATATAACATGATCCAAGGCTGGAAAATTAAGCTAGACAAATTCAGACCAGAAATAAGATACAACTTTTTCACTGTGAGAACAATTAACCATTGCAAAATTTACCTAGGGTTGTGATTGAGTCTCCATCACTGTCAATTTTTAAATCAAGATTGGATATTTTTGTAAAAGATCTGCTCTAGGAAGTATTTTGGGGAAGTTCTATGGCCTGTGTTATACAGGAGGTTCAACTAGATGATTGAAATGGTCTCTTCTGGCCTTCCAATCTATGAATAAGGTTAAGATTTTGTCACAGTTATTTTTAGTCACAATCAAGGACAGATCACAGGCAATAAACCAAAATTCATGGAAGCCTGTGACTAAAGATAACTGTGAGAGCCTGAGCCCTGCTGCAGAAGGGGAGGGGAGGAAGTCCAGCACCTGCTGCCTTGAAGGTTGGAGCTGCAGGGGGCTCCCCACTACCAGTGGTGTTGTAACAATTTATAGAATGGGGCTGCTGAGAGCCATTGAACCGCCTGCATGCTGTGGCCCCATGCCGCTCCCAGAAGTGGCTGGTTGCTAGTACGTTTCTGTGGCCCCGGCAGGGGAGGGGGGAGGTAGCTCCGTGTGCTGCCCCCACCCCCAGCACCATCTCAGCAGCTCCCATTGGCTGGGAACTGGCCATTGGGAGCTATGGGGGTGGTGCTTGCGGGCGCGGGCAGTGCATGGAGACACGCTGTCCCCTTCCCCCCGGGGCCGCAGAGACGTGCTAGCAGCCAGCCGCTTCCAGGAGCAGCGTGGGTCCACGGCATGCAGGTGGCCTGCCTGAGCTCTGCTGCACTGCCATCTGGGAGCCGCCTGTGGTAAGCGCCTCCCAGCTGGAGTCTGAACCTTGTACCCCTGTCTCCACCCCAACCCCCTGCCCCAGATCAGAATTCCCATTCTGCACCCCAACCCCTGCCCCAGGTCAGAACCCCCTCACACACCCAAACTCCTTCCCAGACCCTGCACCCCAATCCCCTACCCCAGCCCCTTCCTGCACCAAACTCCTGCCCAGGAAAAAGACTGATGTATTGTAACAACAGTCATAGAATCATAGGACTGGAAGGGACCTCGAGAGGTCATCTAGTCCAGTCTCCTAAACTCATGACTGGATTAAGTATTATCTAGACCAAGGGTGAGCAAAATTTTTGGGCCGAGGGCCACATCTGGGTGGGGAAATTGTATGCAGGGCCAGGACAGGGGTAGGGAGTGTGGGATATGGGAGGGGGTACGGTGTGCACGAAGGGGCTCAGGGAAGAGGGTTGGGGTGCAGGAGGGGTCTCAGGGCAGGGGTTTGGATTGCGGGAGAGGGTTCAGGGCAGGGAGTTGGGGTGCAGGAGGGGTGCGAGGTGCGGGCAGGGAGTTGTGGGGTGGGGTGCAGGTGGGGTTCGGGCTCCGGCCTGGCACCGCTTACCTAAAGCGGCTCTGGGGTGGCAGTGGCACACACCGGGGCCAGGGTAGGCTCCCTGCATGCCTGCCCTGGCCCCACGCCGCGCGGTTCCAGGAAGCGCTGCGGCCCCTAGGAGGGGGCGGGGCGGAGGGCTCTGCATGCGCTGCCCTTGCTGTGCCTCCAGGTACCTCCCCCTCCTCTTTTTTGCCCTCCTCTTTGTAACAATCTTTTATGTACTTGAAAACTATTATGTCCCCTCTCAGTCTTCTCTTTTCCAGACTAAACAAACCCATTTTTTTTCAAACTTCCCTCATAGGTCATGTTTTCTAGACCTTTAATCATTTTTGTTGCTCTTCTCTAGACTTTCTCCAATTTTTCCACATCTTTCATGAAATGTGGCATCCAGAACTGGACACACTAATACAATACTCCAGTTGAAGCCTAATCAGCGTGGAATGGAGCAGAAGAATTACTTCTCATGTATTGCTTACAACACTCCTGCTAATACATCCCAGAAGGATGTTTGCGGTTTTTGCAGTAGTGTTACACTGTTGACTCATATTTAGCTTATGATTCACTCTGACCCCCAGATCCCTCCTACAGTACTCCTTCCTAGGCAGTCATTTCCCATTTTGTAGGTGTGTAACTGATTGTTCCTTCCCAACCGGAGTATGTTACATTTGTCCTTATTGAATTTCATCCTATTTACTTCAAACCATTTCTCCAGTTTGTCCAGCTCATTTTAAATTTTAATCTTATCCTCCAAAGCACTTGCAACCCCTCCCAACTTGGTATCATGCGCAAACTTTATAAGTGTACGCTCTATGCCATTATCTAAATCATTGATGAAGATATTGAACAGAAACAGACCCATATCTGATTCCTGCAGGACCCCACTTGATATGCCCTTCCAGCTTGACTGTGAACCACTGATAACTACTCTTTGGGAATGGTTTTTGAACCAGTGATGCATCCGCCTTATAGTAGCTCTATCTAGGGTGTATTTCCCTACTTTGTTTATGAGACGGTCATGCGAGACAATCTCAGAAGCCTTACTTAAGTCAAGACATACCACATCTATCCCCTATCATGTATCTCACCTGGGTACCTCAATAGCTGTGAGTTTTGTGGTAGAGGTAGGACCACCCACAGTAATAGAAAAGAGATATCTTTATAAAAAATGGAAGCACAAGAGGAAGGAAGAAAGATGGTGATGTAAGAGAACCGTCATCGAAGCAAAAATGCAAGAGGGGGGCATGGTGGCTAAAACACTAGGAAGAATAATTATTTTCTGCATAAAAAAGGATCAGAGAAGGAGGTTGAATGTTATTGCAAGACCATTCATTAAGATTCAAGTCAAGGAAATGAAGGAATTGTCCTTGTGACTAACTTCAGGACAGGAACATTTATTTATTTTGAGCACGCTCTTGTTTCAGAAAAAAAATCTGATAATCTATAGAATAAGTGCAGGTCACATTAAGGAACCGAGCAACTGTTTAAACAATATTCTTTTATTGGGTAATTCCTTTAGTAAAACTACTGACACGACAGTAGGGCTGGATTACTTTTGGTAAACAACATTTGATATTTATTATTTGTATTACCATGGTGCCTAGGAACCCTAGTCATGGACCAGGACTAGCCTATTGTGCTAGGCACTATACAAATAGGGAACGGAAGATGGTCCCTGCCCCAAGGAGCTTACAGTCCAAGACAAGAGACAACAGAAACAATGCGACAATATTGGTGATAGGCAGTGGTCACAATACACCAGCAGCCTAATCATTGTCAAATTTTTGTAAGTAACATGGCAAAGAAGAGTTTGAGGAGGGATTAGAAGCTGCATAATGAGGTAGCTTTGCAGACATTTATTGGGAGCTCCTCCTAAATGTGAGGGGCAGCATGGGAGAAAGCATGCAGGAGCTCATTTGAAAACTTAACAAGTGGTTGGTGGAGGCTGGCATTATGGGCCGATTGGAGGGGAAGTCAACAGCTTGAGAGCGAATGAGAGAGGATAGGTTGGGTGGGGATAGACTGTGGAGGTCCTTGAAAGTGAAACAGGCAGTTTGTTTGGAGGAGTCTGTAGAGGTATGCAAAGAGGGCATGCCTTTCCTTAGTACATTGGCTAGTTTTTAATTTAAGACAGTAGGAGTTGAGGGTGCTCATAAACTAAAGCACTTATTCAGGTAACAAACAGATCAAACAGAACTCTTTCTCCCTAAGTTCTTCTCTCCTTTCTCGGTCACCGTGGACAACACCATCATTCTGCCTGTGATTCAGGCCTGTAACCTTGGTGTCATCTTTGACTTGGACCTCTCTAGGTGCTTGCATCCAGGCTGCATCTAAATATTTTAGATTCTTTCTGCATAATATCTCTAAGACATGGCCTTTCCTAGCCATTCATACTGCTCAACCTGTCATCCACTCAGTTTGAGTCCCTCCATGGGCTCCCCTTCCTCTGTCACACCAAACATAAACTACCTATCTTCAGTTCTGAGGACCTTCAAAACCTGACCCCACTCTACCTATTTGCTCCCCTGCCTCTGACTGGCCCACAATACCAGCCTCCATCACCCATTTGTTAAATTCAAACAAGCACCTTTGTGCTTCCTCCAATGTTACCCCTCACATTTGGAAGAAGCTCCCAGGGAACATTTTGCAAAATTAACTCATCTTCAAATCCTTCCTCAAAATGCTCTTTTGCCATGATACCTATGTGATGTTATTGACATAAACAGCAACCACTAATTGCTTGTGTGACTTATGGTTAGCCAGTGGGATAAAACCAAAGTCCTCTCTGTCTGGCTGGTTTGGTGTGCCTTAGAAGTGCAGAAACCCTAGCCTTGGGCTGTAACTGCCCTGCTCTAAGCAATTTGTCCTGAATTGATACTCTCAGAAGTGTCCCACCAAGGGCCGCATTGTTACAGAAATGCTCTTTTGCCATGATGATACATGACCACAGTTAGGCTAAGACCACTGCCTATCATGTTGACCAGTATTGTCTCATTGATGGGGGAATACAAGGAAACAACCTGTCTGTATCCAGCTCTCTCTTTATACTTGGATTGTAAGCTCCTTAGAGCTGTCTTTTTGTTTTGTTTGTACAGAGTATAGCACAATGGGGTCTTGGTCCATGACTAGAGCTCCTAGGCACTACAGTAATACAAACAATTGATAATACTAATACACCTTTAACCAACAGACCATTTCTCTCTTAAGGTATGTTCAGGGGAGCATTTTAGCTAGTCTTTGCTCCTAGCAGCCTAGAGGGAGTTAACCTCTCTGTAGCTTACATGGTGTAGCTAGCTGCCAGTATCCAAGCTTAGGCAGCTAGCCCCATCCTCCACCAGTGCTGCAACATCCATACTGAGACTTTTAGCACTCTAGTTTGAGTTGAATTAGCACAAGTCTGTCTACCTGTGCTGGGAATCACACCTCCCAGCTGCAGTGTAGACACGCCCAGTCTTCCTATGCTTTCTTCCTCCTTTTACACAGCAGAGGGAGCAAGTAAGTCTTCTATGTTTTTATAAGTTTATTGGAATATGGAATGTCATCCTTTATCCATGAAAGGGAAGATGAAAGCACTGTTTTCTATTTTTGTGACTTCTGTAGGATGAAAACAGTTAAATACAATCTGCACTTTTTTTTGCAAATACCATTGTCATCCTAGTAAAATAATTCTTGGGGTACCAAACTCTTTGTGTTTCTTTTGAAAGAAAGACATTTTTGGTCAGAAAATGTTAAAAAATAAACTAAAATTTTATTGGCAAAGGAACGGTGATCATAAATGTTGCCAGTCCACCCACACATCACAGCACTAACCCCTTTTAATGTGTTTCCTTTCCATTAGATGATTGTGATGATGCACAATGTACATTCACAAGGTTATTTGAGTGTCCTGTCTCTGTGCATGCACTACACAGTCTTGTGCACCCAACCATTTTTTATCTGACAGCAAGCATGACAAATGCTCATTTTAGCATTGTTGTTTTCCCTGTTGTTTAAAGTAAAAATAAAGCTGCCTTCCATAAAGGATTCAGGCTGAAATGTGTAACTGAGGCACTTGTAACTGAGGAGGAACTTAGAGTAGGAATGAAAAGACATAATTTCATAAATCCAAAGGGGAGGATGCATTATCAGAACTTTCTGATGAAAGGAGAATGATGGACGTGTGCAAAATCACACACATTAGAACATTAAAAATCAGATTAAGCATATAGTTATCAATAAAGCTAAACCTTTTGAAAAAATGGAGGTTAGGAGGGGCGTTTTAGATGCCAAACCAGGGTCCAGGTGGTCTGCTGAGGATAGATAGGGACTCAGCCTATTTACAGGTATTAAAATGTGAGCAATCATGTTGATTATACAGTCAGGCAGCAGACAGGCTCTTGTATCTCCATACTGACATTTTGTTAATTAATATGTTAAATGTCATTATTGCTCTGATACCATCAAAATGCATCTATCACCAGTCATAAATTATTTCTCAATAAACTGGGCCTTGGAGCATAATTTTATACCTTAGGCACACACATGCTAGTCCCTTTATACCTTTTACTTTCATTGAAACAAAGGATTTGGGAGAAAAATAACCACCCACCAGCTGCCAGTATCCTGGATCTTTCTCAGTCAGGCTTTTGGAGAGGGCATCAGACAGAGAAAGCACTTGTTACTCTGGTGGATTACCTCCTCCTGTCCAAGAGCTGTGCTGCCATTGGCCACTCGGTAGTAGCACCAGAAGGAACACTGTAAGAGTTAATGCTGTTTTCGCTCCTGCACAGTTTAAGAGCTCCACATGACAATTGCTTTCCCCTTCTACACAGCTCCTACCCTAGAGGGTGGGATGGGATTCTGTTCTCATGCAGCTTAGGTTCTGGGAAGGAGAAGAAATCACTGCAATCATGTGAAGCTCCTACACTGCTCACACTGCACTGGAATGGTACTTCCCTCCTGGGAGTCTTAGCTCTGCATGGTGGTTTATTTCTGCACTCTAAGCCTCCCCTTCTCCATCCTGGTTCACTAATGCTCTCTCCTCTTCTATGATCCCTACCTGTTCCTTGCTCACACATCCACTAGGAGCTTTGAGCACCTCTTCCTTCCTTGGCGCACAAACATTCCCTTGTAGCACAGCAGATTCCTCCTGCTCACTATCTGTCCTTCTAACTTAAAGGAGAGTCAGCCCCAGTCTCTCTCGTGATCCCTCAGCCAACCCCCATAGGCTAGGCATACACCAGGCAGAGTATCTCTACCACATTGTAAATGTGCACTAATATTTTCATATTGTGGAGTATTTTCAGAATTCCATAAAAGTGGTGGTGTAGCTGTGATGTTCCTAGAATATTAGAGAGACGTGTGGGTGAAGTAATGTCTTTTATTGGACCAACTTCTGTTGGTGAAAGAGATGAGCGTTTGAGCTTACACAGAGTTCTTCAGATCGGGGGAAGGTATTCAGAGTACCTGTGAAAGCTCCCAAAACTTGTCTCTGAAAGCAAATTCAGAAACGTTTAAAATTTCTGTAGTTGTTACATTATTACAGCACTAATATTGGTTGGTGAAAAAGACCCAGGGTGAAATCCTGGCCCCATTGAAGTAAATGGCAAAACTCCCATTGACTTCAGTGGGGCCAGGATTTCACCCCCAGTTTTAAAAACAATAGCAGATAGAACTAGACTAGTTTGTAAATATGTCAAACTACGTTTCAAACAAAAACACAGAGGATAAAGGAAGTAAACAGGAACAGAGCAATGAAACAGAAAAGGGAATTACTAAATTATTTTACATATTTAATAAATAAAAAGGAATTGAATTATGTGGACTTGACTACCAGAGAGTTACTTTTGTCACTACACTTAATCAACGATAACCAGACTGCAAATATAATCACCTAATTGTTGCTTTTCTCACTAAGCTAGTTTTTCTAAATCTAGGATTTCTCAAATTGTTTTACACCAAAGTGGTCATATTGGAGAAGAGTAAGCCTCTGCCCTGGGTTTCCAGGAGTGGTCTGGTTTCAGAGACATGTCTTAGCTCTGAGGCAGAATTTTACAAAAATCTAATGTTTTGTCTCAGTTGCCATCTTGCATCTTTTTGGCTTCTAAATTTCAATGCAAGTCTGGCAGTGTGGGCAGTACATGTCCTGTCTCTTTGATGATTGTGACAGCGGCTGATATTTAGCACATGAATACATATCTGCCCACATGGAGCTACAATTTCCAGCAGGGTGAGAGGCTATGTAAGAGCAGGACACAGAATATGGGGTCATTATGGGGTTGTAGGGTGCAGTACAGACTGTGACCTTAAGCTTATGAGCATAATGGGAGGCAAGGTGGAAGGAGAGACTCGAAAATCTGTGTTGCAACTAACAGTGCTTCCGTCTAGTCTTAGTTATCAACTTGGAGCCTGGAGCAGGAGATTTCCTGAAGTCTATGGAGTCTTGACTGGGCCTGCACTTGGAAAAGAAAGGAAGATAATTTGAAAACTCATAAAAACAGGAAGACACAGTATAAAGGTCAGAACTCAAGAATAAAAAACTAATAGGGGATTTAAGACCAGTAATGGAGCAGGAGTAGGACCTATGGGGAAGGTGGGGGGAAAATATTCCCTAATGGGATTGGACTGGGGGAAGTAGGGAGAGAGTCCATTAAGGAGGTTTGAGGGATGGAAGAAGACTGAGGAAAATGTGATTGCATCTTGTGGTTTGATTTTTGAAAAGACAGTCTCCCTATATGGATGATTCTTTTTTCTCCCCTCAGTGGAGCATGTAAGAGTTAAGAAAAGAAATTAATTCTTTATCAGAGATGGGCCTGTGCCACAAAATGCAGATTTAGAGCTAGTTCTGGCCCATCTCTACTATTACCTTTTTACATAATAATTCCTTTTAACAATAGGAAAATAAGAGGATCCACTAGTGGAGAACAATGAGTTACAGCTTTAATTTGCTTACAATTTTCATAAGTCACCTCACAGAATTACTTGTCTTAAGAGTAAAAGTATTTCAATATCTTGCAACAAGAGCATTATCATGTAAAATACTAATGTTTTTTAGGGGAAACACTCTGTATAGGAAGGAAAGTGATACTAATTTAGGGCCAACTTCTGATCTCAGTTAGACTGGTTTAAAATTTGAGTAACTCCACTGAAATCAGTGGAAGTATTTCAAGTTACACTGGTGCGATTGAGATCAGAAGCTGACCATTAAATAACAATATTTCCACCAACCTGGCCTTCCACAGGATCAACTTACAAAGCTCTACACAATACTCTGATGTATTCTCAGGGTCCAACCTTAGCAACAAGGTTGTCATGGAAACACAATGACACTCTGGGAGGGATGGGGTGAGTTTGCAGGAATTTTTCATTGAAGCAACTGAGTTTGAATTTGTGAAATAGAAAATGCAAAAGGATATTTTTTGTTCTCATAGGGTAATATAAACATGATACTGTATTAGCTCTGCAACCACCGAATGCTCAGTATGGAAAATCTAAATGATACGAGCCCACTCCATGTTTGTTTCCTGCAAAATGAATTGAAATAGAGTACAGTCACCAGTTATTGCTTCCAACACTGCTGGGGATTGTGATTTCTCTGAATATTTACATCAACTATCTGATTCTCCTTTGAAATTTCATAGGACCGTGTGCTTGTGTGTGTGAGAGAAAGAATATGCTATGAGATATTTCTTAGAATAGCTACATTGAAGTTGTTGTGGGGTTTTTACTTATTAAAAAAGCTACTTCTCTTCCCAAGAAGATGAGATCATAACAGTATTTTTCTTGGCTATAACCATGCTACCTGAAGTTGTGATCTCATAAATTAAGTAGGACTGGACCTGGTTTTTACTTGGATAAGAGATAGCTGATAAAATCTAGATAGGGTAGAAAATGGATTCAGTAGGTGGCATTTTTCCTTCTTATTATGAACCAATGTCCCCCTAGGGTGCCAGAGGGCTCGGTAGCATTGGAAGTGCTGTCTTTTATTTGAGAAGTGAAACTGAGGCATTGATCAATCATTTGAGATCATTAAAAGTCCCATGAGACATTTTGCAAGAGTAGCGTGTTAACCTTAATGTTCCTGTCAGATTACAATTTGGAAATAACATTCTGTCTACCTAAATACTCTGCAATCATACCTGGCATTCTTCTCTCATTTTCCTAAACTGTGTAGTGTTGCTATGATGCACTAAACAACTGCCAACTTTCATGTATTGTAGGTGGAACTAGTAGCGCTGATGCCTGTATTTCAGGTTGCCTAACACTTTCCTTGTAAGTCCCTGTTTACAGTTACCTGTATCTTTGCTAAACTGTAAATTGTTTTGGCTGAAAGCTTCCATGCTTGATTTCTGCTTTTTTTCAGGAAAATATCAGCAAAAACTGTTCAGCTACCTACAAGAATGAAGCTATGGAAAAATAGGTGGTTTAACTAATGGTAAAAATATTTTGCAACAGTTTCTTATAAGAGCTCTAGCACTCCATTGTTTGGAGCAGGGATTTGAAATTTAGCAGGAATGGTACTGGGATCAGAGAAGTATCTTTTACCGACCCAGGATGATAACTCAGATTTGGCTAAGTTATAAGTCCCTGAAAATCACCTCTTTCACATGCTCAGTAGAGCCTCTGAGGGTATTTCTACACAGTATTTTAGAGTGAGCCTACAAACCTGGGTCAAAAGACTTGGTCTAGCTGGGCTTGCACTACTGCTCTAAAAATAGCTGTACAAGACAGTGCTTTGAAGTTGTGGTTGAGGCTGGAGCTCCGGCTCTGAAGCCTAGTTATCTGGATGGTGCAACTTCAAAGCATTGCTAAACTCTCGTACTTTCCATCTTCATTGAACATACTCCCAGGCCTCACCATCATTGGTACTCAACATGCCTCTTGGAGCGTTAGCTCCACAACAGCAGCTACCACTCTTTTGGCCTAGGGGAATGAGTGCTGTGCTGGGTGGTAGAAGGAGACTAGCTCTTCCACTGATAATAATTCTGTGCACTTGACAGCCCTTATTGGGCAAGACCTTATATCCCTAATTTATGAGAAAGTTAAGTATTATTCCCCAAGGTGTACAAAGTCACATCTGGTTGAGATGGGAATAGAACTCTCTCTTTCTCTCTCTAATATAGCAGATGGAAGTTTCATCTACAGCCACAGTGCCTTTCAGAATGAATGTGCCAAGTCTCTATGTACTTGGCTTCTATTTGTAACCACTAGACCAGATTCCCTTAGAGAACCCAGAATAGAAATCAAGAATCCTGATGCTCAGCATACTACTGCTGTGTAGCAAATACTGGTGAAAAGTTACTAGTGACGTGTTTCACATCCATCTCTAGTTCCATAGTTCCATATTATAGAATTTGTTTGATCAGTTTTCTTTTAAAAATACATAGGAAATTACTAGAAAAATCATTCACAAAAGAATGTTAATGTTGCAAAGTCTGGCACTCAAAAGTTAGGAAATGCTAGAATTAAAGTTGTCCATGCAACATTAATTTGGTCTCTGTTGTGGAGATGTATTATGATACTGCTATCATGTCCTCTCTCAGTCTTCTCTTTTCCAAACTGGGTTTGTTTAGTTTGGAAAAGAGAAGACTGAGGGGGGACATGATAGCAGTTTTCAGGTATCTAAAAGGGTGTCATAAGGAGGTGGGAGAAAATTTGTTCATCTTAGCCTCTAAGGATAGAACAAGAAGCAATGGGCTTAAACTGCAGCAAGGGAGGTTTAGGTTGGACATTAGGAAAAAGTTCCTAACTGTCAGGGTGGTTAAACATTGGAATAAACTGCCTAGGGAGGTTGTGGAATCTCCATATCTGGAGATATTTAGAGTAGGTTAGATAAATGTCTGTCAGGGATGGTCTAGACAGTATTTGGTCCTGCCATGAGGACGGGAAGGGACCTCGAGAGGTCCCTTCCAGTCCTAGAGTCTATGAATCTATGATAGTCTCTAATTACATGATCACATCCTATTGGTTCTACAGGGACCCCTGTCTCTTTCAGTGCACAGGATGGATAGCAAATGAAGTAGAGTGCACTAAGAAGAGGAAAGGATGTTCCTTAGGGCACTGGACTGGCTGTACCACAGACTTCCTACGTGATGCATAGTGACAAGGAGTGACTAAGGTTGCATGGCCAGTCTTAATTCTGGCATTTTTTTACATTTCACTATGCAATATTTTTATTCCTTTAATGTAGATTTTTGTTTGTAATAGTGTCTATATGCATAATGGTAGAATTATCAATAATCAGGCAGAAGTGTTCAATAAATATTTCTGGAGTGTGTGTGTGTAACAGATGATTTCATCATATGACATCATGATGATGCTTTTCCATCCCAATAGTAACTCAAGAGGATGTTAAATAGCTACTAATATTAGACCATTTAAAATCAAAGAGTCCAGATAACTTGCATGCAATAGTTTTTTAAAAGAGCTGGCTGAGGAGCTTGCTGGACTGTTAACATTTATTTTCAATAAGTTTTGGACCACTGGGGAAATTCCAGAAGATTAGAAGAAAGCTAATTGTGCCAATATTTTAAAAGGGTAAATGGATGCAGTTCTCAGTGGCACAGACAGGTGATAACACCTCTCAAGTTCCAACATGAGTACCTTCTGGAGGACTCTGTCAATCCACATACATGAAAGGCACAAAATTAGAGTGGCCATGCATTCTTGTTATAAGGATTTTTTTCACACCTTTTTCTTCATTTCTGACTTGTCTGTTTAGCTTTAATGGGGGCAGAATCAGATATGGTTAGTATAGAATTTGATGTGGCAGTTCTTTACTTTTACATGGTTTACTCAATTTAATACATTGATTTGGGAATAAAGTATTGCAAGAAGTAAATCCAGGAGCACACAGGAACAGATCTAATGCTATTTATTGTAGTGGGCAGGGTTATTTTGAACACGTAACACAGAATTTCATATAGGACTAGCTTGTGACTTGCCCTAATGCAGATGAATACGGGGCAATAGATTTCTCTATTTGTAAGACCACGTTTTTAGGGCTACCCAGATCTTAGTCAAAATTGATAACAGGCCTACAGGCCTTTGTGACTTGAAGATGTAGTGGTGTCCACAGTGATAGAGAATGTGGGAGAGTTGGATAGGGAATGATCAAGTATTCAGTTTTGCCATGTTAAGTTTAAGACGGTAACTGGAGTTCCAAAAAGAAATATCAGAAAGACAGGCTGAGATAGTAGAACAGATGTAGATAGTGTCAGGATCCTGCTACTGAACCCAGGCCTGGTAGGTCCCTAGACAACATCACTAGCTTCTGTGCCACAGCAGCAATGCTGAACCACTTCCCTTGACTAGCAGCCTTAATGCTAGGGGTCTACAGTTCCACAGATGTCACACCCCAAATGCCCCTGATTGGCTGGGCAGGCAGCATTCTCATTGGATACCTGGACTACATAAACACCTCAATAGGAAGAGGAAGTTGTCTGAGCAACCAGCCAATGTCTGCTGGTTGCTGCCTTGCCTGACTCTGCCCTGCTACTTGGCTTAGCCTTGTCTTCCTATCCTGCCAACCCAAACCCTTGGATTGGATATCCTGGCTACCCACCCCCATGAGAACTCTGATCATTGGCTTTGACTGCCTCTAATACTGATGGATCTCCCCGCTACCAGATCACCTGTGCACCACTTGACTATGGCTGTGATTGGCCCTAACCAGTTTCAGCCACTGGGCATTACACATAGGTAGATTTGTGAGTTATCAGCATAAAGATGGCAGTTAAAGCCATACTTGCAGATAAGAGCATCAAAAGTTAAGATATAGAGGAAGAAAAGGAGGGAAACAAGGACAGAGCTTTGGGAGACACCTACAGAAAAAGAGAACCACTAATAAGACACTGAAAGACTGATCAGAGAAGTAGAAGAACCATGAGAAGACAAAATCACATATGCCAATAGGAACAAAATTTCAAGAAATAGGGAGAGGTCAAGCAGGATAAGGATAGAATACTGAATTTTAGCCACACAAAGTTTCTTAGAGACTTTTAGTGAGAGCATTCTCTAAAAGTCTCTCAGAAACTTTAGTGGCATGTAGAGGGCAAAAGCCAGATTGGGGATGTTTAAGAATGAATTACAAGAAAAGAACTCCAGACAGCAGATGTAGACACAATTTTCAGTGAGTTAAGAGATGAAAAGGAGAAAAGAGATCAGGTGAAAATTTTAGGAGGAGGTATAGTCAAGGGTGGGTTTTTTAAGATCGGGATTGTGCTGGTACTGGGGAGAGGAAGAAACCTGAAGTGAGAGATGTGGTGTTCAGTAATCAGTTAAAGCCATACTTGCAGATAAGAGATGGGCCCAAAGTCTTGGAACTGCCTCACTGAATAACAAGGGTCTCTTTCAAACTCCCTCTGCATAACAGAAAATGGGCCTCTGGGAAGCTATACTTCAACATATAGTTCTCATACCACATCTGCCTTTTCCAGCCAAAACTCTAACAAAAACACTCAACAGACAATTCCAAAAACTTCTATAACTAACCTACTAACTAAACTTACTACCAATGTTTGATTAACTTCTGAAGTGCCTTGCGCTGTCACTTGGACTTTCAGGTTGCCCTTGAAATATTGGTATTACTGTTGTCAGGAGCTCGTAAGTCCATTTGTTCTGGTGCTGTCATGCCCTAAGGCTTGGTTGTTTTGAATTGTTGTGGTTGTTGCCTAATTGAGATCTTCTCAGGCAAAGGGGCAAACTCGTGCCCCTTATTTCTCTCCCTTCAGGAAGCTGGAGAAGGCGTTGCCTATTCTTCCTCAGTACGTGTCTGGAATGACAATCTTGTAAGACACTGGGGCAACTTCATGTGAAACCACTGCTGTTTGTGACCACTGATTTCCATCTGAGATGCACACTGCATTCTGATCAAGAAGTACTAGCTCCTGGGATTCTAAATCATGTTGGGGTTTTTTTGTTTAGCTGTATCTGTCTCTTATATTTCTGCACATCCCCAGTTCTTCTGATGTCAGTTTCTATCTTTACAGTTATTCTCATTCTCAGTTTTCTGTTAAACAAAATGTCTGCAGGTGACCAACCACGTTTCATTGGTGCTATCCTGTAATTTCACAATGCTAAGTATAGATCAGAGTTTGACTCTGCAGCCAATTTTAGTAGCACTTAGTTATTTTAATATCACTTTCCACCAATCCATTGAACTGGGGATAATGGGGTCTTATGGTTCCATGTCTAAACACAAACTTAACTGTAAACTGCTTAAAATCATGCACACTAAACTGTGTCCCATTGTCACACATTATTATGTCAGGAATATGTCTTGCAAAAACAAATATGATATGCTTGATCACCTATTTAGCCCCATGCGTATGACGAAGTGGGTATTCACCCATGAAAGCTTATGCTCCAATACATCTGTTAGTCTATAAGGTGCCACAGGACTCTTTGTTGCTATTTAGCCATAGTATTTTTTAAAAAATTATCCCAGGAAAGTAAGAATATTAGTCTAGAATGAGTACATATTTTTTCCCAAACAACATAAACAAATCTACACCTAATTTGCTCCACAGGGCCAATTTTTCCTATGCCATTAACATGGGATCTTTTGCTTGACTTGGTCTGTATTTTTGGTATATGTGACAAGCCTTAATAATTTCCTCAAGGGTGCTGTTCATTTGAGGCCAATATAAAACATCACTAGTCTTTCTTGTAGATTTTCTATCTTAAGTGACATCTATTTATCCTCTTTAACATATTTCATCTTAACCTTTAGGGCTCACCATCTGGTGTCTCTCTAAACAAAATCCCATCTAAGATTGAGAGCTCCCCCTTGAGTTGGTGATAGGGACTGAGAACATGGTGTTCCACCTACTTTGTGATAATGGCCTTACTCCCTTTCTGAATGGTCTCATCCTAAACTGTTGCAATCACAGTCAACATTTTGTCTGAGTGGACAGTTTTTTTTTAAATCAAATTCATATGTTCACTGTCTAAGTCCGAACATTTCTCCACTGCTCTTTTGTTAAATGCTTTACAGTGTGTGTCTGCAGCCACCAAATCTCTACCAGGTTTGCATTCAATTTGCAAATCATAAATTTGTGACCGAAAGAATATCTATATTCTCAGAAAGGTGTTTGTTAGGCCCATTTTGGCAATGATAATAAATGGTTTATGCAGTGGCCCATGGGCTGGATCTGGCCCAGGGGATGATTCTGTCATACTCCTATGCATGGTGCCATTCTGTAGAAAAAAATGGTGTCCTCTATGCAGCATGATCATGCTGCCTGGAGAACACCATTTTGGACTACCTAAGGCATACAATTGAATTGTTGCATGCCTTACTAAAATTGTCCTGGCATGCCACTGGGTTTATGGTCAGAGCACTGTCCACCCTCCATAAGTTTCATTCTGGACTGAGTGACTTCCATTGGTCGGCAAATTCTAATTGCCTTGTCAAGGTTTAATTCTGGATCTCTCCGTAGACCTCTCTGAAGTTTTGAGGATTCCAATCAGAATCCAGTCTCTTATTATTAGGCTTGCAAGGGTTAGATTTTTATTGGTAAATGTCGATTTCACCATCCACGCACAAACTGATGAAAAAAATATTTTTGTAGATAATAATTGAATTTTACAGATAGGCAAAGTAAGAAAAAATCTTCTTGAGTAGTTATTAGAGTTTGATTTGAGGCTATTTTCTTTGAATATTTTGACATATGGTGTTGATAATTTGTTTTTAACTGTTACACAGCTTTAATTTTTTTAATCCTAATGTCTACTGTCATTAGATAATTATCTGACCCCAATTCCAAATGAAATTGGAATTCTGCCAGACTACTTATCATGCACTCAGGTAGCCCCTTTCCCCCACAAAAAATTCATGATTGGTTCTTAATCCATAAATCAGTATGAAACTCTTCTATAGTTTCACTTTTCTTTTTACCCTCAGATTAAAAAAAAAAATCTCCCATATGTTTTTTTTTCTTCTTCTTCCACTCGGGTTTTTTTTCTTTAATTTCTGTTTACTCCCAATAGCATGTGGTGTTAGGTAATCACATTGGGACTAAGGTGCTTGAAAGAGAACCTCTTTATTCTGTGATGCAGTTTCTCAACTGCCTCCGCATTGCAAAATGCGGGCTTCTGTAGTGCACTCCCACAGACTTCTTGTCTGGTAAGCTAAACCACTTTAAGGTACAGTTCCCAACACCACGAGAGATTGAGGAGAAAAGTAAAAGATTGGGTGAAAGCAGGGGTAAGGGAGGTTAGAAGATGAGAGGGGATGGGGCTACCTGGGCAGAAAGAGGGGGTGGAGGAAAATAGTGGATTGGAATTCTTAGTCAGTAAAAGGAGAGAAGGGCGGGCATGTACTGGGGGAAAGGATAGAAGGGGAAAAGTGGAGTGGGAGGTCAAGCTGGGTCATATTAATTTTTTCTTGAAGAAATCAGGAAGACCCTTTGAAGAAGGGGAGGAGAGAATAATATGTGAATAGGGCGTAAAGGGAGAGTCAAACATGTGAAGAGTTGGCTGGAGTTGTAGGTGTGTGATTCCATAAAGGAGAAGTAGAATAAGTGTAATTTTAGTGTAGAAAGTTAGTCCCCCTGGTTTGTTTTTTTGGGGTCAAATGAGCACATCAATATTTACTTACAGAGTTCTTTTGATTCTATATATTGTCATCTTTCCATAAGAACCTCTCCTTTGGGGTGGCTTTTGCACAAACATTCACCCTTTGTGAAGAGTGTTGTTTGAATATTAATTATGTTCTCATCCCAAGTGGTCCCCAAGTTTATTTAGTCAGAAATCTCAGGCATTCTAGATGACTAGATGACCTCCTGAGGTCCCTTCCAACCCTGATATTCTATGATCTTGATTTTTATACACACACAAATTAAATTAATCATTGCTGTTTGTTTATCGGACAGAGATGATCAGTGCCTGCCAATGGGGGGGACTGGGGAGGGGGGCAGAGGGAGGGCAGCTGGCTTCAGCAGTGTTACTGAGCATGCTCAGTACAAGCCAACCAGCAAATTGGGGGTGGGAGGAGCATGTGACTACCCATGCCCCTCCATGTGTTGCCTCTGATATCAGGTGTGATTCACATCAGAGGGTAGCTCACTGTCACAAGTGAGTTGGAGCACATCCATGGAGAGTTCTGGAAACTAGGAGGGCAATTTAGAAATGGATTAAAAGAAGAATAAGAAAGCTATTCACATGTCTGAATATGCAGACATACCAAGTGTTATGCATCTTGTGTGACACTCACTTATACATTGAAAGTCACCATTCAGTTGTGCTGTGAGTATGCGGAAGAGCCAGGGCTGTAATTTATCCTGGTTGAAGCAAGGGGTCACTGTGGTGCCTGAAGAGCAGGCAGCCAGATGTATCTCTCTTGTCTGTTCCCCACTTTTTCTGCTGGCAGAGCCGGCTCCAGGGTGTTGGCCGCCCCAAACAGCCAAAACAAACAAACAAACAAAAAAGCCGCGATCGCGATCTGCGGTGGCAATTCGGCGGAAGGTCCTTCAGTCCCAGGTGGAATTGCCGCCGAATACCTGGACATGCCGACCCTCTCCGGAGCGGCCGCCCCAAGCACCTGCTTGAGAAGCTGGTGCCTGGAGCCGGCCCTGTCTGCTGGTTCTCAGCAGGTGGAGCCTTGCCAGTGCCCCGGCAGGGCAGTGAGAAGTTACTGGGGGGAAAGGAGGGACAAGAGTTATTGAGAGGAAGGAAGGTGAGGCAGGAGCTACTGCCACTGGTGGGAGCTAAGTGAGGAGCAGGAGCCATTGTGTGGAGCAGAGGTAAATGGGGAATAGCAGGGGAGACAGGAGAGGGATAGTAGCTAATAGAGAGGACCTGAGCTAAAGGGCCTAATGCCATCCCTTAGCAGCCACCCCCTCGCCCCCCAGGTTCTCTCCTGCCCAACATCTCCTTAGGTTACCCCAAGCTTCCCCCAGGCTGCTTCTGGTTCCCACCAAGTCCTTGCCTTCTCCTTTTGAGGGGTGCATGGAATAAGGTCCTGCCACCCACTATCAGGGAGCTCTGTAAGGGAAATGTACTCTCAATCCAACACCTTTCACTGGCACTAAAGTCACACAGTGTTTCCAAAACAGATGTTTGTGGGCATATGTAAATTATCACACATGGAGCTCCATAAAATGTGGCAGGTTATGAAGATGAGGGTAACAAATTACTGCTTCCTGGAGAGAGAGAATAGTTTAAATCAGTTAAACCATTAAACAATTATTAAGGCTTTAGTCTCATTTACAATAAGACTCCATTACACTGCTCTGTAAAGTGGTCTTTAATTGTAATTTATGCCCACTTGAAGGCCTCTCTTATAGCACTGCCAGGGCAGTATACAGGATCCTTAGTGTAAATGAGAATCAGACCATCCTTCAGGAGTGACTTTTGATCACTATTCACCTGAACTGGATTTGAACCAATTGTGTGGTTGAAAGATTTATACAATTATCAGTCCCAGGAGCTATGTGGGGCCAGATTTTCAAGTGCTCACTACTTACAATTGAGGCCAGATTTTCAAAAGGGCTCAGCTCCCATTCAACACTGAAATAAGGGCCAGACTACTAAGTATTCAGCACTCAGCAGCTCTCAGTGCAGCACCCAGGACCAGATTTTCAAAAGAGCGAGGCCTTCATTAGTTGCTTTGGTAACATTTCTATACCCTCTAGGTCAGTTTCAGAAAAGGATCTGCTGTCAGTGCATTAAAAGTCCATAAGCTCTCACTCTCTACCCCTTCCTCTGCCTCTCTCTTTCACTGGACTACAGATGACACTATTTTAAAATACCCAGTTTGCCAAAGGGTTAAATATTTAGCTTCAATTTTTCAAAAGGCTAATACAAACCAGAGGATCTCTAAAGGCAAACCTGTAAAAATTGGAATCTGCCAATGTACATTTGTAGCAATCAAAAAATCAAACAAAATCGGCGCATTCATGTTGCTGTCCTTGATGTAAAAGAAACAGCTGAATGAATGTCTTGGGGTGAAATACACATTCAAGAAAACAGGTTTGCTAACACCCCCATCCTAATAAAAATCCCTTACATTTAGTTGTGAAATATCTTTACTGCAAAACAATTGTGTTAGTCATCTTTAGATCATTGTAAGCAGCCTTTTTTTCTCAGGTTGTTGTATGAAAGATCCCGCCTGTGTTTGAAATGGAATCTTCCACTATTTAGCAAGCCTTTGTTGAATGAGTCATCCAAGCTGTTTCTTATTGGCTGGGATGGTTAGCACCCAAGGGATTGCCTGGCAGAGGCTGCAAGGCCTTGCTTCATTCACAGAAATGTTGGTATGCTAGCCAGTCCTTTCATTCACATACACAGAATTTCATTCACATTTTGCAGGGTTTTTTTTTATCTGCTTCTAATGAAGAGAGCCATTTGGAAATGACAGGGTTTTCTGTGCATTAGAGAACAGTAGAAATAATCTATGATGTGTATATTTGCTGTTGCTATGCTAGCAGGATGGAGAGAAAAATGAATGCTGTGTGGATACTGTAGCAGGTTTGCAGTGTGGTGATGAAAGGCTATTCTGCAGATCACTAGAAATCTGTTTTTACACTGAATAGGACATTTCCATTATTCATCACTGCTGGGATAAGAGGTGCTGACTTAACTTAATGTGTCATAAATTATTCTAATTAAATACCTGTATTTAAAGCTGTTTTAGTGTATTTGTACTTCATGTACTGCAGCCTTAGTCATGGGGGAAGGGAGGGAATCACTCAAGATAATTCCTTCAAAAATATGCTGTAGCTATACTGATTCTTTTAAGAGAACTTGAACCGTTAAACTTCTTTTGTCTGAATTCACTTCTTACAGTGCAGTATAATGTCCAAAATCCATAATTTGCAAAGCAAACCAACTGACAAAAAAGAGCCATATGGTTTATAATCTGCATTGTATTTTCATTATACTGTACATTTTGGATTTTTACAATAAAAGGGAAAAGAAATGCAAATTTCAGTATTTATATGTATTTTCTTATTCCTCCTAGGTGTTTTTGACTGGCATTTATGCTTCACAGGAGCTAGTGCATTTTATATTCTTTACTGCAGGGCATCAGTATGCTGCTATAAGGACTTTTGAATATTCCTCTGGTATTTCTTAATTTTTCAGAGCTAAGCCAAATATTCAACTGTACTGAAGATCCATTTTACAGTTTTTGCTTTAGAGTGAAGATCAGTGGTGAATGAAGGCATATTTCGTAAGCCTGCTGCCGTACATCAGAAATTTTTTTTTCTTCGGACACAGGTACTTCATGTAACACTGCATTAAAAACAGAAAAAGCTTGCTCTTGAATAATATAGGGCAGAAGGATTTGTTTCTGTACAAAAACTTTGATGTAACAGTTTTTGTGAGAAACGGCATTGGCACAAAGGTATTTGTTAAGGCTGGTAGGCTGCTTTTGTGAAAGAAAATGAGTATATTCTTTAGTGTAGTATGTCCACCCAATTTTTTGAATGCTTTTGTATGTCAAGATTTTCTGAAAGCCTTCAAGATATATGAATCCTGTTTTGTTTGTGTATGTTGAAGCATTGTTATAATATCTGATACCTAACTGTGACCTTTTTTTTTTTTTTTAACAGATTGACGAATATGTGATATGGAAGAACGTTTTAACAGAAGAATAGAGTGGAGTATTTTTTTTTTAAATTAATACAGATATTTAGAGGTATTTGTGTTTGGTAAGAAAAAGGGGAAAAATTAAAGATTGGAAGGAAATATCTGTTTGAGAAGACAGGAAAAGGAAATTTGAGAATTGATTGGTGCTAGTGTGCTGTAAGTGGGTGGATATTTTTTTTTTTTTTTTGCTACAGGAAGTGATTTGCAGTGTTCACTGAGCCTTTTGTTGAAAAGGGTCCTTCTCATTTGTGTGAGTCATGCTTTTGCTGTGAGCGACTTGGCAGCTCTAAGCAGGACTGGGATCTCTGTCATAGAAAACTATTACTTCACCCAACCTTAACGTGGAACCATAAATTTATTTAAAAAATTTTTTGCACTTCCTTATACTCTTTATTCTTTTTAAGCCAAAATTTACTCTCTGTCCTCATTATTATGAATCGCCTGCTATGTTAGCACAGGCATCTCCTGCATTGGCATCAGATTTGCCAGAACATATGCAGGAAACCAGATAGAAGGGCATGCTTCAGCGTACCAAGTATAACCGCTTCAGGAATGATTCAGTGACATCAGTTGATGATCTTATTCACAATTTGTCCATGAACAGCAAAGTCTCAGCAGTTGCTACGACCTCAACAGCACCTTCATACCTGGTCTCGCCTGAAGTTCTCCGCAAAGACCAAGAAGATGGACCCACCACCTTTTGTACCCTCATCCATAAGGTGTCCCACTTGAAACTCTCCAACACAGGCAGCCTTTTGGGTATCAAAAATCTCTCCTCTGCAGTGAAGGAGCTTGCTGTCTCCAAATTGCAGGGAAGCTCGAGTGCTTCTAGCTCAGCAGCAGGGGCTTCAGAAAACACATGTAACCTTGTCTCTGCCACTCCGTGTTCTCAGCAGGACATGAGCAAGATGAGTACAGGAAAAAAAACACGGTCAGAGGAAATGCACCTGGGAGGTGAAGACTGGAATCAAAGTAGCAGCTTTGTCAATAAACCCTCCCGAGGGTGGCTGCACTCAAATGAGAAGATCCTGGGACCTGGTGTGACGTACATTGTGAAGGTTGGTCTGCTTTCCTTCCATTCTCTTCTTTTAATCAATGAAAATTTCTCTGCAGGTTTTGATGACAGACTAGTGAAGCTGAAAGGATCTCTATTTGTATGTTCTTTTTTCTGTGGAATGCATAGAATGCAAATGTAGAAAGGCAGGATTAGAAAGCAGTGTTAATTTGTTATATTAGAGAAGAGGAAACAGGCACGTTGGCTCTATCAGTTAGCATGTTTTACAGCTATGTAGAAGATTTTATTTCTCAAGATAAAAAGCTGTTTTTCTTGCATTCCGTGTTTTTCTGAATTCAGGTTTTTGGTTTTATCTGGCATATTGTGTACGTCTCTGATACATAGATTTTCAATATGTCTGGTGCAATCTGTAATACAGGAGGAAGGAGAAACACCTTTACGTGAGACCTGTTTATCATGCACCATATTTCAAACTACAAATTACTTCAAAGAAAAGTGCATTTTTGAGTGAAGTTGTATTTGCAATCTCATGGTGAGAAAACCACAGATTACCGTTTTGTCTCATTCCATAAATAAGGATATTGTTTATCTCAGTAGTGCAGGCAAAATGCAGACTCGTTTTACATAACAGGGATTTGGCTACCTTAAACGTTATTTCTCTTTTCAGTTCATTTATGCTTTATGTCCAGAGCAGTGAACCATAAATATCCAGGCTAATACTGTTGTATTTTTGAAAGCATTTAAAATGTACAGTAAAAAGGATGGTATCTTTGGTAAGAAGGGGGTGCATCCAGTATCTCTGTCGTGGAAGATTCCAGTTGATGTTTTCAAACATAGCACATAGTAGGTATAAAAATAATTATACTGTTCAAAATTCCCTCTTAAATCACAAATTCTTACATATGTAACAGCTCTGATGCTTAAGAGTTAAATTACTATGTAACAGTGGTAAGCAGAATGTAGATTTATTTTTATCTCAGTTTATTCAGCCAGTAAAAAATTACAGCATAAAGTTTAATCCACAATGTTTTAAATGAGTTAAAGCTACACTGAATTTAGAATAATGTGAGGTAAGCAATGTTAAAAATAGAGCACTTTTTTAACAATTGGAGTTTTGAGTAGTAGGTTTTTGATTGATGATAGATTTAACAAGTTCAAAACCCTTTTTAAAAAGTACTGTCATTCTTTGTCAGTCTCAAACTTACCACGAGACATAAAGGAAAATGAATTAGTATCACCTTTCTGAATGCACACTGCTTTTCTGTTACTCTGCAAGAAGTCTCTTGGTAAAATTGAAACTTGGATGTTAAAGTAGCGGGTCTCTGTTGTTCTCTTGTGGGACAATCTTCTGGTTAACAAAAGATCATATACTGTCCTCATCTTAGCTCATGAAACTTAATCCATTTTTTTCTGCTTAAGATATCATCAGAAACATGAAGTTACTGGCTTTTGAAATTCACTGTTACAAGTACAATCAAAAGTAATAATTATGAAGCAGAACTAATGCAACACTTATTTTCTTGAGCTAATATGTAGATTGATTAACCACAAGCATGCTAGAAGAAACTGAAAAGTTTGAGTTTGATTGAAAAGAGATGAAAGGAATGATTTTTTAAAAATAAAAGTGAACTCTCAAAAGCTAATGAATATTTAATGTTCTCTCTATGCTGCTAGGGTCACATGCTTTAACCAGTATGTTGGGATATTTAAAAAAAATAGCTTTAGCATTAAACAGCCTATATTTCAGTTGTGTTTTATATGTAATCAAAATGTATAACATTATGATGTTTAGCATTTCTATTAAAAATAGGATGATGAGATCTTTAACTTTTTGCTGTCTGGAATACTCACTCATAGACAAAAATGTATTGTAAATGTCAAAAGAAAGTTTAAAAATAGTATAAAAAACAAAGGATAATGTATGAATGAAATTAAAACCCATCATAGTTAATAATTTGCCTGTTCATTAAGTCTCTCTGAATTTTTTTCCTCAGCAACTGCAGCATTCACATAGATAAGAACAGAAGTGCAGTTCCCACATCATTAAACACTGTTAGTTCCCCAGGCTTTTGTGCCTTCAAAACATCAAATCAATACATAGATAATGTACATTGAAGGGAAGCAGTCTTTGGATACCTCATGGCTATATTGAATATCTGGGGGACTTGTACAGTGTTTAATTAGTACCATATGCCTTGCTGAGCATTCCATATGCCATTAGTTAAATGACACAAAAATTAGATTTGCTGTTAACCAGTAAAGCTTTTATCATTGTATGTGTGTATTGGCATAGGGTTAGTATTTTTCATTAACTCACATCAGAAATGTGGAAATTATTCAAGGAGGAGGGCAAAATGTCACCAGTGGACAGTTTGATGTAAACCATGTTGGAACATCTCCAAGTACAATGAGCAATATTCCTATGTTGACTTGAACTGTACATGTGTATTATATGCAATATAAAATATATGCCCTTTCCTCAATTTGCTTTTTTTCAAGTCCACAATTATAAACAACATATAATTTGCAAAACAAAAATGGGCAGATATTTTCCTCAGTGATGACACTGGTCATTTTTTTGCCAGACTTTATTGCTATCCCAGTTTTTTAAGCTTGTGCACATTGTCCATTTTGAAATGGACAACATAAGTGCAATATTTAAAAATGGGTAGGATTTATATTGCACAGGAGCTGTGATACAATCTTCTCTTGCGGTGGAATTTTTTTGGACTTAAAACTACAGATGCTATCTATAATCTGTTTTTCCTGTGAATTTCATGTGGATTATGGATTTTTTAATGGTAAAATTTCATCACAAACACAGTGAAAAGGTTGTGTAACAAATTATAGTTGTTCAAAATATATTTGACTTTTTAGTTCATTTTCTTGACATCAGACATGTATGGAGACAAAATACTGAAGGGCACTGGTATTCTACTTACACCATTGGTGAACAATTTAACAACTTGTGAATTAATGAAAAAAATGAAAGAAAAAATGGCTTGTAGTAATGGATGTCCTTGAAGATCTCAATGGTTTCTGTTATAGAGCCTAATTTTAATATAGAGTGATTACAAATGTTCATATTGTTAGAAAAATAAATCCATGTAATAAAACAGTGTAAAACTGCATAATCTAACAACTAACAGCAGTTAAGTGTTTCAATGAAACTCATTTGTTTCAAATTATAGAAGTCTACTGATTATCTTAACTGTGATAATGGCATAGATGTTTTATTTATTTGTAGATTTAACTGACAACACAGTCAACAATCATGATAGGAAGTAAATAGATCTTAGCCTTTAAACAACCTGTGGTTTAGTCTTGTAATAAGTACCGATGAGATTAGAATAGTGGCCTTCAGCAGTTTTAAAGTAAAACAAAACAAAAAATGCTATAACATTGCATTATAATCCATTATTATATTGAAAACATTTCATGCAGTGCACCCAAAAGTGCTTTACTAGGCATAAAAACAAGCCAGTTAATGTGGATAAACCATAGAAAAAGCACTATGTAAACTAGGTCTTAAAAAAACCCAAATATATGATCAGTCTTTCAGATCAAGGGATCAGAGTTCCAGATATAAGGGATAAGAACATGACACCACAAACAAAAATTTGAATGATCAAACATTTTAAAGTACATTAAAATCATATTGCAAAAATACATAGGTGCAATGCCTAATTGGCAATGATATCTAATAAATTTGGTCACCACACTCACACTGCAGTCTTGAGTGGGAGAAAATTTTTAAAACTGAAATGGAAACAGGTGGATACTTTTTCGTGTAGCAATTTGAAAGTGTAACCAAATTTAGGTCCCAATCCTATACACACTATTACACACATGCTTAACTCAACTTACAGGATTCAGAGTAGCAGCCGTGTTAGTCTGTATCCGCAAAAAGAACAGGAGTACTTGTGGCACCTTAGAGACTAACAAATTTATTAGAGCATAAGCTTTCGTGGACTACAGCCCACTTCTTCGGATGCATATCCATATGCATATCCATATCCGGATGCATCCGAAGAAGTGGGCTGTAGTCCACGAAAGCTTATGCTCTAATAAATTTGTTAGTCTCTAAGGTGCCACAAGTACTCCTGTTCTTTCTACTTACAGGAGTGGTCCCAGTGAAATCAACGTGACTACTCTCATACGTAAAATTAAAGCCGTATGTGTTTAGAGGAAAGGTAATGCTTATACATCATCATCCATTTAGATCTTATTGGAGGATCCATGTCAGACCACAAGCAGGTTATACGAGATTTTAACAGCATTCTGCAGGCAGTTGTTGAATTTAGGGAATTGTTTCCGTCTTTTGGGACTAAATCATACCTTTAAGCACAGCTCTGAAAAGGGATTGACGTGTAAACTGCACCACCCATTTCATTTCCATGGGAGGCATTGTACTTAAGATCTGATCTGGCCCAGTATAACCACATTGTATGTGTCAGTTTGCTATGGCTTAATATCTGACTCACTATTTGGAAAGTTTACTTTATAAGGGGCCTAAAGGAATTAGGCCCCCAAATCCCACTGAAAGTCAATGAGAGTTAGGTGCCTAACTTCATCAGCCTGCTTTAAGAATCCCAGCCAACACTGAAATGTATATAGTGAAATCAGCGTAAAGATTTAAAGGTCCCTACCTGCACAGCAAACAAGATACATTAAGATAAAGGGCAGTGAAAGACAAGGAACAGATCCAAAGATGATAATGTAAGAGATGATAAGAAAATCGTTAAAAATCTCTTCCCCTTGACACCATTACATTTATACTTGCACAGAAGTTAGGTTTTTTTGTTTGTTTTTTTCATTTTAAATCAAATCTGGGAAATACATTAAATTATACAAATCCAGGAAGTAAGAAAAACAAGAACAAAAAAGAAAATAAATCCTGTCTGTTCCCTGAAGGTCTTCTAAATGCCGTACACTGTATAGTATGCATGCTGCATGTATCTCGATGCTGATCTGCTTTTATTACCCTTTTATTTGTTAGTACAGAATTATATACCAAGAAATGCCTTTATTGTTTGTAAAGTGTAACATCTTCACTATCTCCGACGCCATATCACCACAATAAGGTAATTGTAAAAAGCAAAACTCTTCTTGTTGACTTGCACAGGAACCTGTTTAGCAGCAACAGGTATTGCAGTCCAAGCATTTTAAATAGATCCTTTTCTCTTCACCTCCTCAGAAACCCGAATGACTCACAGTGAGGGCAGATGCCATGTTTTATAGTAAAATAAGACATCAGCCATTTTAACTTAATACTATCTAAAATCTAAGCAGCAGTCAGGAGAAAAGATCAAACAATTAAAGTGCATGTCTGTGAGCCTCCTTCTAAAAAAAAGTTATTAAATGAAGAATTGTGTTGCAAGCACTATACAATGTAGTTGTTAAAACAGTGACAGCTTGATGTGTTCAGTACCAGAACCCAGGTCTTCTAAGACTTGAATCATAGAATAACAGGGTTGGAAGGGACCTCAGGAAGTTATATAGTCCAACCCCTTGCTCAAAGTAGGACCAATCCCCAATTAAATCCCCTAAATGGCCACCTTAAGGATTGAATTTACAACCCAGGGTTTAGTAGGCCAGTGCTCAAACCTCTAAGCTATCCCTCCTCTCTTCCCTTAATTCACAGTGCTCTATCCACTAGGCTACAGTGCTCTCAGTTTTCTTATCCTGCTAGAGTGGTTTTATTGTAAATGAGAATCAAGCCCAAAGATATTCTCATGGCAGACCAGGAAAAGCTAAATACATCTAGTGTTTGACTGAAATCTGAATTAGATTTGGGCCCAGGATAGATAACTTCTCCTAACTGTTATTTATTTTAATTTATTTAATTTGTGTTAAGATCAGTTTTATTTGCACATCTCTGCGTGTGTGCGTGCATGCGTACGTGCGCTTACGTGTACTGAAAGCACTTGATCGTTAGCATATCGAACTGATATTGGTGTAAGAGCTGGTGACAGTTCTAACACATCGAAAAAGACAAGAAGGCAAATTCACCTCAGCCAGGGTGGATTTGATTGATATCAAATTGATTTAAATCATGAATTAAATCACTAGTCAGGAAGACTCGATTTAATCATGGATTTCTACATCAAAGTGCATTCTTGTTGGTTGTTATAACCTTAATACATATTCTTCACAACTCAGAGATAGATGTAGGTTTCATTTTTAGAAGGTACAGACTATACATTTTTAAAGTGATTTATTTTGTAAACTTTCAGATTAGTTTTACAGTTATATCAGAAAATGAATGATGGTTGGTTATTTCATTTACCAAAGGTAATTGAAGCAGATACTTATGAAATCATTGGGAGGTGAACTATGTCCAGTTCAACAGGTTAATCATTAATATTTTGGGGATTTTCTTGCCATGTATTAGAAGGAGAACATCACCAGACACACATGTAAATTGTTTTATTTAACTAAAACGACAACGTTATGTATTCTGGATTTTTTTCTTTAACCGCAAACATATAATATTTTAACAAAACAAGCATATGAATTTTTGAATTTAGTTAAACATTCAAGTTTTTTTATATCAGGTTTGTTTTTGTTAAAATTGTTTTTAACTAAAATAGTTAAATGAAATCTTAAAACCACAAAAATTAAATCGACTATGACAGCCGGGTCAACATGAGAAACTTAAAATATTGGTTTCTGCAGCTAGCTCAGTCATCTTCACCTTCATTTTCCTGTTTGTTCATAATCTGGAAAAGAAAAACAAGCTTTCCTGCTTTTTCAGATCCCAAATGATTTCTCAGTTTGGAATGAATTAGTCCAAAGGAAGAAAATATTCTTTCTACACCGGCAGAGGAAGCTACTGCTGTTAAAAGTGAGATTATCACTTCAACAGTCTCTGAATCCAAGTGCTTAAGTGACTTCCACCAGTTCACTGGTGTGACTTTCTTTAAAACATCATCAGCAAACATATATTTCTTGAATGGTTCACCCTTACCTCTGAAGTTTATTACAGTTGGCATTATGGAGGGATGATTGCTGGATGTCCATGTCATAGACAACTCCTCTTCTTCAGCAGTTAAGGTTTGAGTCTGGTATCGAGTACTGAGAAAATTTGCAAGAAAATAAGCTAGAGATAGTGCTTGTCCCATTCGTTTTTTTAATGCTTGTAATTTAACTCTGTCACTGCATATTTCTCTTTTTAAGATCTCACTCTGTTCCTTCCAAATTTCAACAGCGTCAGCAAAAAACCAGCTATTTCCCTGCATTTTGTTCAAGGCTACTGAAATAGGTTTCAGGGTACTCAGCATGTGTTCAACATTTCTCTTAAGCCCAATGTTGAGAACTTTGGCTGTGACAGTGTCATCTATTTTTTCATGATTTTGTTCACAAACTGTCATCCGATTAGGCCGGTTCTTGATATAGTGCTCAAAATAGTCCACTACTGAGTTCCATCGCACGTCTTGTGGGAGAGTTAGCTTGGTTCCTCCCACTTTTTTCGGAGCAGCTGCTGCAAAGTGGTTGTTTCGGAAGTATTTTGCAATTTCAACAACATTAACTTTTATTTCTGGAACACTAAAGTCTTTGGCTAGGAGGTGCACCAAATGAGCACTATTAGCTTGGGACTCTCTGCACTCTCTTCTAAATATCTTCTCATCTTGGATACATTTGCAGCATTGTCTGTGACCAAGATGCGTACTAGACATTGGAATTTTTTTTCAGTTTGTTATATCTTTTACTGCTACCTCTTGTAAGTATTCTGCTGTGTGTGCATTTCCTGATGTATCAATTGTTTCTGTAAAGAAGACATTCCTTTCTTCAGTTGTCAGACAAGCACATACAACGGGATCATTGTGGACATTACTCCACCCATCAAGATTCAGGTTAACAATTTCACCCTCTAGACCTTTTGCACACTGCTCAATTTCTCTTTCATACACTTTATCCAGCAATTTGCCTGCGACATCTGTTCTGTTGGGTGGACTGTATCCTGGTCTTAATGACTGAACCATGTTAATGAAGTTTGGGTTCTCAATCATACGGAAAGGAGAGTTTGTTGCATAAACAAACCAGGCAATTTTTTCATCAATTACCTCTTTTTGTAATCTGCTGGTTCTTATCACAAACTTATCTATGGTTGTTTCTGGATGATAGAGATGTTTTTTTTTTCTTTTTGCTACAGGTGATATACTGTGGCTGTGTGACATACATGATGTGACTGAAACACTATCATTGGCAGATAACTCTGAAACTATAGAAAATGATGGTGATCTTGAAGGTCGATAGTCTTCAGAATCCTTTATATTGAGATGGATTCTCCTAAACAAAATAAGTCAATGCAGTTATTTAATTATTATTACCATACTGCTCGTTTAGTATTACTCACTGCATTCACTGACATTCAGTACTACTTTAAAGGTGAAATTGTAAAAGGAAGAACTGCCTATTTCAGCTATTTATTTTTTATCACAACTGCATGATTTTCAGCGGCACTCTCACTGCCTGGGTCCTGGCCACCGGTCCGGGGAGCTCTGCATTTTAATTTAATTTTAAATGAAGCTTCTTAAACATTTTAAAAACCTTATTTACTTTACATACAACAATAGTTTAGTTATATATTATAGACTTATAGGAAGAGACCTTCTAAAAAGGTTAAAATGTATTACTGGCATGCGAAACCTTAAAGCAGAGTGAATAAATGAAGACTCGGCACACCACTTCTGAAAGGTTGCTGACCCCTGTTCTAGACTAAGCACTGAGTCCCATTGGGTAGATAGAAAGATTAACCTAAATAATCTGTACAGAAGCTCCTGGAACCCCATAAGATTGGGTCCCTAATCCATGAACTATTGGAACTCATTTACAAAACTTTTCTTAAACATTACATGAATATATTGTCTCATACTATAGAATTAGAATTTATAATCCCTATTCCATTATGAGGTATCTTTGAACTATAATGTATCTTAATTAAAACTATCTTTAGATAGGTTTTTTCCTCAAAAAGCATTTTATCAAAAAAAATCCGTTTTTTTAATTTAAAAAAAAACACCATTGATTTTTATCCACCCTAACTCCAGTGTAAACTGGTTTAACGCCATTGAATTTAATAGGGTTTCAACAGCTTACACTAGCAGAGAATTTGGCCCAAGATATACAGCCAAGTTGTTGTGATGTGGAACTAAACTTTTTGACTGCCCTACATGAGTAATACATTTAAAAAGTGTGCTCGCTAACAATTTTTGTTTTTGCCAAATGAAAAAAACTGACAAGAATTTTGCAAACCATCTGAAGTATGAGTACAGGTTGGATTTACTATCTACATTTGAGCTGCATCTATTCTGGCACTTTCAGGATCCAAAATTCATTATGATCTTTGAAGCTACATTGAAAGTAAAAGTGGGAGAGGTTGTAGCACAGATAGGACTCAGGCATTTTGCCACTGTATTGTCTGATGATGTTCAGAATAACAAGTTTAGATTAGAGCAAATTCCATCTTTTTTGTTTTGTCTTTGTACATCGTCTAGCACAATAGGGTCCAGGTCCATGAATAGGGCTGCCCGGTTCTGCGGCAATACTAATACTAAATAAATCTAGATATACTGTACACTTTTGTGGTTTAACATATGTCATTAGGATCTTCTATCGTAGCAAAATGTTTTGGTTGCAGAAGCTTTTGCATGTTCATATTAAAGGATTTCTGATGCGTGACACAAGCTGCTAGAACTAATCTGCACAGTGCTTTTAAGAAAATGTATCTTGTCAGAGATGGTTGGTGGGCAACAAAATACTCTGACAACTGTGGCAGAGTAGTTCATCTTATTTAAGTATGCATTAATGAAGAATAAACAATACATTGCTGATACAGTATTACATAGTGCATATTTTTACATTCACACTCATTGATAATCAGAGTGACTTGAAAATTGCATCAGAAATTTGGCACACTAAAGTGTTTTGCATGTGCTGTTTTCCACAGGTGATATTTGTGTAGAAAAACTTGGATGCATGATGCAAAATGCATTTGCTTACATAAAATAAAATAGGTAGATCTATAACTATCCAATATGTGCATGTCAAAATCTACACTAAGTTTTTGCATGCAAAAATGGGTGAAAAAATGCACAAACAAAAGTTTGCATATGCAAAATTGTGAGTGCAGTTATAGAGGCAGCTAGTGAAATTGTGACCCATTGATTTTTTTGTACTGCATGTGTATTTTTGAGCTATAGTGATAGTGATTTAATTCATGTACACAAACATAGGAAATACAAAAAGATTAGAATAGGGTTCTGAAGTGTTCAGGCCAAATTTATTTTGAACATGTATTATCCACACTAATAAAGATTAGAAATTTTTCAGAACTGGGAGCTGAAATTTGCTTCTCAGCAGTACTTCATCTCTAACATGAAATGAAATGAAACCTTAGTGTTGACTTAGAGGAATTGCCCTTTAGGGATGAGACAAAATGTACTCTCTGTCCATTAACTGACTCCATGGCCTCTCTCTTTTAAGTGGTACTGAATTATCAGTATGTGTTAGTTTTGAGATGGTGTTAGACCATTTCACTGGGGACAAATCTAAAGCCACTAACTCATTATAAAGACCTGAGGTTGTAGTTAGATTTGCAGAGATATACCAGTTGGTAAAGGGTCTCTGCAGTTCTTCTTGAGGTTTACTGGATAGCCCTTTTGTTCCCTGATGCCTCTGCTCGTGTGCTATGTAGTAACTTCCCTAACCAGTCTGTTCTCCCCTGTCTGCATCTGCTGACACAAGAAATGAAGGACAGGGTTTAATTTTCAGCAGTTAAGAGCACAGCCAGGTGTGGAAGAAATGGGTAAATAGCCTGACAACATGGGGGAAAATGTATTCAAATGTATGGTGAAAATATTCTACATCACTACACAACAATTCTTCTGGGACCTCTTCCCCCAGTAGATGAAAAGGTTCTACTGCATAAATCCTTTATGCCTGATTATTCATGAACCATATTACCAGACATGAAAAGTGTTATTTATTGAGCATACAAAACTGCCATCTCCTGTTGACATTGAACTACGTGCTGTACCTATCCCTTTATTATCCAGTGCCCAGTTCTGTGAGGTGTGCTGTATTTCCTTTTAGGGGCTTTGCACTCTCTTCTCCCATTGAAGTCAGTGAGAGTTAGAGTCACTCAGTACCTTGCAAGAGGTGCTCACTTTCTCCAGTGCACACAATTTTACATGAATTGCCACCTACAGCGGAGGGACTGTACAGATTAGCTAAGTTCCATGGAAAAACCGAGAAATTTTGAGCATGGTTTTGCATCCCTACCCATCCTGGCTAATAGCCACTGATGGACCTATCCTCCATGAACTTATCTAGTTGTTTTTTGAACCCTGTTATAGTCTTGGTGTTCACAACATCCCCTGGCAATGAGTTCCACAGGTTGACTGTGCATTGTGTGAAATACTTCCTTTAGTTTGTTTTAAACCTGCTGCCTATTAATTTCATTTGGTGTTCCCTAGTTCTTGTGTTATGAGAAGAAGTAAATAACACTTCCTTATTTACTTTCTCCACACCAGTTGTGATTTTATAGACCTCTATCATATGCCCCCTTAGTCGTCTCTTTTCCAAACTGAAAAGTCCCAGTCTTATTAATCTGTCCTCATATGGAAGTTGTTCCATACCCCTAATCATTTTCGTTGCCCTTTTCTGTACCTTTTCCAAGTCCAATATATCTTTTTTGAGATGGGACGATCAGATCTGCACACAGTGTTCAAGATGTGGGCATACCGTAGATTTATATAGAGGCAATATGATATTTTCTGTTTTATCTATCCCTTTCCAAATGATTCCCAACATTCTGTTAGCTTTTTTGACTGCCGCTGCACATTGAGTGAATGTTTTCAGAGAACTATCCACAATGATTCCAAGATCTCTTTCTTGAGCGATAAAAACTAATTTGGACCCCCATCATTTTATATGTATAGTTGGGATTATGTTTTCCAATGTGCATTACTTTGCATTTATCAGCATTGAATTTCATCTGCCATTTTGTTGCCCAGTCACCCAGTCTTGTGAGATCCCTTTGTAACTCTTTACAGTCGCTTTGGTCTTAACTATCTTGAGTAGTTTTGTATCGTCTGCAAATTTTGCCACCTTACTGTTTACTCCTTTTTCCAGATCATTTATGAATATGTTGAATAGGACTGGTCCCAATACAGACCCCTGGGGGATACCACTATTTACCTCTCTCCATTCTGAAAACTGACCATTTATACCTACCCTTTGTTTCCTTTTAACCAGTTACTGATCCATGAGAGGACCTTCCCTCTTTTCCCGTGACAGTTTATTTGCTTATTTTGATCCTCTTTAGGGTTTTAGTAAATCTTGATATCTTCTTAATAAGTGGATATCTCACTTATTAGTATCGAGACCTAGCTTTCTCTCAAATAGTAAGATACTTATGTATATGTATGTCTGTTTTAGAAGGACAAAAAATAGTTCTGTTACTCACAAAATTATTCTTAATAAGCTTTTTTAAGATCCATGACATCATATATTTGTGCGTGTGTGTGAAATCCATATATTAATTAAAGGAACTTATAGTTTATTTATGATAACTTTTTGCATTGTCATAGGAGGCTGAATCTTTTTATCATTTAAACAACTAAACACACAGGGTTTGTATGTTAGAAAGGACAAAATGGCTGTCATTCTTTGGTCAGAAGCTGATTCAGTAGATTAGCCATAAGGTAGATTTATCTAGACAAAAACATTGTATAGTCACTCAGCATCTATTCTTATAGATATTATTCTTATTGAATATTCATATTCTAATAGAGCCCGGAGATCCAAGTCAGGATCAGAGCCCTATGGTACCTGAACAAATGCATATGAAGACAAGGTTCCCGTTCAAAAGAGTTCACAGGAAATTAATTGTAAAAGCTTTTAAGCTATTTAAAGCACATCCTC